>NW_028274816.1:45410172-45713202 GCF_037043125.1 Eumetopias jubatus
ACTGACTTTCCATTCAGATGACCCTTTGATGTGCAGCATTCTGTGGTTCATCTGGGTACAGAATTTTCCGGTGAGGTTTCAGGGCAGGATTCTTAATATATATAAGGAGACAAGTAATCTGAAGAGTCAAGAGTTTGTGTATATTTTCCCCCTTTTTTTTTTAAGATTTTATTTATTTATTCATGAGAGACGGGAGAGAGAGAGGCAGAGGGAGAAGCAGGCTCCCAAGGAGCAGGGAGCCTGATGCAGGACTCGATCCCAGAACCCTGGGATCATGACCTGAGCCAAAGGCAGATGTTTAACCATCTGAGCCACCCAGGCACCCATATTTTCCCCTTTTCTAAGATAAATATAAAGATGTATATTATAAATTACCATGGAAGTGTATGACACAATGCATAAAGGCATTGTGCTTGGTGAAAGTACTGGGTGGGAACGAGTGGGCATCTCTTGGCCTTGGCTCTTTCACTCCCACTTACTCAGTGTAGACCTGGGTGCGAGGCCACAGTGGTGCAGGGCAGTCTCCTTTCAAGGGACCAGTCCAGAAACACTTGAGCCAGGGACGGTACCCAGAGCACACTCACCCCACAGTGTAATGAACAAGTATAGTCAGATATGGACACTGAGCTTAATGGCAAGGAGATGGGAGTGATCACCAGCTGCCAGCCCTTTTCTAGATATTAGTGAAATTTATTGAGATGTGTCAAAAAAAGTACTGCATCTCATGGGGCGCCTGGGTGGCTCAGTCGGTTAAGTGTCTGACTTGATTTTAGCTCAGGTTTTGATCCCTGGGTTGTGAGTTCAAGCCCCTCGTTGGGCTCCACACTGGGTGTAGAGCCTGCTTAGGAAAAAAAAAAGTACTGCATCTCAGATATAAATAGGCAAAATAAAATGATTGAAGGTTAGTTTTCTGTGTGTGGGCAGTAATAAAGTTACTATGCAATCTATAAAGTCTTAAAGAGAATGGAATAACAGTTTTAAAATATCTTAAATAATAAAACCTTTCAAACATCTTAACCACATTTTGAAAAAATAAAACAGGGACATGTAAAACTTCTCGCCTTCCTTCCCATTGTCCTGATCCTAATATGTATCATTTCCTAGCATTTTTTCAAGACTTTACTGTGTGTGTGTGTGTGTGTGTATATACATATTTGAGTGTATTAATATACACTGGTTTTGGTATTTTCACAATTTATTTAAATGATATACCAAACAAATATTTTTGTTACTTTTTCTTTTCACTGATCATTGGTTCATGTGATAAGTATACATCTAGTTCTTTCATTTTAGGCACAGTATAATGTTCCTTTATATGAAAATAAACCATTTTATTTCCATATTCCTGTGGGAAAACAGTGGTTGTGAGTTTGCCTCCCTTTTTTTTTAAACTGGTCATGGCTAGGGGCACCTGGGTGGCTCAGTCGTTAAGCGTCTGCCTTCAGCTCAGGTCATGATCCCAAGGGTCCTGGGATTGAGCCCCCCCATCGGGCTCCCTGCTCTTTGGGGAACCTGCTTCTCCCTCTCCCACTCCCCCTGCTTGTGTTCCCTCTCTCGCTGTCTCTCTCTGTCAAATAAATAAATAAAATCTTAACTGATCATGGCTACATGATGATTTTTGTACATGTGCCCTTGTAAACACGCATAAGAATATCTTTAGGGTAGCACCCTAGAACTAGAATACAAGGTCACAGATGTGTGCCTCTTCAGTCTTAAAGGAATTACTCTTCAGAGTGCTTCTACTTACATACATGCAATTTATACATTTCCATTTCTTCACATCTGTACAAAAATGGCATTATCAGTATTCATCTCTGTCACACTTATGGGCGTGATGCATTTTTCTGCTTATTAATGAAAATTGTACATCTTTTTTATGTTTGAATTTATGGAAGTTCTTCCAAAAATTGCACATTTATTGCCTTTAACTGGCCTGGTATTTCTTGAGGTAAAAGGCCCTTCACTGGCCTTGGACCTGATGCCTCAGGATGTGTAATAAAAAGCTAATACTGCTGCATCCATCATAAAGTTGAAGATGGATTAGAGGGAGAGTTTAGACCTTGCCTGTTTAATTGTCATATTTATTTATGCATTTTTATTTTCTTTGTGCTTCATTATCAGTGACCATGTGTCCTATTGTTGTGAAGAGTTCAGATAAGTTACCTGATTTGTTAGGCTTCTACTTAAGTATTTAACAAAATTTTCTTTTAGAAAGTACATTTGCAGGGCACCTGGCTGGCTCATTCGATAGAGCATGCAACTCTTGGTCTCAGGGTTGGGAGTTCGAGCCCCACGTTGGCTATAGAGATTAATTAAAAAATAAAATCTTAAAAAAAAATAAATAAACATAATTTTACCATACACTCCAGCAATTGTATTCCTAGGTATTTACCCAAAAGATGAAAATTCATATCCATCCAAAAAACTGCACGTATATGTTTACAGCAACTTTATTCATGATAGCCAAAATGTAGAAGCAGCCAAGATAACCTTCAGTAGGTGAATGGGTAAACAAATTGTGGTATGTCCAGGCAATGGAATATTATTTGGTGATAAGAAAAGAGCTATCAGGGGCACCTGGGTGGCTCAGACGGTTAAGCGTCTGCCTTCGGCTCAGGTCATGATCTCAGGGTCCTGGGATCGAGCCCCGCATCGGGCTCCCCGCTCAGCGGAGAGCCTGCTCCCTCTGCCTCTGCCTGCTGCTTCCTCTGCTTCTGATCTCTCTGTCAAAAATAAATAAAAATAAAAAGAAAAGAAAAGAGCTATCAGGCCATGAAAAGATGTGAAGGAGCTTTAAATGCATATGGCTAAATGAACGAAACCAGTCCAAAAGGCTACGTACTTTGTGATTACAACTGTGTGACATTCTGCAAAAGGCAAAACTGTGGAGACAGTAAAAGAATCAGTGATTGTCAGGGATGGGGGTGGTGTGAGGGGTGAATACATAGAGCACAGAGGGTATTTCAGGCAGGGAAATTATCCTTTATGATTTGTCATGATAGATACATGACATTTTGTATTGTCAGAACACACAGAACTGTGGAACACCAACGGTGAACATTCAGCTGTTAATAATGATGTATCCATTTTGGTTCACCATTTGTAACAGATACTCCACACTGATGCAAGATATTACTAAGAGGGAGAACTGGACGCAGGGGAAAGGAGATAAACCTAAAAGTGCTAAAAGAATCCATTCCCAAAAAGTCTATTCTTTTTTTTTTTTTTGGACTTTTTTTTTAAATACTTCATTCAGTTCAGATTTTACCAAGTGTAACCAATTATGTGAAACAAATGTTTTTTTTTTTAAGATTTTATTTATTTATTTGAGAGAGAGCATGAGAGGGAAGAGGGTCAGAGGGAGAAGCAGACTCCCTGATGTGGGACTCGATCCCGGGACTCCAGGATCATGACCTGAGCCGAAGGCAGTCGCTTAACCAACTGAGCCACCCAGGCGCCCACAAATGTTATTTTAAATAGAAACTTTTTGAAGATTACTAACAGTTTTATTTATGAAATCTAAATTGTTAATTTACTCTCAGGACTACTACCATTTTCTGTGGATCTGTAAGTAAACAGTTCATGTTAAAATTATTTGATTCCTTTTTGCTTTCTTTTTTTTAAGATTTTATTTATTTGAGAGAGTGCAAGAGAGCACAAGTGGGGGGAGGGGTCAAAGGAGAGGGAGAAGCAGACTCCCTACTAAGCAGGGAGCCCAATGCAGGGCTCAGTCCCAGGACCCTGGGATCATGACCTGAGCCGAAGGCAGACGCTTAGCCAACTGAGCCGACCCGGCACCCTCCTTTCTGCTTTCTTAAAAAAATGAGTGGTATAGAGTATGGATTTTGTGTATTTTTCTTCCTGTGTGTGGTTAAATAATTTAGAGCAAAGATTTTGTATATTACTATATTAGAAATCTTTCCAAATACTGTAATAGCCCAGGTAATCTGGGATGTTTGTCATGATGCTAATAAATTTTTTATGACAGAAAATACTTAATTTTATTCATTCTAGGACACTTTAGCCTCCGAAATCAGTACATCTCTTACAATCAGTAACATCTTAGATTTGGTGAAATAGGATGTCTCATGAGGCTTCCGGAGAAGGAATTTCATAATTGTTACAGAATCACTGTAATTCTTCAGATGAGGTTATGGGATCGCTCTGTCACCTGTCACCTGTGTCTTTCAGATGCTCTCTCTGTGGGTATGTGTGCAGCCACCCTCCTTCTTTGAAGTCTCACATGTGGAAGCATGCAAGTGACCAAAATTACAACTACGAACAAGTAAACAAGGCTATCAATGATGCCATTTCACAGAGTGGCAGGTACCTGATCCTTACCCCTTCCCTTTTTGTATGTAAACTAAAGTGAGGGTTAAACCTGCTAACCTTACATTATAACCAACTGAGGATTTGGTGTGTTTTGTTTTGTGTTTAAGGGTTCTGGGGAAATCCCCTGCAAAGATGCTCGTAAACAGCAGTGAGGAAAGAGCCGATCCTGTCACTGGAAGTTCGGGAAATTTGGTATCATCCTCAGAGCTGATTTCCCAGGTTCCTGGTGAAGTTGTAGGTTCCAACGACAATGAGAAACTGAGCCCTACAAGTAATACCTCATATAATTTAGAAAAAAACTCCAGTCTGGCGCCTCCTGGTATGGAGTATTGTGTTTTACTCTTCTGTTGTTGTATTTGTGGCTTCGAATCTACCAGCAAAGAAAATCTCTTGGATCATATGAAAGAGCATGAGGGTGAGATCGTAAACATCATCCTAAATAAGGACCACAACACCACTTTAAACACAAATTAGATTGAATAACTACTTGAAGAGGAACACGGTAGAAGAGAAATCCTTTAAACCACGGTTTCACCTTTGTGCTATCAAGTAACTTACTAGACACAGGAGAAATAGTTGGTGTGGTGTTTGGGTTTTGGTTTTTGGTTTTTGTGGGTTTTTTGTTTTTTTTTTTTGAGGAAGAGACGCATGTGACTTTGGAAGCAAATTTGCAGTGTAATAAAAAATTCCAGGTGGATACATGGTAAAGATATTTAAATATTCTGAGTGAGGGCAAGTGGGTTGAGGAGGAAGCAAAGATGTAAGCCTGTGTTAACCCTGTTACCTCTTCTTAGTGTTGAGTGTATTTATTATTCAAAGCTTATTATAGTGTAGAAATGCAAGCAAAAGAATTAAGAAAGAGCTTTTCTGGGAACTATTCTAAAACTTCTTGTTGTAAAAGTGTCACAGTCTTTAAACAGAGCTTAGTTTTCTTCTTCATTCTGAGCTTGGACATGCCAACTCCAGAGGGACGGGCCTCTTGTGAGGGGTGGGGGGCTGCTGTCTGAGGGGTTTTCACTATCACCAACAGAGTCAACAAGGATAAGATACCAGAGGGCTATGAAATGATCTACCTAAATCTTTCCCCAAATCGATAGGATTTAATCATTTACTCAATCTAAGATACAGTACTTATTTTTAAGATACATTACTTATTAAAAAAGAGAGAGATCTCTGAATCCAAACCCAGAGTATAAATAGGCATTTAAGAAGTAAATTATTGTCTTAAATTTACAGTGAATTTCTTGTGAGCGAAGGAGAAAATAGGTGAATTCCCACCTGCCTCAAACCAAATCGGAAGGTTCGTGAAAATGGGGACTCGTTTAGCACAGCACATTCCCAAAGACTCCTTTCAAAGTGTTTGACAGAACACCGCAATTTGCTCCGTTGCCACACATGCTTTATAGTCCTCTCTCCCAAACTATAGACCAAGCGTAGTATCACAAAGGTCTATTCAAGCAACAAAGTATGAAAATTTGCATTTGATCATCAGATCTTGGAAGTACTTGGAACTCAAATAAAAATCATTTGGGGGAAGAGGGGCGAAATTCAAAAGCCCCTTAGAATGAGTACTGCTGTGGAGATTTTATTTCCGGGAGTTTAATCTAGTTGTTAGCATAGAGGTATAATCAAATGTGGCTAAACTATAGTAAAAATTCAGGTTGTTTATAAAACTTTTAATAACAAACAACATTTGGCAAGTCCACAGGGTTTCTCCTATCTAGGATATTCCATTTTGTCAGTGTGCAATAGGACATATGGAAGACCAACTACCAGTGCTTTCGCACTAAAACTCGCCATCGCACCCATGTAATCTTCTCATTAATTACACAGTTTGTATTATAATGTGTTTCAAAGAGAACAGGGGTGTTTTTGTTTTCGTTTTGGCTTTTGTTGAACTGATCGTTTATTTTTGCATTGTTTTGTCAAAGTAAATTCTTCATACCAGTCAAAAGGCCGGTGCACCATGCAGTGCACCATATTCATGGTGCTCTTTCTGAACTTGATTTCTAACATCTTCTAGTGCTGAGGCTGTGACTCTGATAAACTCAGAAGACATTGAAAACAGTTTTTTGAGTGGAATACTTTGTAGACATATTTTAGGATAGAATTCCCTTCCCAAAGTCTAGGTATGGATTGAATGAATTAGTATTTTTCAGGTCGCATCAGGAACTACTTAAGTGGGCGGGGCCAGGCCATCTTGAAACATTGTTTAAATTTTTTTTTTTAATCTCATGTTGATGATGATATTTAAACAAACAATTGATCGTAACTTGGCGGCTGTTTGATTTAGGTAGCTTTAATTTATTTATGGGAGTTAATACCACTCTGATAGGTGGTTTTTAAAAAAGATAAAATGAATTTATACTAAATTATATCACCCAAATTCACTGCATATGGATTTATAGTTTCTCCAGTTTTCAGAATTAAAACACAATTATATTTCGTTTCAAATTTAAATATTTTAAATGGTTCCATTTTTATCACTCATTCTAAAAATTAACAACCTTAGTAGCAGGATTTTGTTTTATAAAGTTTCCTTGGTTTTAATTTCATGTAATCATTTGGAAAATATTAATAACCCAAAAAATCCCAAAAACATCAATAGTGAATTTTTTAAATTACATTCAGTTCCCTAAACCACTTCCATTGATTGTTACATAAATTTCCCATTTGGAATCATGGATTTAAAATTTACCTAACTCATGGAGAAAAAACCCAGAAGTTCAAAACCTTTAAACATTCATCTGATTGTAGCCTAGAATATCCTCAAACGCTTTCCCCGGGGCAATAGGGGGAGCCATATACCATGGGTGTTCCGTACCTTCCTGTTACCATTTTGTGGCAAGCCTTAAGTGAACACTGTCTCTACCAAGAACAGTTGAACATTTCTAAAAGTAATAGTGAAGGCTAAGTATGCAATTTTAATTGTAGAAGAGATAGGTATTACACTAATAGCAGGAATTCTCTTTATAGGAATAACATTTTACTTGTAATAGATCTTTTGCCGTAATAAAGCTCATAGTATTTGTTTCCCACTCTGAACACTTTACACAGTTCTAAGATTTGATAGTAAAAATGGTTTTTAAAAGAAACGTACCGGATGCGAGGCAAAGGTGGGGAGGGGGCAAGACGATGCATTCTGATCATTATAAGTAATACTTTCCAGGGGGCCAACGTTTTCTCTCCTCCTCTAATAACCCCAGAAGATGGTGGGCGGCCCCAGTGTTCTCCCAGTGCCCTGCCTGTAGATTTTAGTTCTGTGTCCGGCCTGCGGGGTGTACAGACACTGACAGAACAGAAGCCTTTGTTCTAGATCTCTCATCCTATTCGAGGTAGCTCTTGGTGGCTTCTTTATTTTCTTTGTCTTTTCTCACAAAGCAGATGGTGGGCACCCATGTTTACATTGTATCTTCCCACAATGTACTTGGCTTGACAAAGACAAGCAGGCTTCTCTATTGAGACTTATTATATTTTTAGTTTTCATAGACACTTATTTAATCTTTTTATTGTACAGCAAGGTGCTCTAAGTAATATTCTATAAAATATATTTAATAGAAATTTGAGTTTGATATTCATGGACATGAATACATGTATTTTTTTAAGAAATGAGTATTGTGTAACACTATGGCATTGCTTCTATAGCCAAAGTCTAAAAAATTCTGGAACACTGACATGTAAAGACTACAGTTAATTCTGACACTGTATCTTATTAAAATAGGATGATTTGCATTTTGTAAAATTATCCTGCACATCGAGCTGCATGCCTTAAAACCTAAAACTCTAGGATTGTGTTCATGGTAGGACAGTTTATCTGTTCAACAAACAGTGAAGCAAGGTCTATAGTGCTTCTTTAACTACCTTTGGAAATACTGTACAATGTTAGAATAATTTATTTTGCTTTACAGGAGTTTGTCATGTATTGACTTTAATATTGTATTTTGGTAATAAATTTTTTGTTAAAAACACTTGCCTCTATGTTTTATTACCAGAAGGTTCTATCCGGTTTTATCTTAGAAGTGTTGATTTGATCACTTGGAAAGTTAGGTTCAAATACTGATGAACTTCCCGAGGGTTGAACTGACCATTATGGCCTAAGATTACCCTTTGGGGGGCGCCTGGGTGGTGCAGCTGGTTAAGTGCCTGCCTTCAGCTTGGTCCTGGGATCGAGTCCCACATCGGGCTCCCTGCTAAGTGGAGCCTGCTTCTCCCTCTCCCTCTGCTGCTCCCCTTGCTTGTGTGCTACCCTCCCCGCTGTCAAATAAATAAAATCTTAAAAAAAAAAAAGATTACCCTTTGGTAACTTGTTAAATTATCGCCAACTAGCGTTAAACCCTGTTATACAAAAATGGAAGAGCACTTAGATCATTTTAATCATTTTAAAAATTCAGTCTACTTTCGAAGCTTTTCTTCCCCTTGCTACACGGTTATCCATTTTATCTTCCCAATCACATTTTTAGACACTTTCAGTTCTGATACAGGGACAGTGCCGAAGACCAGTTGTGTTAAGGACAATTAGCATTCTTTATTGAAGGCCCAAAATTAGAGTGATGTGTGCACACCTTGATCATTTTGTGGTCTGTATCAGATATTTTTTTAATTAGATTTGTTTGTTGCATTGACACGTGAAGCTAACATCATCTGACTGTATCATAGCTCTAATTACCCACTTGTGCCCCAGCAGCCTGGGCCACCTCAGCTTAAAGTGTCTGAGGCCACATACCTCTTCCCAGTAGCTGTAATCCCTTGGCCTGTCTCCCTCGAGGCAACATAATTCCATCCCCTATCTTTTAAGAAGCAAATGCCAATACTTCATCACTACACCAGACCGGTTGTAGAAATCCCAGCATGGAAGTTCTAGAACATAATGCTGCAACTTGGTAGCCACGAGCCACGGGTGGCTGTGCACTGAAAATCTGACTAGTGCACTGTAAGCGTACAGTACACACAGTTTTGAAAACTTAGTACAAGAAAAGGTAAAGCATATTATTAATAGTTTTTATGTTACATGTTGAAATGATATTTGGGGTTAAATAAAACAGACTGTTAAAATAATTTTACCTGATTTTTTATAGTGTAGCTACCAGAAGATTGTAAATTACACATGTGGCTGATGTAATTTTCCTGTTGGACAGTGCTGGTCTAGAAGACCAAACTGCAGCCCTGGCCTGCCACTTGTTTTTTGTAAATGGAGTAAAGCCATACCCGTTAGTTTCCATGTGGCACATGGCTATTTTCAAGGTACAACAGCAGCGTCGAGGAGTTGAGACACAGACCATATGGCCCACGAAGCCCGAATTAGGTACTCTTTGTCAGATAGTAAATAGTTCCAGAGAAAAAGTTGGCTGACCTCTGAGCTGGAACAATGGTATGACCTGTGCTTTAAAGCTACCAGAAAGAAAAAAAAAAAATTTTATAGAAAAAGCTTTTTATAGCACTGTTTTGTAGCTAAATCGTATTATTTCTCCCTCTGTAATTTTTACAAAGTCTTCCTGTTCTTCCACAGCCCTTATCCATAATTTATGACTTAACCTATTTCATCATCTCTGCTATTTAAAGGCACGCACAATTTGTTTTTAAAATAACAGTGCACAATTAAATAAAAAATAATGCTGCACTATAAAGTCCTGTCTCGTTTTCCTCCTGACGGCCCAACAGTGTTGCCGGTCCCCTGCCTGTTTCACCCTTCGGGCACCCTGGGCGCTTCAGCTGGTGTGGCTGTTCTACCCACACCACGGAGCGCGGTGCCTGGCAACCTGGTAACCGGGTCACTGTGGAAGCCACGCCCCTCACCCTGGGGAGCGCTGAGGGAATAATCCAGGATACACAGAAAAGAGTCTTTGATGCACCTCTTGGTGGTGGATAATAGCTTGTCTGAGTCTAAAGCCACATTCACAGAGGTTGTAATTGGCTTTGGTGTAATCCGTTGACCAAACTGGCAGAGGGAAGAAAAAGTCACAGTACTTTCCTTCCTAGATGTCTTCCACATCAGCTGGCAAAGATGTAAAACAAACATTTTCAGCCATATCGGTGCCATATGACGGGCTTACGTAGGTAGTGTGTTTGGGTTTATAGCTCAAAATCCAAATGACTAAGTAAGGTGCTTGAGCCATTTCCAGGGGCCTACCTGTGCAGCAAGACCCAGTTTGTATATTGTGTTGGGGACTAGACCTCATTTTGTCGTGCTGCATTTTCCTATTTGAACCATAAGTGTTTGTAAGATTATGACATACTTGGGGCGCCTGGGTGGCTCAGTCGGTTAAGCGACTGCCTTCGGCTCAGGTCATGATCCTGGAGTCTCTGGATCAAGTCCCGCATCGGGTTCCCTGCTCAGCGAGGAGCCTGCTTCTCCCTCTAACCCTCCCCCCTCTCATATACTCTCTCTCTCATTCTCGCTCTCTCAAATAAATAAATCTTTAAAAAAAAGTTTATGACATAATTGATTTTCTTGTCTGCTGAGTATTCTTTCCATTAATGGGTAATCACTTTCACTTGTTTGCCTTACAAAAGTAGACGATAGTAGATCTTCCTTTGTTAAAATTAAAGAGTTTAATTTTAGGCATCTAATATAAATTCTTACCATTACCTAGCTAAATTATCAAATGTTGCTGTCTTTTGGATTCCTAACTCAACAACATTTACACCGATTGTCACCTAATCCAGACAGTGAGGCACCCTTGAATAACAGTTTGCAAAACTGAATGTAAATCAGGGACTTCCAGAGTAATACTGAGGTACCTGGGTCCTTTGTTTGGAAAGGACATTGCATGTTAGGTAGATGGGAATTTGACTTACACAAATCAGAAGAAAATGAATCCTTGACCATGAGCTCAGACTTACCTAGTTATCTCATCTTTCTGATTTCTCAGCTTTATCTTTTGTTAAAAAGAAAAATGAATACTTACCCATGTCGTTGCCACTGGTATCAATAATAATGAAATGGGGTTTTTAATTATTAATCTTAAAAATTGTGACCTGAAGAGACCCTCAACAACATAAGTTATTCGTTTTTCAGGTCTTTTATTAGTACCTAACAGCGTTATTTAAAGGCCTATTATCACTACAGTGCACAGCTCCAGATTTTTATATTTTCCACTTGTCATTTTGTCAATTTTTGTATCTGTATTTCAGAAATAATGTGGCTGCGTTTTTACTGAAATAGGCACATCAATCCACATCTTGCTCTTTTTGTTTATATCTGCAGTCCTATTTAAATTCAGTATTTCCAACCACAAAAGGTGTTAGAAAATTCTATTTCAGGCTTGAGAAAAAGTACAACAGGACGTGGTTCAAATCTTAAGCTGTATTTATTTCTGATCTCCTACAGCTCACATTGTACAAAAAAACAGCCCTGCCAGAATAATTAAATAAATAAACCAGTGGTTTCAAGGTTACCGTCATTGTTTCAGCCCTTCTCCAGTGTGAAGCAGGAGAACACAGTTGGTGAGGTGGTGTCTTTCCAGAATGCTGACATTGGAGTCCATGCAGAGTATCACCATATTGGTCAAAAAAAAATCTGAAATAAGGCTCTTCAGAACCTGTGCCCAGCTGGAGCTTCCTTGTGCCCGGTGCGTGGATGCTGATGAAGCCGCCCCAGCAAGCTGCCTGACAATGTTTAAAACTAAACTTCGTAATAGCAGGGGGAAAAAAAAGTGTGACTCTTCTTTATGGGAAAGCGGTGCCCGCGTTCCCATCTGAAACCAGGGGAGGAAGGTCCGGGCGACAGCCCACCAAAGCTGGGCACGGAGCGGGTGCTGCTGCCTCCACCGGGTTGGAACACGGCCTGGCTTTATACGTTTAAATAATTTTTTTAAAAGATTTTATTTATTTATTTGACAGACAGACACAGCGAGAGAGGGAACACAAGCAGGCGTCCCACGGAGCAGGGAGCCCGATGCGGGGCTCGATTCCAGGACCCCGGGATCATGACCTGAGCCGAAGGCAGACGCTTAACGACTGAGCCACCCAGGTGCCTGGCTTTATCCTTTCTAATCTCTTAGAAGTTCAGCTATTTCTTCGGCTTTCTGAAACGTAAACCTACTTCACAGAGTTACCTGGCTCAAATGAGATTGTCTCTAAAACAGCCAAGTCCTGACACAGTTCTGGACACAAGTCTGGGTTCGAAGCCATGTGACCTTGAGGAAGGCATTCTAGCTTTCTTGAGCCCCCGCTTCTTCATCAGTAGAACAGAGGGCACTACTGAAGCCTCACAGGGCGGTTGTGAAGATTAGGAACCACACGAAGAGAGGGCCTGGCTGTCTAGGAGCTGGACAGGGGTTGCTTCGGTTGGCGCATTGAACTGTGAGGGGGGCTGGAGACGAAGCTTGCCCTTAGAAATCATAGTAGCAAAGATTCTTGTTACAACCTTGGAAAGGAACCTAGGAACCCTGCTGGCTTGTGTTTTGAGGCAGGATACTCAGAATTATAAAAATCATAATTTTTATTATAAAAATAAAAAGGTAACAGTCCAAGAGAAAGTGTTAGAACATCACTCTGTGGCCATCGCGTTAAGTTCATATAATCTTTTTCTCACACCTATCAAGTGCCATTAAGGACCCGAGACCGACCCTTTCCCTCAATGAGCCGGTGAGCTGGCAGCGTCGGCGACACTTCGGCCCAAGGAGAGTGGATCGGATTTAGGGTTGTGTGCGCTCCGCATAATCAGCCGCTAACTGTATGGGAGCGAGTGCACGCGCTGGACCGTCTGGGGGGACGGCAGTTCTGGGGGATGAGAGGAGACCTGTCCTGTCTCAGACCGTGCAAGTCCCTCACACCTAAGTCAGTGTCCCCCCGTCTCCCGGGGCGCTTCCAGCTGCGAGACTGGGACACGAGGGCAGTCCTAGTTCTGAGGCGCAGCCTCTTCCCCTTGGGGGTCTGTCCTCAGGGCCCAGGGCCTAGCAGTGCTCCTTCCACCAAGGGCGCGTCGTGATCTGGTGGGAAAGTGACAGAAGGGGCAGAGAGGAAACCAAACGGCATTCGTGTTTAACCGTTCTCCGCTGGTCTAACTCGCTCTTAAGAATAAACAGAATAAAAGCTTAAGGCTTTTATTTTTTATTTACTTCCAGGTATGAGTTACCCCTTACAAAACAAAAGGATATGTATGGAAGTGAGATACAAAGGGCATGGTTTCCAATTAAAACCTTAAAACATGACACTCATTTTGTCTACAGTAGAAATGCAGAATGAAATTCTAGCTACACCCCTACCTTGTATTAGATACCCCTAGGGGTTTGTGTCTGAAATTCCAAGAAGACACCAAATCTTACCTCTACAGTAACTTATAGCACCCTTCAGCTGATTTACTCAAATACTTAACAAACATCTACTAATTTTTTAAGTAATTTTTTAAGTAATTCAAACTGACTGTTCCTAATGTCTCCAAGTGAGCTCTCCTGATAAAGCCTATCCCAATAAGATTAAATTTCTGGTTAAAAAAAAAAAAGAAATCTATGGGTTTCCACAAAGCAGGGGCCACCGGGGGGAGGGGACTGACAGCTTAGGGAATCCTCATTTAGTAGCCAATTCGACAATCAGGTATCTTTTGGATGGAGTTGGGACCCTTCAAAATACACGTTAACTATGAGTTGCTCTGGTTCTGCTTCACGGTGGTGAGCCATTCCCACGCTCTAGCTTTCGAGAAGGATTCTCTACTGCTGGTGCTCCCAGAGTTTGTGACCGTCAGAGACGAGACTAACAGTGTGCGTGCAACAGCGCACGTTCAACCTCGCCCTGGGGAAGAAAGTACTTCCCACGTGGGCTGTGGCACACGCTCCCACATGTTCCCCAACACCCACTCTCTCTCATGGCTGGAGGGTTTCTAGACGGACCCACATGGCTAGCCGGCTTCCCCATCTCCCTTGCGGCTAAGGTGAGGCCGTGTGACCAAATGAAGGCTAATGGGGTATGAGCAGAAGTGACCTGAAACTACTGGGTTGAGCTCCCTCCCCTTCCCTTCCGTTTCCTACTGTCTGTTTTGTGACCATGGTGAAGAGCCCGGGCTGACTGCAGGAACAAGTGTGACATCCTGGGGAGAGCAGAGCCCCGACACAGACCCGGGGTCCCTGACACTGTGGAGCTGGGCTGCTTCCATGACAGAAATAAATGTCTTGTTGAAGCCACTGTTTTTTGAGGTGTGGCTTCAGCAATCCAACCCGTATCCTGATTAATACTGAATCCTCAGCCATTATTTCTAGCCGCCCCCACCCACGAGCCCATATCTGTGTATAGAGAAAATCCAGTAAAGGGAAAAGCATACCTCCAGGTTGTGGGCAGGGCTCCGGCCACCAAAATTTAACCCGTATCAGTGTCTTAACCTTTTTTTTTTATTGTCACCCCTCTAAGGATATTTTTTCTCTAATCAGCCCCCCAGTCCCTGAAATTTAAATACCTTAAGATATACTGTAGATCTGTGCTTGATACATAAAAAGAGTAAGATTTTTTTCAGCCCCCAAGACCAGTTTCCTCCCTATCAGGGGGATATTACCATGGAGAAGGCCGGCCTTTATATGAATGACCTAGCTGATGATTATTGTCGGGAAAGTAAGATACTACTACAAACTGTTTTCTGGTATCCAGACTGAAAATTCAAAAGGTCATCAAAAGATTTTGAGTAAAAACCTCTCCAAGGGGGCTGTATCTGCTCCCCGATCGTGTGGGGATCACTAAAGTACTTAATTCACCCAGTACACAGTCCACCCAGCTGCTGGGGGTCATGTGAGCCCTGCCTGGCAGGCCTGGAGAACTGCAGCCATGCCTGTGAATTTTTACACAGAAGGAGTCCTTCCGGCTGGCTTACCAATGCTCATGGGGGACTCAGGAGGGTTGCAGAGGAACACTTAGTGTTAGTGACGAATCCAGCCCAGTGCTAGATTAGACATAATTTAAGGCAGAATAAAATAACTTAGTTTGAGAGTGTTAGAAACATATACATTTCTGGCTCAAAGTCCTACTTCTTCCTACGGAAAAAAACTCCCAAGCCAGACAATACGCTTTGGCATCCGTTGGTAGGAAATGTGTACTTCTAGGAGTTTAGACACCTGTTGTGTTAGGCCTGTTGCAGGGAATGACATTAGAGCAGTCCAAAGGGACAAACTGCGAAGACCAGCCAAGGCCACTGGTTTGTGGACTAGAACAGCCAACACCTAGGAATCATCACATTTGGCAAAAAGCTCATATGATAAAGCATCACCATCTGCTTTAATTGAATAACTTGACTATTCATGTCCTCATTTATTTTTTTTAAAGATTTTATTTATTCATTTGAGACAAAGAGACACAGAGAGAAAGAGAGAGAGAGAACATGAGCAGGGAGAGAGACAGAGGGAGAGGGAGAAGCAGGCTCCCCGCTGAGCAGGGAGCCCGACGTGGGGCTCGATCCCAGGACCCTGGGATCATGACCCGGGCCGAAGGCAGACGCTTAACCATCTGAGCCACCCAGGTGCCCCTCATGTCCTCATTTAAAATATGTAAGTCCAATGGTTATTCTAACCATGGAAATGAAAAAAGAAGGTGTAGGTGGGAACAAGAGACAAGGAGAGGTATGAGTAGCAGGTATTAAGAAGGAAAATGAAACAAAACTAGTAATGCTGAAGTACTGTTAACTTTAAGAGTCGGATAATTGCGCACCTATGCTGATCTGCCTATGAGTTTCACTATTTTATTTTATTTTTTTATTTTAAGGAGCCTCCACACCCAACATGCAGCTTGAACTTACAACCCCCAGATCAAGAGTCACATGCTCTACCAACTGAGCCAGCCAGGCACCCCTGAATTTCACGGTTTAAACCACTACAAATCTAGTTAGTACAAAGTTGATCAAAGGAAGAAAAAAATCAATACTAACGATATTTCATAATGCCTTTCTAAAGAATTGCACAGGGAAGGAGCCATATACTGACAGATATCTTCTTTTTTTTTAGAAATAGAAAGAGTGCTCTATGTGTGCACAAGCAGGGGTGGGGGTGGAGGCAGAGGCAGAGGGAGAGGGAGAGAGAGAATCATAAGCAGGCTCCACGCCCGGCATGGCATGGCGCCTGTCCTGGGGCTGGGTCCCATAACCTGAGGCAAAATCAAGAGTAAAATCAAGCTTAACCAACCTAGTCACCCAGGTGCCCCTATATTGATAAATGTCTTAAAGGAGGGAAGGACTCCAGTGTCAGGTCAATTCCTATGCAACTCTGTAATGATCTGTAAGCACTGAGGAAACGTTCCCTTGGACTCAGCACACGTTCCCAAAGACGAAGCACGCCAAGCCAGGCTCAGAGCAGCGCTGCAGGCACAGCCTATCTCTGTGGTCTCTCGTGTGAGTCTTACAGAAGAATGTATAAAACAATCCAGTGGAATGCACGCAGAACATACTAGCATTTCTATTTGTATTTACTTTAGCTAAATATATGTATGTATATACAATTTTTATCCGATAAAGGTATGAGAGCAAAAAGTCTGCTCTTTTATCAAGACACTTGAAAAGTCAACCCTTGTGGAAAAATATGAATTGGATGAAAGCACTGTTAGAAAAACATAGGTGGTTGGCCAAACTGTCTTCAACTGAATACATGTTCCTATAAAAGAATACACACTATTAGAAAGACCTCACTTCGCCCAAATGTTTCTATGCATTTTATACAATGCTAGTAAAAACCTCCATGGATTCTTTCTTGAAAACTGGTAAATAACCAATAATGAAGCAGCAGAAAAAGAAACCAAGGGATTGATCCCATTTACAATTGCACCAAAAACAATAAGATACCTAGGAATAAACTTAACCAAAGAGGTAAAACTCTAAAAACTACAGAACACTTATGAAAGAAATTGAAGAGGACACAAAGAAATGGAAAAACATTCTATGCTCATGGATTGGAAGAACAGACATTGTTAAAATGTCTATACTACCCAAAGCAATCTACACATTTAATGCAATCCCTACCAAAATACCAACAGCATTTTTGACAGAGCTAGAACAAACAATCCTAAAATTTGTATGGAACCACAAAAGACCCAGAATAGCCAAAACAATCCCGAATAAGAAAAGTAAAGCTGGAGGCATCATGACTCGGGACTTCAAGCTCTATTACAAAGCTGTCGTCATCAAGACAGTATGGTACTGGCACAAAGACAGACACATAGATCAATGGAACAGAATAATGGACCCACAACTCTATGGTCAACTAATCTTTGACAAAGCGGGAAAGAATATCCAATGGAAAAAAGTCTCTTCAACAAATGGTGTTGGGAAAACTGGACAGCAACATGCAGAATGAAACTAGACCACTTTCTTACACCACACACAAAAATAAACTCAAAATGGATGAAAGACCTAAATGTGACACAGGAAACCACCAAAATCCTAGAGGAGAGCACAGGCAGCAACCTCTTTGACCTTGGCCATAGTAACTTCTTATTAGACACATCACTGGAGGCAAGGGGAACAAAAGCAAAAATGAACTATTGGAGCTTCATCAAGATAAAAAGCTTCTGCAAAGCAAACAATCAACAAAACTAAAAGGAGGCCTATAGAATGGGAGAAATATTGCAAATGACATATCTGATAAAGGGTACTTCCAGTATCTGATTTGGGTACTTCTAAAATCTATGAAGAACTTACCAAACCCAACACCCAAAAAACAAATAATCCAGGGATGCCTGGGTGGCTCAGTCGGTTAAGCATCTGCCTTCGGCTCAGGTCATGATCCCAGGGTCCTAGGATTGAGTCCCACATCCGGCTCCCTCCTTGGCGGAGAGCCTGCTTCTCCCTCTGTCTCTTGCTCCCCCTGCTTGCACTTGCTCACTCTCTCTCTCTGACAAATAAATAAAATCTTTAAACATTTTTTTAAAAAAGAAAGAAAAACAAATAATCCAGTTAAGAAAAATGGCAGAAGACATGAACAGACATTTTCCCAGAGAAGACATCCAGATGGCCAAAAGGCACATGAAAAGATGCTCAACATCGCTCATCATCAGGGAAATACAAATCAAGACCATGATGAGATATCACCTCACAGCTGTCAGAATGGCTAAAATCAACAACACAGGAAACAACAGGTGTTGGCAAGGATATGGAAGAAAGGGGAACCCTCTTACATGTTGGTGGGAATGCAAACTGATGTAGCCACTCTGGAAAACAGTATGGAGGTTCCTCAAGAAGTTAAAAATAGAACTACCATATAATCCAGCAACTACTATTTACCCAAAGAATACAAAAATACAGATTCAAAGATTCACCCTGATGTTTTTAGCAGCATTACCAACAGTAGCCGAACTATGGAAAGAGCCCAAATGTCCATCGACTGATGAACGGATAGAGAAGATGTGGTGTGTGTGTGTGTGTGTATATATATATATATATACACACACACAATAGAGTATTACTCAGCCATCAAAAAGAATGAAATCTTGCCATTTGCAACAACGTGGATGGAGCTAGATGGTATTATGCTAAGTGAAATAAGTCAGAGAAAGACAAGTACCATAGATTTCACTCTACGTGGAATTTAAAAAACAAAACAGATGAACATAGGACATAGAAAAAGAGAGAGAGAGAGACAAACCAGAAAACAGACTTAACTACAGAGAACCAACTGAGGGTTCCTGGAGGGGAGGTGGCTGGGGGGATGGGCTAAATAGGTGATGGGTATTAAGGAGGATACTTAACGATTAGCACTGGGTGTTGTATATGAGTGATGAGTCACTTAATTCTACTCCTGAAACCAATATTACACTATATGTTAACTAGAATTTAAATAAAAATTTGGAAGAAAAAAAATGAACAAGCAAAAAGAAAAAAAAGAAAAAACTGGTAAAAGACTATAAAGTTCATCTGGGCAAGTGAATATGCAAAACTTGCCAAGACATGTTTAAAAGAAGTATAATAGGGGCGCCTGGGTAGCTCAGATAGTTAAGCATCTACCTTTGGCTCAGGTCATGATCTCAGGGTCCTGGGATCGAGCCCCACGTCGGGCTCCCTGCTCAGCAGGGAGTCTGCTTCTCCCTCTCTCTCTGCCTCTCTCTCTCAAATGAATAAATAAAATAAAAAAAAAAGGGTGCCTGGGTGGCTCAGTTGGTTAAGCGACTGCCTTCGGCTCAGGTCGTGATCCTGGAGTCCCGGGATCGAGTCCCACATCGGGCTCCCTGCTCAGCAGGGAGTCTGCTTCTCCCTCTGACCCTCTTCCCTCTCGTGCTCTCTATCTCTCAGTCTCTCTCAAATAAATAAAATCTCAAAAAAAATAAATAAATAAATAAAATAAAATAAAATAAAGAAGTATAATAAAGGGGCACTTGTTTTCACAAGTATCAAAGCTTTCTAAAAGAAACAGTAATTACAAATGCATAGAACTGTTGTATAGAGTCCCTTTTTTTAAGTCACTTAAACATAGTAGAGTTAACAAATAGCCCATATACATACAGGGATTAGGGTGTGATACAGGTAATTCAAAGCAATAGAAAAATAATGTTGAAGCAGCCGACCAACCAGCTAGAAAGAAATTATGTCAGATCCCCATTTCGCCCCATATTAAAAAGATGCCATATTTTTAAAAACTTGAACAAAGTATTTTTAAAATTTCACAATCTTACAATGGGAACAGTTTTCCTAAGTATGACAGAAAAACCCAGAAGCTATAAAGGAAAGGTGATAGATTCCACAACATAAAAATGGAAAATTGCTCCGTAGCGAGATATCTGACGAGGCATTTGAGAATGAGGAAATATCTGCAGGGCATAGAACTAAAGGCTGATCTCCATAATCTGTCCCTTCCTATCAATATCAAATCCATGACTGGTCAAAGAACACAAAAAGACAAATCCTAGAAAAAGAACCACAAACAGCCAATAAACCCCTGACACAACTGTCTCCACCTCACACAGAGCATTTCAAGTGATCACTCATTTGTCACGTAAGATTGGCAAAGATTAAAAATATCCATTGTTGGGGGGGCGCCTGGGTGGCTCAGATGGTTAAGTGTCTGCCTTCAGCTCAGGTCATGGTCCCAGGGTCCTGGGATCGAGTCCCGCATCGGGCTCCCTGCTCAGCAGAAGCCTGCTTCTCCCTCCCCCACTCTCCCTGCTTGTGTTCCCTCTCTTGCTGTGTCTCTCTCTGTCAAATAAATAAATAAAATCTTTAAAAAAAAAATATCCATTGTTGGCAAGGACGTAATACACATCGGTGTATTGTGTAGAGTAATAGAATCGTTAACCTTTTGGGGATGTTGTTTGCCAGTGTTCATCATCATTTCAAATAGGACTTCCAGCAATTCTGTTTCCTGAAATATGTCCTAAAGAATTACATAAATATAAGGATACATAAGAATTACATAAATATAAGAGAATTCTACAGCATTGCTTGTAACAGCCTATTATGTCCAACCAGAGGGGAATAGTTAAGTAAAACTATGATACATCTACATGGAGGAATATAAATGGATTGATTACCTACCATTGTGTAACAAAAATTACCCCCAAACTCAAAACCACAATAAACATTTATTATCCTTATTGTTTCTGTGTCAGATATTTGGGAGTGGCACAGATGGGCATTTTTGGCTCAGGATCTCTCCTGAGGCTGCAGTTATCTGAAGGCCGACCTGGAGCTGGCAGACCCTCCTCCAAGGTGATGCTCGTTGCTGGCCAGAGGCTGGGTGCAGCCCAGGTGGCCTTCTCCACTGGCTGTTTGAGTGTCCTCACAACACGGTGGCTGGGGGCCCCGAAGTGAGCAATCCAAGAAAGGCTAAGGCTGAAACTGGGACGTCTTTTAAGCCCCACAACGTCATTTCCACGGTATCCTATCAATCACACAGAACAACTACAATTCAGTATGAGGGCAGTCTATGCAGGTGTAAACACCAGCAGCAAGGACCACTGAAGCTGAAGTTCAAAGGCTGAATAGCAGGGAAGTCAGGTAAAGAGAGTGCAAGGGGACACCTGCCAAAACCTTGGAAGAAATTTACCAATAGGAAGTAGAGATGAGGCTGGAGAGGTAAATGGAAGCTAATTCATGGCAATCATTTCAAGCTGTGTCAAGGCGCTTGATTTTTATATAAAGCCGCAAAGCCACCAGCAGAGTTCTATTTCAGTAGGGTCACCCTGGTTATTACATGGAGGGTCGACTGAGTGGACAGAACAAGGGGGTAAGGATGGAGGTTAGGCCGTCCGCTAGGAGGCCATTAAAATGATCCTGACAAGGAATGGTAACTTGGATGAGGGTGGTGGCAACAGAAGAGAAAAGTCAGGCAAGTTCTGAGATATGTAGGGACAAGTCCAACAGGACTCAGGGTTTAGATACATGGATTACACGACAGGGGGGAACCACGTTTGGCTCCTAGGGTTTTGACTTGAACAATTAGGTGATTGGGCACAGGGGATGAAAAACAGGTTTGGGGTTTAGGAAGTTTATTTTTTTAACAAGTTGAGGCGGGGATGCCTGCACACATGGAAAATGTCGAATAGGCAGAGGCCACATGGCACCTGGAGGTCAGGAGCTAAGCCTGGGCATAAAAACTCATGAGCCATCAGGATATCGGTGGAAACTGGCAGCCATGAGCCAGAGAATCGTTGCTTTTAAAAGGAAGAGTTTACAAGAGACTGAAAAGGAATGAGAGGTAGACAGGAGGAACACCAGGAGAGTCTACTGTCACAGACTCTCATCATTTGGTGGTGGTGATCAAGAGTGGTCACACTAAGCCAAGCAATTCAAAACGGAACAAACATTGTACATCAGCTAAGAAAAAGACAGTAGAGACAGAGAGCTTTCTCCCTCAGTCCCAAGACAGAATACTTTTCTGGGAAGGATGTGAGCAGCATTGACGACTTCTGGTGTGGTGCTTCTCAAAGTGGGATGTACATACAAATGACCTGGGGATTATATGAAAACACAGAGTCTGGCTCAGTAGGTCTTGGGGAGGGCCTGAGATCATGTTTCTAAGAAAGTTCCAAGTGATACTGATGCTCCTAGCCCACAGCCATTTGGAATAGCAAGGCTCTCAAACTTCACTGAGCACAGACTCACATGGAGAAGGTCTTGAAACAGATTATTGGGGCCTGCCCCTACATATTAGGATTCAGTAGGTCTGGGGCAGGATCTGATGATGTGCATTTCTAACAACCTCCCTGGCGATGGTGACAGTGATGCCACAGGTCCCCAAGACCATAGTTTGAACTGCACCATCCTAGAGGGTCACAGTTTAACGACTGCTGGCCACAACAGAGAGAGAAATCCATTTGGATCTCAAAACATAATGCAAACAAGTATCCCTGTATACCACTGCAGTCAGTCCGTGACTAGGGCTCACTGAGGGCAGGGCCTGCTACTTGCTATCCATCACCCTCATGGTTACTCTATCACAAAGAAGGACTCCTTCTTAATTGACATATTCGCTCTGAAGACTTAACTCTCAGCAGTGGATGCCTCTTTTTTATTGTTATGTTAATCACCATACATCATTAGTTTTTGATGCAGTGTTCCATGATTCATTGCTTGTGCATAACACCCAGTGCTGGATGCCTACTTTTTATAAATCTCAAAGCTTTATCTTGCTGGTAAAGCCATTTCATGATATTAGACCAAGCAGCTGCTAATGAGTACTACTTCCTTTACTCAGAGGATGTACATTGCACCACAGACACAATCTTCCCGAGTGACACAGTTTTAGACAAAACCGTATATACAAAAAGGGAAAAATTTTATTGAAGGAGGAATCAATTCACGTATGTATTTATAAAGGACCCCAATGCGTTTTATGTAAGGCATCTAAACATGAAAGAGACGGATTACAAACATAATCCCTGCTCTCTAATCCGTAACACCAAAGACACCAACAATCAAGTTAAAACATGACAAATGCCATCTGAAAAGACAGCTACTTATTTTTCTTAAAGCCATCCAGCAGCTACCTCAATCCATTTGCACAGAATGTATGCTTGTTATTAATGGCAACAGACACAGGAAGGAAGAGAAAACACCCAACAGGGGTGGCCAGGAAAGGCCTCCCGGATGAAGTAATTTCGTTGGAATGAGACAGACGGACAGTCTTTTCACACGTGGAAGACCCAGACGACCAGACCATCCCTTAAGAAAAATCAATTAAACACGTGGCCTGAGCATCTGCTGACAAAAGGCTTCATCTACCGTTCCTCGCAGGGTGAAGAACGAGAAAGACACCCAGGTAAGAGCACAGTACCTCCCCTCAAAAAACGCTTACACTCTAGTTTGGAGAGCAAGACAAGCGTATCCGTGAAGGCGGGATTAAGGAACGAGCGCGCCGCCCCCACCCCAACACTAGGGGGTAGTCTTGGGAGAGGCGAAGGATCCCCGGGTGCTCTCACAGGCAGTCAGCAAACGCCTTCCCAGCACACGCCAGCGGGCACCGGGGCCTGGGGGGCGGCCGAGACCCGGGAGGGGGCGCGCCGGGCCGAGCGACGCGGGAGGCGGGGAGAGGCCCGAGGGGTCGGCCTGCTTCGGTCCGCCCGGCCTTTACAGAGTCCCCCGCTCCACCAGCACCGGGGGGGGAACAGGCGGCCACGGGCGCAATCAAGAGATTTCCGCGGCCCCACAGGCGCGCCCCACTCTCAACCCTGGGGGCCTCAGTGGGGCCACCGCCAGACCTGAGGCGACCCTTCCTCGGAGCCGGGCTCCTCCTCCCCCTGAGCCGCCACCTCTCGCTCTGGCCTGGGGCCGGCGTTAGTCTGCGGGGCCAAGAGCAGCCTCGGAGGCTCAACGCTAGCACTGCCAGTCGGTGGGCGGTGAGCTCCGTGGTGGCCGCCGCGCGACCTGGGGGGCGGGGCCGGAGCGGCGAGCGGAAATGCGCTGCTTCCTTCCGGCCGGCGCCGCACGAGACGGGGCGGGGCGCCCCGGGAAGGGGCGGGGGCTCACGCTGACGGACGGCTCCCGGGACCTATGGGTGCGGCCGCGGCGGCCCGGCCTCCCCGGCGCGCCCCTTTCTCGGGGCCGCGGACGCCCCCCGGTTGCCCATTTCTCGGGTGTAGAGCGAAGCTCCGCTGCTGTCCGGTGGCCGCTGCCTGGTCCTCTCTGTCCTCGCGGCGCGTTGCGGGCTGTCCTGCGGCCCCGCCCCCGAGGCCCTCGGCGCCCCCCGGCCGGCCGGCCTCCTTCCCAGCCCGGAGCCGCGCGCCAGGACGGCTGAGGCCGCAGGTCTGTGGCTGCGTGTCGGGCCGCGGGCGGCGCGAGGGGACACGCGGGCGCGAGGCTTCGGCGGCGGTCCGCGGGGTGTCCGGCGTTCCGCCAAATGCGCCGCGACCACCGAGAGCCCGCGGGCCGCCCCGCCGCGCAGTCGGGGGGCGCGGCCCGGGCCCCGGGGCGTCTGGGGGCACCCGCGTGGGGGACGCGGCGCACACTTGTGCTCGGCGCGAACTGCGGGGCAGGGGGCGGCAGGTCCGGAGTGAGGAAGTTTGCGGAGGGCGGGGCCGCGTTCGCCGGCCACTTCTCGCTCCGGGCGCGCAGGCCTGCTCAGTGCCGGCCTCGGCGGCCGCGCGACTCTGCCCAACCCCAGCAAGTCCCCGAACTTGGGCGGCCGCCGCCGGCCCCTCGGCGTCCGCTGGGGACACCCGGAGCTGTGGGGCTGGGGTGCGGTGGGATGCTGAGTGACGTGCCCTGCAGCTCCCGGGACGCTCGGGCCGTGCTGGCGCCTCGGAGTAGAGGACAAGCGTCGCTTTCATCTACCTTTTCCAGTGTTTAAGATGGCATTCCCTTTCATTTGGTGGGGAAACTTTTGTTTCGTAGTTCGTGCGATTATCACAGTTGACTGACACAGAGTTGGCACGTAAATATTTGTTGCCCTTCTGTCCTAACTTGTTAGAGTGTATCCGCTGTGGGATATTTACAACTCCTCCCGAGCCCTTAGAAAGGGCATGATTCTAGGATAAGGTGACTGGGGGATGAGCCCATCTACAGCAGTACGACTTTTTGCCTGCACTCCTTTTTCCTCCCTCGCTGCTACAGGTTCTCCAGTTTCATTGTTTGTACTTAACTGTTTTTGCGTCTCACAGTTTTTTTTTTTTTTTTTTTTGTATGAATGACTGAACGAACGAATAAATTGTATAATTTTGGTTGGTTTGTTCTTTCTATAAAGCAAGTTGTTTACCTTTAGGAATTGATAAACTGCCCAACAGTGGTGCCCGGCACCTGGGCATGTTTCATAGTAATTAGTAAAACGCTGTTCATTATTCAGAGGAGTGAAGCAAGATGTTCTGGAGGACTGTAGCCAGCTTACTCACTGCCACCACTCCCTCGCCTCCCACTCGCTGCTTCCAAACCAGGCTTCTGCACCCTGCCTTTACTCCCACTTTTGCTCCCTGGGATAGCAGGCTGCCCTGATTGGCACACCCCCGCTGCCATCACCACTGAGGCGTATTCCTAAAGCTTCCAGTATGACTTGTTTTTAAAGAACATCGGTGTTAAAATTCAGATACCTGAGACAAAAGAATATTTCACTTCTTCAGAATCTGGCTCTCAACAAATTTACTACTGAATACCTCCTCCCGTGGTACGAAACTGTAGAACATAATCCAGAACTGCATAATTATGTGACCAATTGCGAGGTAACTGCAGTGGCTCAGGAAGGAGAAAGATCAGTGGCCCTTGGCACAACCACAGACAGGAAGGCTTCTTGGAAGAAGGGCTGGGGCTTGTCTGGGATGCCCACCTGTATTCATAATTCTTGATGGGATGTATTAAGTAAATATTTGTGTTGTGTCTTGACAGTAACTTTGAAGGCTGGTTAAGATGGGAAAGTGGGAGGGCATGCTAAGTCAGGGACAAGGCGTCAAGTCACTTGAGCACAGATGAGCACAGGGTGTGTTGGGGAGAGGGTACTGGCTTATGGACAGGCAGCTTACTTTTCTGTCGTTTTGTAGGAGTGGTTGGAAGAACAATGCATGTAAGTCTTTGACACCATGATATCCATCAGGCAAAGAAAAGGAGTAAAAACCACAGAAGTTTCTGAGGATTATGCAGCACAAGAAGCAAATGTGAAGTTGGAAAATAAATTGCCATCTGGTAGGTGATTTAAATTAAAGCAGCATTTGGGATTGCTTTTATTTCTGCATATTAAAATATCACTCTCCAATAGGATAAGAATTTGGTGAGACCTAACAGTTGAGAAGACTTGTTCTAATACCCTGATGTTTTAGTTGGACAAATTATTTGATTGCAGTTTGATAATACTGGCGTTTCAGTTATGATCACATAAAAGGTGAAACAGCTCTGATTAGAACCCCTTGTTTCTCAGCTGTCTGTTCAGTAGGTTCTGGTTTTGCCAATCTTTGACTCTCTAAAATAATGCTTTCCCCCACAGTTCAGATTTTAGTCTGTTTCTTATTTTTCTGGGTTTGTGTATGCTGTTCACTCTAGACACCCTTACCTTGGGAGACTTTCTCATTTCATTAAGGTATTGAAAAATGAATCAAACCTTTTTTTTTTATTCTTTATATGAATTCCTGAAATTTTCTCCTTTGGTTTGGTGAGGGAGGATGGTCAGAATTTGGTGAGTTGTTTATAATATAATGCTGAAGACTCTTCCTAAGCTGTACATCAAATATTAATTACCAACTTCCTGACTTCAGAGTTGCTTTCTTACCTAAGCATGGTCAAGGTTTTTAAAAATAAGCATGAAAAATTCCATGTCTATCAACCATTTTGGATATCTGACAGAATTTACGTTAATGGCAGCTATGTTAATTCTTTTTTTAAGATTTTATTTATTTATTTGAGAGAGAGCATGAGGCGGGGAGGGTCAGAGGGAGAAGCAGACTCCCTGCTGAGCAGGGAGCCCCATGTGGAACTCACTCCCAGGACTCCAGGGTCATGACCTGAGCGGAAGGCAGTTGCTTAACCAACTGATCCACCCAGGCACCCAGCAGCTATGTTAATTCTTATCAGCCAGAACAAGTAAAGTATTTGGGGGAACAGTTTTATAAAATAAAATTAATCTGTATTGAGAAGTCATACCATCCAACTCCGCTGTTAGCAGTTTTGGACAAGACAGAGTACTGTCTAAAGACTTAAACAATGTAACTTCAAGTTTGCTTTTTTGTTTATTATTTATTTTTTAAAGATTTTTTTAAAAAAATTTATTTGAGGGAGAGATAGAACATGAGCGGGGAGGAGAGGGAGAAACAGGCCCCCTGCTGAGCAGGGAGCCTGACTTGGGGCTCCATCCCGGGACTCTGGGATCATGACCTGAGCTGAAGGAGCTGAAGGCAGATGCTTAACCGACAGAGCCACCCAGGTGCCCCAAGTTTGCTTTTTTATATTAAAACATAATTTTGAGGATTCTTCATTTTACTGAAGCAGCATTTATTTATTCATGTCAGAAAAAAACCCCTGAAAACTAAAGAAAAGCAAAAAAAAAAAAGAAAAAGAAAATACTCCCACAAACAAATCCATCCTTAGACTTCCACCCATGAAACTTGATCTTGCTGTCTAAATGTCTCTGCCCGTATATAATTGCAAGCATTCCTATGTGGTTTTACAAAATTGAGATCCCAGCTGTTTTGTAACTTGCTACATTTCTTTTATTATGTTACAAACATAAGTCAATGTATTTTAAAAAAGTTATCAATGTAGTCCGTTGTGTGGCTATAGCATAATTTATTTAATTCCTTGTTGAATATTTAGATGGTTTTTAACCTTTTCCCTATATAAGCAGAACTATGATAAATATATTTGTGGCCAAATGTTTATTTAAAACTTTTATGTCTTTGGGGTATATGTCTGCATTTAGAATTATTGGTCAAATAGTATGCTCATTTTGGTAGCTTTTTACTACTTATTGCCATGTTGCATTCCAGAGAGTTACCAAGTTACTCTTCCACCAGCAGTGCTTGAAAAATACTCATATTTTGTACCCTTATTAAAACAGTGTTAGCATTTTTAAGCTGTCAAATTGGCCAACATCTAGAAAGTTATAGCTCATTGCTTTAATTTGCATTTCTCTTTTTTGAGAGCGAGAACAAGAGAGAGAGAAAGAGAGAGAGAGAATGTGGGCCGGGGAGGGAGGGGGGGGCAAAGGAAGAGGGGGAGACAAATCCCAAGCAGGCTCAAGGGCCAGCACAGAGCCCAATGTAGGGCTCAGTCTCAAAACCCTGAAACCTGAGCGGAAGATCAGGTGCTCAACCCACTGAGCCACTCAGGTGCCCCAGTTTGCATTTCTTTAATACTGATGAATGTGAATATTTTTGTCTAGTATTGGCCGTTTTTTTCTTTTGTACTTTGCCTACTCGTATGTTTAATCTATTTCCAACTGAAATATTTATTTTTTTAATCCTGAAAGTGTTCATCCCATATTAAGGATAGTTAAACTTTCTTATATGTACTATAAGTACTTTTTCCGAGTTTATGTGTCCTTTAACTTGAGTTGTGATGGATTTTTCTCCCCTGATGGGTTTTTGGATTTTAAGTTGTCAAGTTTTTTGGTAGCTTTTAATGAATAAACCACAAATTATATGTAGACCATCTCAGAGATTTTTTATATCCTAGATATGCAACCCATTTACTCCTCCGAATTTCATAGGTAAACTACGGTTATTGAACTATGCCAAACACAGACCCTATGTATTAAAATGAATAAGATAACTTGCTTGTCCTCCAAAAGCTGTCTGGCAAAATGGACAAGTGAACAATTAGATACAGTCGCATAAAAAGTGTAATAAAGTATGAAAACAGGCCTTCAGAATCACAGAAAGGAGCCCCTGAGTGTCTTCTGGGAATAAGGAAAGCTTCAGCAGTGACAGGCGGCTGGAACTTAGCATACGGGATAGGCTGAAGTAGAACTAGTAAATTCTACATTCTTGACTGACTTAGCTATGTGTTTTGTTTTTCTAAAAGGTTGTACCACTAGAAGGTTGTGGAAGCTTCTGTCATTTATGGTTGGTGGAACCATTGCCCTTTGCATTGGACTTCTAACATCTGTCTACCTGGCCACTTTACATGAAAACGATTTGTGGTTTTCTAATATTAAGGTATGAGTTTCCTATGACCGTTGTATGATTTACTCATCAGTATCTCTAGTAGTTAACCATATAGATGAATGACCAAGATAATGCAGTTTTGCCATAAAGAATCTCATCTTTTAAAAGGCTTGGCTGTAGCGTAAAAAGACTTCGTTAGTTTAAAATTGCATCAGAATTTTTGTAATCAGTGAGTTTTTTCATTCTCATTAACTTGCTCCAGTTACACTGCAGATACTGTAAACCGGTATTTTTCAACCTGTACATTGTGAAATTGGCACAGTAAAACAAGAATAACGTTTTTCTTAGTTAAAATAAGATGCGAGAGAGTATTATCACATACACTAGGGTGAGAGTTATTTGTGTAACTATTAATTACATGTATGTATGTACAAACCGGGTCACAGTATACATTTTTTTTCTGTTGGGTACAGTAAAAAAGAAGAGAAATCAGAAGCTAGTGCTGTAAACCGTAGAGCCATAGATGACCTCAGTGTGTTCATACCTTTCTAGTCATAGATGCAGTGCTGAGAGGGCGGGGAGCCACTGGTTTTCTGAGGAAGGGAGTCGTAATTTTCATCACGTTCTCAGGAGGGTCTGTGACTTCTTAAACCCCAATTTCCTTGTTCTCTGTTTTCTCTTTTTAAACATTTCTAGGTGTCTTTTAATTTGCCGTGGTTTTCAGAACAAGTATATCACTTATGCAAGGAAACTTACACATCACCAGTATTTTTCATTGAAATATACTCTGTTTTTGATCCAAAATGTTATGATCTTTGACCGTATTTACTATGGCTCCTAATGACTAGTTGCTGGTAAAGGTAAAATTCACTTTGAAAAGGTTAAATATTTATCATCTCTGTGAGTATTTTAAAAAGTCTGTGCAGAATCTGAAACAGTTCTCAGAGAGCTTTCCCAAAATATTTTGAGCTTTGGTTCCATTATTGGAATGAGTCTCCAAAGGAGAGACTACTTTGAATGACAACTTTAGTTTACAGGAGTAACTTCTTGTATGTTTATTTTAAAAACTTGTCCTGTTACTCTATAGGTATAGTGTGTATATATCTTCATACAGATTATCATGGCACAAAGAATAATTCTTATCCTTCAGGGACAGTGGGTAGTTTTTCTTGTCAAGAAAAATTTTACTCACTTTTATCTCTTTAAAATGGAGTGCTTATAAACAGATTTCTTAGAACTAAACAATGTAATACTTTTTTATCCACACAAGTATTTTGAATAAAGACTGAAATATCCCTGTGTGGGCATATGGCTGAAACTAAATGCTAGTAACTCTGTAGTAAGGAGAAGATGCTGAAACAGATCATATAACTTATTTTCAAACTGTAATTTTAGCTCTTTAAAGTTTTTAAGTGGCCTTGCTAATAACCTCAAATAAATACACCCCATCATTAAGAAGCCTAAGCACCCTTGATTTTTCTCTTCAATGTCGCCAGGTTAGAGAGGCATTATACTTTTACCCAGTATTTATTGAGCACCTCTTCTGTGGTAGCATTGATCTAAACACTGTGGGGAACATGGAAAGAGTAACAAAGACAAATGAATTTGCCGGCAGATTCTCCAGTGTAATACATCAATTCTGTACATACGTGTTGAGCACTATAGGATGCCAGCAGGTGCAGTGCTCAGTAGCAACACTGCCAACTAAAACCAGGCCCCAGCCTTCAGGGGCTTGACTCTCTGGAGGGTATAGGCAAGTAGGTGGACAGTGACAGCCCGTCCAAAGTCAGTACATTGATGGGGTAGGATAGAGTATTGCGGGAGCACAGAGCAGGGGTAGCCCAACCCAGTTTTGGAAGATTAGGGAAGGTTTTGTAGAGGAAGTAATTGTTAAGGAGACCTGAAGGATGAGAAGTGTTAACCAGACAAACTGGGGAGGAAAGATGAATGTCCTAGGGAAGGGACATGTACAGGAACTTCAAGAGGCAAGAGCGTTGAGAGCGTTCAAAGTGTTGGCAGTAGTTCGGCCTGGCTGGAGAGGAGATGGGGAGAGAATGTACCAGGATGGTAAACAGAGGCCGAGTCATGAAGGAACAGCAATGTCATCATCTTGTTTGAGGAAGATGGCTCCGGCTACAGTGTGGAGAGTGGATTTGAGGAGGGTAACGCTAAAGTGAGAGGAAACCACCAAGATCCAATCCAATTCAGTGGATTCAGTAATATCTGAATGTCAGTAAATGCATGTTTTATGTGTGCCAGACACAGATTCAAGCCCTGAGAATATAGCCTTTGAGTCGGATATGGAACTTAATTCTGTTGAGGAGGGAAAAAAACAGAACTAACAAAAAATAAGTATTATGGTGGAAACCAGACAGGGTGGTAACCTAGTTATTGGGAGGCTACTTGAAATTGGGAGGGAAAGCAGACCATTTTGAAGACAAGACCTACATCAGTACTTACATCCTAGGAAGGAACCAGGCAAGCTAAGTCTGTGAAAGTCTCCTAAGCAGAGGGAACAACAAGTGAAAAGGCCCTTGTGTAGGACAAAACCTGTCTAGTTGAGTATCAGAGAGAAGGCACATGGGGCCAGAATCTTATAAGCAAAGAGGAGAATAGAACCAGAGAAGAAAAGACCGGATCCTGCTGGAGAGAAGTGGACAGTCAGTGCTTAGGAAGGACGTAGCGATTCATCATTTGTGCGGACGGTGATTGAGAAGGAAGAATTATCAGTGATGATCTGCTTTCTCCCATTAGCAGCTGAACAGATGGGTGGATATGCCATCCACTGTGATAATGAACCCCGTGGGAGGAACAGATCTAGAGTGCAAGAGCTTCTGTCACCACCTACCCAGAGTTAAGCTGAACTTGACAGGTTAAGGGCATAGTGTGTCACAAAACTGCGCTCACTTTTGACACCACTTACAAGTTTGGGGGTCCTCAGGCTACCCTCACTTCTGACCACAAGTAGACTATAAACTTGGCGATACCCACTATCCCCTCAGGTTCAGTAATTCACTGGAATGCCTCACAGAACTCAGGAGAGCCTTACACTTATGATTACAGTTTTATTAGGACAGATATAAATCAGAACCAGCCAAAGGCAGAGACTCATTGAAAGAGGACCCCAAACTCAGGCTTTCCATTGTCCTTTCCCTGTGGAGTTAGGCACCTTGATGTGTGACGATGTGTTGAACATTGCCAACCAAGGAAGCTCACCTGATCTCTGGTGTCCAGAGCTTTGACTGGAGTTTCATTATGTAGGTATGACTGATGGAATCATTGGCCAGTGTTGAATTCATTCTCCAATCCCCCTCTCCTCCCCAGGGGTTGGGCCACTATCAGCTGGCTCCAAGCCCCAACCCTCTGAGCACACGGCTGGTCTTTCTGGCTTGGTCAGCCCTCATCCTGAGTCATCTCCTTAGAACAGACTATCAAATGTCGTCCTGAGGAACCCACTGTGAACAAAGACACTGTTCTCACTTGAGAAATTCGAGGATTTACTGGCTCTCTCCCAGGAACTGGGGACAGAGGCCAGCCAAATTCTCTCCAGGGGACAGCAAGACAGCAAATGATACATCCTTGTTTGGATACGTTATGAGTCACTTTTGAAGCAGTCCAAGGAGAGAGAAGGAGAGTAAAGGGAGCTGGATTCATGGATCTGGAGGCAGGAGATCCATCTGTGTTGGAAATGGACATTTTCATATTACCAGCTTGTAGACGTGTGGGCAAGAATGTTTGAGTGTGCAGAGTGAGAAAGAGACCCTAGGCTAGTTTCTGTCTATGCCTCAGATACCATCTGGGAGAAGCTATAAAACAGGAACATCCTCAAATCTAACAGGTTTCTTTCCACCAACACCCCCGTCCCCTGAAACTACAGTTGAGCTCAGTCTTACAGCATTTTTTTCTCTTTATTCAAGCAATAGCTTGTAGCACAGAATTTTTTTTTCCCCTCTGTATCACAAGAGGAATCCTCAGATGTTTCAACCACTTCTCAAACCTGACAATACCTCTGCATAGGCGCTTGGTTTATTTTTCCTCTTAGATTATGTAAACCCAGTGCTATCCAATGAAACTTTCTGCAGTGAAGGAAATGATCTGTTTCTGCACTGTTCAGTGCAGCAACCACTAGCCAAATGTAGCTGTTAAACACTTGAAATGTGGCTATTGCAACTGAGGAACTAAATTGTACATTTTACTTAATTTTAAAATGTGTATACATTTTCTGTGAATAAACCAATGAAAATGGTAGCCATTAGTGATCAGAGACATTAGTCAGCCAAAAGGAAAGCTCATTTTCAGAGTTTATGCGCCTTCAGAAATTTACTCCTTAATTTATACCATTTTCATGTTGGAGGATTATGGGAATATTTGAGAAGTGTAAATCTGTTTTCCTTTTGTACTTACGGGTTATAACTTACCAAAATTGCTAGGCTATTTTTTATGAAAATACTTTGCTCTTCTCTGAATACTTTGAATTAGTTGTAATTATTCAGAGTAAAAACATTTCTTCTAAAATAGACAAATCATAAATTGAGTTTATGCACTCAGAATGATAACTTTAAATGTTAGTTGCTAATCTTAACACTGTTAGTGTTTGCATGTGGGAACTTTGGACCAGAGAGCAACTTGAAGGTTGAAGAAGATGTTGGTTTAAATGGTCATAGAAAATGTGTATATACTATCCTTTCTTAGCATATTTTTTAGTTTAGTTTTAGTTTCTATTTAAATTCCAGTTAAAATGCAGTATAATATTAGTTCCAGGTTTTGTTTCTTAAATTTCACATATGACTGAAATCATAGGGTATTTGTCTTTCTCTGACTTATTTTGCTTACCATTATACACTCTAGCTCCATCCATGTCATTGCAAATGTCAAGATTTCATTCTTTCTTTTATGATTTTATTATTGTTTTAAAGATTTTATTTTTATTTATTTGAGAGTGAGACAGAGCACAAGGTGGGGGGAAGGGCAGAGAAAGAGGAAGAGGAGCCCAACGCTGGGCTTGACACCAGGACCCCAGGATCATGACGTGAGCCGAAGGCAGATGCTTAACTGACTGAGCCACCCGGGGACCCCAAGATTTCATTCTTTTTGATGGCTGAGTAATATTCCATTGTATATATACACCACATCTTCTTTATCCATTCATCAGTCGATGAACATAGGGTTCTTTCCATAATTTGGCTGTTGTAGATAGTGCTGCTATAAACATCAGGGTGCATGTATCTCTTAGAATTAGTATTTTTGTATCCTTTGGGTAAATACCTAGTAGTGAAATTGCTGGATAGTAGGGTAGCTCTCTTCTTAACTTTTTGAGGAACCTCCATACTGTTTTCCCGAGTGGCTGCACCAGTTTGCATTACCACCAGCAGTGCAAGACGATTCCCCTTTCTCATTTTTTTAAAAGATTTTTATTTATGGATGCCTGGGTGGCTCAGTTGGTTAAGCGACTGCCTTCGGCTCAGGTCATGATCCTGGAGTCCCAGGATCGAGTCCTGCATCAGGCTCCCTGCTGAGCAGGGAGTCTGCTTCTCCCTCTGACCCTCCCCCTTCTCATGTACTCTATCTCATTCTCGCTCTCAAATAAATAAATAAATAAAATATTTAAAAGATTTTTATTTATTTGAGAGAGAGAGAGAGCACATGAGCAGGTGGGAGGGGCAGAAGCAGAGGGGGAAGCAGACTCCCCAGTGAGCAAGGAGCCAGACTCGGGGCTCGATCCCAGGACCCCAAGACCATGACCTGAGCTGAAGGCAGACACTTAACCGACTGAGCCATCCAGGTGCCCCCCGTTCTCCTTATTGAATGTCTGCTGTGTGCTTAGCACTGTTTTAGGTACAATTTAAACATTTTATTTAATCTGGCTGTCTCCAAAGCCGAAACATTTTAATTCTAAATTGTCCTTTAAATGCAACGTGCTTTTTTGCTGCCTTTTACTCTAAACAAAACACACTAAAAGGGTTCAAAGCCAATGCTCTTACTTGCTGTGCTACCCTTACGGTGCCCAGCACATCATCAGTGCTGAATAACAGTGGTCTATTTGGAGTCAAGTTAACCTCTATAGGTGAGGGAAGCGATATAAGCAGGAGAGAGGGGAGATGGGGACAACAGCTGCTATACAAGATCTGGGCTGGAACGAGAGCGGAGGGATACAGCTTTTGGAGCTGGCCTTCAGGGATAGGATATAGTTAGTACTGGCAAGTAGGGTGCTAGTCAGTGCATTTTTAGTGACTTGTGTTTAGTCGATGCTAGAGTAAAAATATATATAGCATAATTCTTCTTATTTTTTGAACACGTGTTGTGTCACTTATTACAAACTATACCGTAACAATAAAACTTTAAATAAAAAAACATTACCCACTATTCATTACCCTTAACAAAAACCAGTTTTTATTTTTCTCTTCCATGCTTCATCCTGTATGTGTATATATTTTACATATTTATGCCTCCCTGAGATCAAGACCTGATCCGAAATAAGTCAGATGCTGAATCTACTGAGCCACCCAGACACCCCTCCAATATACTTTTTATAATCAGATTTATCTGATGTTACATCATATGCTTTTCCCATACATAGTTACATATTTATATGAACTTTCACAATTATTATGTAAATGATTATGTTTATATAATTTAATATTTTTGAAAATTTTATACTCTTAGTTATTTCACTATTTCTATGCTTCCCAACTTGGGGTAAATTGTTCCTAATTGTGTAGTTAAACCCCTCAAATTGCTTATTAGTTCTTGTTTTAAAGTGGTGGTGTAGAGATGTCGGTTCCTTCATCTTTTTAGAATTACCTCAAAGCAATCAAGGAAAATGAAAAACAGATAGTCATTTTCCATCCTTGATGAGACTAAGAAAGGTCTATGATCTGGAACCACAATGTGTGAGGGAGGGCCGCCAAACCCAGGGAAACTCAGAGGAGTGTGGGAAGTGGGGGAGACTCTCAGAGCTGCAGATTTTAGAGGAAGTCACCAAAGCCTACTTCTCCGAGGTTGCTGGCATACCCTGAGGGGTGAGACTGAGGTGTCCTGTGGAGAACCATGGGGCCAGATGTGTGCAGTAATGACGGAAGCTTTCCTGGAGACTCTCTGGTAAGCTAGCAGGCTGAAGGGAGTAATCACAGAGATAAGCCATTTTTGTAAAAGTGGCATTTAAGAAGACCAGGATAAAGGGAGAAAACTTGCATGTTGAACAGCTCTGAGGCTGCCAGTCTTGGTTGACTAAAATGAGGAAAAGACTAAAGAGCTCACTCTTGTAACCTACGCTGTATCACAAGGAAAATTTTTGCTGGCCTGACTGGTGACCCTGGCCTCTCCCCCACATAAACTTCCTGCAAGTAGCTGATTTTGGTAAGAACTTGCCACATTCAGAAATGGCTCACAGCCGGAAAGGAACTAGCACAGGATCTGTACAATGAAACTGCAAGGAAAAAAAGGAAGAGAAAAACAGGAGCAGATGACAGATGAAGAGTAGTCACCAGAAACAATTTATAGCAGAGACATGAAGATTGTGACCAGACATGTCACATTAAAAAACTAATATGATAAGCATTTGCCACCATAGAAGATGAATTCAAAGCAGGGGTGTAAGAAGGTATAGACCATCTTCAAGGACATACAGGAAGATAACAAAAGGAAATGAAACATGAGCTGGCAGAACTTAGGCAAGAAGTAGAATTAAAAGATAAAACCATAACAGAAAGAACGATGATGTTGGAAGCAACACATAGAAGATTAGAATCTGCAGAAGGCACAGAATAAGAAATATTGCACTGATAAAAGAAAACAAAACAAAATGAAATTAATACAGTTAAAACAGTAGAGAGAAACTGACAGGTGAGGAAGACAACAGCAAACATGCATAATTTGTCCCAACAGAAGAGAACCAAAACAATGAAACAAGGGAGAATCATGTTTAAAGACATGATTCAAGAAAATTTTTGAAAAATGAAAGATGACTTGATTCTACAAATCGACAGGGCACAATGGGCCCCAGGAAAGGAAGACTTGGCCTAGAAAAATCATTAGCTGCGTATAGTTCTGTGAAATTGCTGGGCTTCAATAGTAAGGGACCCCTGGACATCCAAACCAAAGATTGCCTTACCTATAAGAGAAGTCAGTCTGGCTTCCAACTTCTCCATGCTAATATTTAACGCTTAAAGACCTGGAATGATGCTGCAGAAGACTCAAATAAGAGAATGTGGTTTATATATATATATATATATATATATATTTTTTTTTTTTTTAAGATTTTATTTATTTGTCAGAGAGAGCGCACGCACAAGCAGGGGGAGCTGCAGGCAGAGGCAGAGGGAGAAGCAGGCTCCCCGCTGATCAGGGAGCCTGATCCCAGGATCCTGGGATCACAACCTGAGCCAAAGGCAGACACTTAACTGACTGAGCCACCCAGGTGTTCCTATTTTAATCTGGTCATTCTATCATGTATAAAGCACCATGACAAATTATTTTGATTCTGAGAAATATATTTTTTAAGAACACCTGAAGAAATTGGTAGAGGGAAAACTTTATCCAGCTGAGAGAGAAAAGGCAAACCAATGGCAGAAAGACTACCCCTGAGGTGCAAATATATTTAACTGTAGAACTAGCACTAAATAGTTATAAAACAAATATATATGATGTAAACAACGTAACACCTAGCAATGTTATACTATGAAATAGTAACAGAATAACAATGTAATAATAAGGAGAGGAAAGAAAAGACATGGTAGAAGACGGAGGAATCCATTTCTTTATTTTTTATAGATAGAAGTCAAGTTTCATTTAAAAATGAAAAGTCAAGGGGCATCTGGGTGGCTCAGATGGTTAAATGTCTGACTCTTGATCTCAGGGTCGTGAGTTCAAGCCCCATGCTGGCCTCCACGCTGGGTGTGGAGCCTACTTAAATACGTAGTCAAGAAACGTGTAGTGTGGGGTGCCTGGGTGGCTCAGTCGTTAGGCGTCTGCCTTCAGCTCAGGTCGTGATCCCAGGGTCCTGGGATCGAGCCCCACATCAGGTTCCCTGCTAGTCAGGAAGCCTGCTTCTCCCTCTCCCACTCCCCCTGCTTGTGTTCCCTCTCTCCCTGTCTCTCTCTCTCTCTCTCTGTCAAATAAATAAATAAAGTCTTTAAAAAAAAAAAAACGTGTAGTGTATGTAAAAGAAAATTCCAAGAAAAATATTATCAAGTAAAATGGAGCAGGGAAGAACTATAAATTTCATGAGATTATCATTACTTATTATAGGAACTCAATAGATACTATCTGTAGAAATAGAGAATTAAGTTATCCTTCAAAGTTATAGTTACAAAGGTAACTCCTAGAACAAAAACATAAACCTTTCAAATTAAAAGACATACATGCACACAGACGCACACACACACCCAGACACAGGCCATATAGTAAAGGATTTATTCTAAAGAGTAACAAAAAATGTGATAAACATGTATTAACACAGATGTGTCAAAATACTTTTGTATAAATAAATCTGTCTGCTTTAGTCACCTGATAAAAACTCTGTGTCATAAAGCAAAATCCAAATCACGTACTATATGCATAAGATTCTCCCAGAACAGAGTTCCTTAGAAGGATTAGTCCAAAGGTGGATAAGGACTTGCTGAAATATTTCCCCAAAGAGGGGAAAGAAAGTCTCGACAGAAAGTGTTAAATGAAGTGAAGAGGGTGCCTGGGTGGCTCAGTTGGTTAAGCGACTGCCTTCGGCTCAGGTCATGATCCTGGAGTCCCGGGATCGAGTCCCACATCGGGCTTCCCGCTCAGCGGGGAGTCAGCCTCTCCCTCTGACCCTCTTCCCTCTCGTGCTTTCTATCTCTCATTCTCTCTCTCTCTCAAATAAATAAATAAAATCTTTAAAAAAAAAAAATAAATGAAGTGAAGAAGGGCAATTTTTCAGTAATAAAGATGCCAACCACAGATAGGACTATCCATGTGTCAGATAACTTACCAATATTTATAAAGCAAAAACCACAGGAAGCATAAGAAATAGAGAAACACATTAATACTGGGTTTTAATTCTTTCTCAGTTCATAAAAAAAAGCCAGGTGGTCAAAAATAAGAATATAGAAGACCTAGGGAAAATAATAAGAGTTCTAATCTATAAATATCTAAAGATAGAATGTATATTCTTTTCAGATATCCACAAAACATTAACTAAAACATTGATATGTTAAGCCATAGAGAAAATCTCACATCCAAAACTAGACAATATTTCCTTATCACAGTGTGATAGTGCATAGTCTTGGCTTGTTCTTTTTTTTTTTTAATTTTATTTTATTATGTTATGTTAGTCACCATACAGTACATCATTAGTTTTTGATGTGGTGATCCATGATTCATTGTTTGCATATAACACCCAGTGCTCCATGCAGGACGTGCCCTCCTTAATACCCATCACCAGGCTAACCCATCCCCCCGCCCCTCTCCCCTCTAGAACCCTCAGTTTGTTTCTCAGAGTCCATAGTCTCTCATGGTTGATCTCTCCCCCCAATTACCCCCCTTCATTTTGCCCTTCCTTCTAATGTCCTCCACGCTATTCCTATGTTCCACAAATAAGTGAAACCATATGATAATTGACTTTCTCTGCTTGACTTATTTCACTTAGCATAATCCCCTCCAGTTCCATCCATGTTGATGTAAAAATCCTTTCTGATGGCTGAGTAATATTCCATTGTATATATGGACCACATCTTCTTTATCCATTCATCTGTTGAAGGGCATCTCGGCTCTTTCCACAGTTTGGCTATTGTGGACATTGCTGCTATGAACATTGGGGTGCATGTGGCCCTTCTTTTCACTACATCTGTGTCTTTGGGGTAAATACCCAGTAGTTCAATTGCTGGGTCATAGAATAGCTCTATTTTTAATTTTTTGAGGCACCTCCATACTGTTTTCCAAAGTGGCTGTACCAACTTGCATTCCCACCAACAGTGTAAGAGGGTTCCCCTTTCTCCACAACCTCTCCAACATTTGTTGTTTCTTTTTTTTTTTTTTTTAAGATTTTATTTATTTATTTGACAGAGAGAGACAGCGAGAGAGGGAACACAAGCAGGGGGAGTGGGAGAGGGAGAAGCAGGCTTCCCGCCGAGCAGAGAGCCTGACACGGGGCTCGATCCCAGGACCCTGGGATCATGACCCGAGCCGAAGGCAAACGCTTAACCACTGAGCCACCCAGGCGCCTCCCATTTGTTGTTTCTTGCCTTGTCAATTTTTGCCATTCTAACTGGTGTAAGGGTGGTATCTCAAGTCTTGGCTTGTTCTTGACTTTGGGGATAATGGTCACAGACTCTTTTAATCTATTCATTCATTTAAATAAAAACTGGAGATAACTAAAAAGAAAAAGGTCACTTCCTAAAAATATTTCCTAACTTTTTGGTCACAGGAAATTAAAACTGAACTTATAGAAATTATAAATGAAATCTAGAAAAGGGTGGAAATCATATTTCAGGACTAGGGAATACAATTAGAGCAGTATTCAGAAGAATTTATAGCTTTAAGTATTATATAATGAAATAAGAATGAATAAACAAACGGATTATCCCCTTAAGTAGTTGGAAAGTAAAAATCTAGCAACGGAAGGAAGGATAAAGGTAAAAGGAGAAATTGATCAACTAGAAAGTAGGAAAATAATGAATGAATGGTTATTTGGGGAGTAAAAAATACGGATAAGGATGAGGTAGGAAGTACAAATATCCAAAATAAGAAATAACAGAGAAATAATTACAGAGATCATGAAATGTAGCAGAGAAATAACTATAGAGACCATGAAATAGGAAATAGCCACACAAGTCTATTTTGTTTGACTCAGTGCAAATTAAATGAACGGATGAAACATGATTTTCTGGAATATAAATTACCAAAACTGGCCCCAGAAAATGTCATTATTTCTGCAGATGTGATAGAGAAGACGTGGTGAAGAGCTACCCATCCTACACCCCCCTAAATAGCAGACCCTGTTGATTTTATGGAGGAATTTTACCAAACTCTTAAAAGAAACAAAATATTCTAGTACTATTTCAGCCCTTCTAGAACACCAAAGAGAAAACTTCCAAATTATTTTTATAAATCAGATATAACACACCAGAATTGAGGATCAGAATATAACTACCGTCAATTTTCCTTAATTCCCAACGTTATGTTCTAAAAGTCACTGAGAACACTGAATTAGAGAATATTGAACCATTGCTCCTGTGGAAGTGTGTGTATCACACATAGGTCTTAAATTCTAAAAACACTTCCTGATAGTTTCTATTTTCTTTATTTTACAAAAGAGAAAATGAGGTTCAGGATGGTCAGGTGACTTGCCTAAGGCTGCCCCATAACAGGTACCAGAATTGGATTCAGACCTCATCCACGGGGGCTCAGAGCTGGGGCTTCAGTCACTGAGTTGCACCCACTGCCCCTTACTGTATTCATCTTCAGATCGTTTCTGTATGAGAGCTGGAACAAGGGGCAGAGCACAGCTGGGAACCATGCACATCAGGCAACTTCCATTTTCACTGCTCTGCACATGGCTGCAAAAGCACAGCAAGTATTAATTTTGTCAATTTTGTTGTTACAGATTTTAGCTAGTAGGCAGATTTGCAAACCAGAAATCTGTGACTAGTGAGAATCAACTGTATATAATCTAGGTAATAGAAAAAAAACAAAGTTCAGAGACTAATCCCACTTATGTATCTTGAAGCAAAACTTCTAATTAATACTAAAAAAGACAATCTAGTTGCATATCAGAAGTGTAATGCACCATGAAAGAGTCATTTTTATGCCAGGAAACTAAAGGAAATTGTTGGGAAATCTAGTAATATACTTGTTTGTTACGTCAGTACTTCAAAAGATGCAAAAAAAAGGTTATTTGAAAAAGAATCTATCATTTCCATGTGACATATGTAACTTAAAATTAAGAATAGGCCAGATGAGCCCATTAAATCACTGGAATAAAAGACAAAAACCATATGATTATCTCAAAAGACACAAAAAGTATTCGGCAGAATTCAACAACTCTCCACAATAAAAAACACTCAACAGACTAGAAATAGAAGAGAACTTCAGCCTCCTAAAGGGCATCTGCCAAAAATCGCACAGCAAACATCATATTTAATGGTGACAAATTGAAAGCTTTCCCCCTCAGTTTAGGAACAAGACAAAGATGTCTGTTCTAGCCACTTCTATTCAACATTATACCAGAGGTCCTAGTCAAAGGACAATAAAATGAAACAGAAGGTCTCCAAATTGGAAAGGAAGTAAAACTGTCTCTGTTGGTGATAACATGATCTTCTATATAGAATTCACCAAAAAGAACTATTAGAACTAACAAATGGATATATCAAGGTTGCAGGATACAAGATCGATATACAAAAACTAATTGTATTTGTATATAGTAGCAATGAGCAAACCAAAAATGAAATTAAGAAAATAGTTTCACCTCAAATAAATAAAATCTTTTTAAAAAAAGAAAATAGTTTCATTTACAATAGCAACAAAAGAATAAGGTACTTAGAGGAATAAATTGAGCAAAAGTATAAAACATAAATCATGTTCATGAATTGGAAGACAGTACTGTTAAGATGACAAGTTGGTGTACAGATTCACCGTGATCCCTCTCCAAATCCCAGGTGGATGTTTTTGCAGAAGTTGACAAGCTGACCCTAAAATTTATATGGAAACTGAAAGGACCCAGAATAGCCAAAGCAGTTTTGAAAAAGAAGAACAAAGTTGGAGGACTCACACTCCCTGATTTCAAAACTTACCATAAGGATACAGTAATCAAGACAGTGTAAGGAGAGATGAAATAGAATTGAGAGCCCAGAAATAAACCCTTACATTTATGCTCAGTTGATTTTCAACAAAGATACCAAGACAATTAAATGAAGAAAGAATAGTCTGCAACAAATTATCTGGGGACAATTGGATATTCGTGAGCAAACAAGGAAATTAAGCCCCTTCCTCATACATACACACGGATTAGCTCAAAGTGGATCAGGGACTTAAAAGTAACTATGAAACTTCTAGAAGACAACATGAATAAATTATCATGGCTTTGGGTTAGGCTAAGCCATCCTAGATACAACACCAAAAGCACAAGTGATTAAAGGAAAAATAGTTACATTGGACTTCTTCAAAATTAGAAAATTTTGTGCTCCAGAGGATATAGTCAAGAAAACAAAAAAACACCACTTCTTACAAATCGTATGCCTGGTAAGGGAATTGAGTCTGTAATCTACAAAGAACCATAGTAACTCAATAATAAAAATACAGTTTAATTTTTTTAATGAACAGAGGACTTGAATAAACATTTTTCCAGAGATGATCTACAAATGGGCAAAAAGCACTTGAAAAGATTCTCAACATCATTAGCCCATCAGGGAAATTCTAATCAAACCTTCACATCCACTAGCAGGCCTATAATAAAAAGACATGTAATAACAAGTGTTGACAAGGGTGTGGAGAAACTGGAACCCTTCTACAGTGCTGGTGGGAGTGTAAAATGGGGCAGACGCTTTGGTAAAGGCTCTGGCAGGCCCTCAGACAATGAAACAGTTATCGTATCATTTTAGCATTCTACTCCTAAGGAAATACCCAAGAGAAATGAAAACACGCCCACACAGAAACTTGTACATGAATATTCATAACAGCATTTTTCATAATAGCCAAAAAGAGGAAACAACCCTAATGTCCACTAATGGATGAATGGATTAAGTAAAATGTGGCATATCCATATAGTGGAATATTATTTGGCAATTTTGCAGTGAATTCATGATACAGGCTACCACATTAGAGGAGCCTTGAAAACATGCTAAATGAAAGAAATCAGGCACAAAGCACATATTGTACCATTTCATTAAAACGAAATGTCCAGGATAGCCAATCTAAAGAGATAGAAATTAGTGATTGCCCAGGGCTAGAAAGCATGAGGGATTTGCAGGGTGACAGCTCAGGGGTATGGTGTTTCTTTGTAGGGGTTATGAAATAGTCTAAAATTCATACTAGTGATGCATGCATAACTTTGTGAATATAGTAAAAGCCATTGAATTATATACTTTAAATGGATGGATTGTATAGTGTGCGAATTCTATTTCAGTAAAACTTAAAAAAAAATCGATGTATCTTTTTTTTTTTTTTAATATAGCATGCATACATTTCAGACCAAATGCTGTGAGACCTTACCCATTAGGGAAGCACTAGAACAGTGCTATCTAGTAGAACTTTCTGTGATAATGAAAAGTTCTTTGTGCTGTATTAATACTCTAGCCATTAGCCAAATGTGTTCAGGAACTGAGAAACTAAATTTTTCATTTTAATTAAGTCGGCACATCATGGCATTAGAAGCATATCCCAAGGGTTACCTGGGTGGCTCAGTCGTTAAGCGTCTGCCTTCAGCTCAGGTCATGATCCCAGGGTCCTAGGATCGAGCCCCACATCGGGCTCCCTGCTCAGCAGGAACCATGCTTCTCCCTCTCCCACTCCCCCTGCTTGTGTTCCCTCTCTCGCTGTGGCTCTCTCTGTCAAATAAATAAATAAAAATCTTAAAAAAAAAAAATAAAGGGCAGCATATACCAAGCCAAAGCTGTCTGTTAGTACTATTTAACATTGCTTTGGAGGTACCAGCAACATAACATGAGAAGTAAAAATTAACAGTTGGGAAGGAGGAGGTAACATTATTTGCAGATCGTGTCATTATATACCTGGAAACCACAAGAGAATAAGCTGAGAAATTATTACAAGCAGTAGGAAAACTCAGAAAGTAGTAGGGACTAAATCCAAAATTAAATATACAGATACCAAAATATTTTTGAAATTTGTCAAGTTGAAATTAATAGGGAAGGAAAACCTCAAACGTGCCTTTTTTAGAAGTGCTCCCTGGCAGGCCTATTCCACTTCCTTTGTCCATTTACACACCGCCCCCCGCCCCAGCTCTCCTGGGACGATTCACCTTGTGTTCCCTCCTTTCTCCCCCCAGACCTTCCCCAGTCTTGACTGTCAACTGTTGCACTGCCTCCCGTTTCACTGTAGAGGGGAACCCACTGCCCCGCTAGGTCGTCTGGCTGGGGTCCTGTTCACTGAGCTGACAAAGGACAGACTAACAAGAGAAAAGCATTGAAATTTATTTAATACAAGTTCTGTGTGACTCTAGAACCTTCATAAGGAAATGAAGACCTGAAGAAATGGTTAAACTCGAGCGTTTTTATACTAGATTTGACCAAGAGTAGAAAACCATGGAAAAATATAATAGGACCATAAGGTATGAGCTAGGGGTAGTAAACCGGGGCGAACTTAGCAAAGCCTGCCTGTTTAGATCCTGTCCTGTCCCTGCATCTCTGGAGATAAGGATGTTCTTTCCTCCGAGGATGGGTAGTACAGCTTTCACAAGAGAGTCATGACCTGCTTCAGGGGGAGAAGGGAGAGGTCAGAGAGTCCTTCCTGCACCTACCATTTCTTGAATTCCTTCAGCTTCAAACATTCAGTTATGCCAGCATGCCATATTTGGAGGTAGCATATTCCCAACCCTGTCAACTGAGAAAGGAGAAGCAAGCTGAAGAGGCCTTCCACATGCTTTCACCCCACATCTGCCCATATGTTGCCCATGTACACCAACTTGCCCCCACCCCTCCGCATGTGTGAGACCGCCTCCCCTGCCTTCTCCTGAATTATCTCACTCCAGCCATTGAGTTTCTCTTGCCTTCTCCCGTCCTGGGGGTGGGGGAGGCTGTTTGAGCCCCACTTTCTCTTTCAGCTACTGTCTCATTGTTCTGCTCACCTTCACACCCAGACTCCTCCCAAAAGTTTGTGGCCCTGTAGGCTCTGTTCCTCTCTTCCCGCTCTCTCTCTCTCGAGCCCACTCCAGTCAGGCTTCAGCCATGGCACTGCTGTTAAAAAGTTCTGGTTAAAATCACTGATGCCCTCCAAGTTGCTCAATTTAGCGGTCATTTCTCAGCCCTTGTTTTCCTTGGGCTCTTAGCAGTTTTCCTTGGCTCTGGGACACATGTTCTCCTGGATCTACTCCTACCTCTCCAGCTGATCCTTTGGCTCCTTTACTAGCTCCTTCTCAGCCTTCTGACTTCTTGTTGGCAGAGAACCCAGGACTTGGCTCTGTTTTTTTCTGTCCACTCTCATTCCTAAGAACAATCTTATCTCTAGCTTTAAATACCATCTCTCTGCTGATGGCTCCCAAATGTCTGTCCCCTGCTCAGACCCCTCCCCTGAACTCCAGACTTGTATATACAGCCACCTACTTGGCCACCTGAGTTTGGATGTCCAATGGGCATTTCACACTTAACAGATGCAACAACCACCTGACCGTCCCTGCCCTCGGGTGTTTCTCTTGGTATCTCCATCTCTGTAAATTGCAGCTTCATCCTTCAGTGGCTTAGGGTTCTGCTCTCACACAGTCCTGGCTCTCAAGTCCCACCTTATAGCCTCAGGAAGTCCTATAAGGTTTCCTTTGACAATATCTAGAATATGATCACCTCTCACAACCTTTATCCCCACCTGGGTTATTACAGCCACTCCCTTCCTGCTCAGAATTCTTCACAGTCCAGCTCAGCATGTCTGAAACCACACTCCTGACCTCCCCCTTCCCCCGCTCCCCACACACGCACCTAGCTCAGAGTCCTTGTCACCTGCCAGGACTGGGTGTCTGACCCCACATGAATTTCTCAGACCACTCTGCACTACCGCCTCTGACCTCCTTTGCTCCCTCCAACTCAGACCACACTGCCTTCCTCGTTGTTCTTCGAGGTGTATGTGGGCTGTCTCTTCTGCACATGGCTCACCGCCTCACCTCATCTCTGTTCAGTTGTCCCTTCATGGGTGCAGCCTTCCCCACCCACCTACAAGACCACAGCACCACCCCTCCGTCGCCACCCCCTTCTCTGCTTTACTACTTGTATTGTATTTGTTTACTAAACAAGTAAATCCATCCCTCTCTTCCAGATTATAAATTCTAGGAAGACAGAGATTTGTGTCCCTTTTGTTCCCTGCTGAATCTCCCAGCAGGTGAATGTTTGTCACTTGTTGGTCAGTAGCTGTTCGTTGAGTGAATGAATGAATGAATGAGGAAGATAGAGGAAAGGAGAGACCAATGAGAAGCACAGAATCCAGTGGGGGCTGGGTTAATAGTTCAGGCAAAAGGCCCTTCCTTCCCTCTAATTGATACCTTTCCTTGAATCGTCCTTTTTCCTTTTTAACAAATGCATTATTCTTTCTCATTGAAGCATAAACCCCTTGGGATCAAGGACTGAAGTTTTACACCTTTGTTTCCCAAGCAAATAAATGTTGAGTGATAAGATCATTCTCATTTGGCTAAAAAAGCACTCCTGTCACTCAATTTTGTACAATCTTTTCTTAGGCTAGTATTTTCCCCTGTTATTGTCATATTGGCTTGATATTACAGAATTTGCATCTCGTCCCCCTTAATGAATGCTCCTGCTAAGCAAGGACTCTTTAGACTAAACAGGGCAAATCCACGAAGTGGCGACTTCAGGTGGTACCAAGGACTGGTGGTGGCTTCTGTGCGAGCCCAGCGGGTGCCGGTCTCTGCAACAGCCGTCTACCCTGCCCCCACACACTGCTTGGCAGCTGTCACACATCAAGGCATTCATCGGCTCTAGGGCAAGAATCATTCCGTTCCAACAGATGGACAGGAATCTAACCAGACCATAAACCATGTATGTGTCGTAACTATATTTGCTAAGGGCATGATTCCCAGTGCAAAACTTGAGGAACAGCTGTCTTAGCGTGAGCTACTGTTTCTTCGTGAGATGATTGGTTACCTAATTCTGAAACAGATGACATGTATGAAGTTAGTCTTTCCATGGCTTCCCCACTACAGGCGGCCTCGTTATTTTGGGTGCAGTTTCTGTAAACAAAAGTTACTTACATGAGATTTTAAAAAACTAATGAGAGGTTTCCTTTGGCAGATTTGGCGTCATTTGTCTAAAAGGGGTTGTTATATTTTGTGTGTTTCTAGGGGATGCAGATTTCTAATTATGAGCATTTTTTAATGCTTTTTCCTTTTTAGCACTTCTGTTAAATTACTATATAAACTACTACTTAAATGGTGTTAGCTGTACAATTCTTAAAAATACAATTATTTCGTCTTTTTGTTTCTTTCTGTCATTGTCTTCAGAAAAGATGCTTTCATTCTCCCAACGTTGCTTTCCCTGTGGAACTGATGCAAATTAAAATATGAAGTATTTGTTCATTTTGCATTCTTCAGAGGGTAGCTTCTATTGGTGTACGTTTTCCTGAGCACAATCCAGCAGGCAAAGTATAAATTGCTGTAAAACTGGAAAAGTGTTTGAATGAGTAAAGCAGATGTTCTCTTAGCATGAAGCAGATGTAAAACTTCCAAGTGTCTGTCTAATAAAAGTCTAGCATTTGGTTGCATACAGCTGGTGCCAAGATTACCAATTAATCATGTTTGAATGCTTTTTTACTAATTAGGACCCCCTCTGTTCTTTATACATTCTGGGTATAGTAAAGAGAGAGGTGGAACACTAAAGCTTTCTACCTTTGTGCCCTGAGCAGTGTTTTGTTGTTGTTTTTTTTCCCCATCTTTGTGAGGCCAGTCTTCTTTTATCCTTAGCCCGCTTCATGTGAATGATTGATCTTGCTCTCCAGTTTGATTTGGGGATATAGGTTTGACATTAGAATATTCCATTGAAGACAGCCGTACTTTGAACACTTTAAGGCAGCTGGAGAGAAGAAAAGGAATGTAATTAGACTTAATGGGGTTTTTTTCCCCTTATTTGCATGAACAAAAGCTAACATTTACTCAGTTAACATCATTTCACAGCCTCTGTGGCTACTTGACCAAGTAGGAGTGTGAACATTATGGAAACAAGTGATAACCAGTCTAGTTTTATGTTAAGAAAAGCAATAGAGCAGTTTTTCTCAAAAATTAAAGATGAATGGATTAACGTGACTGCTAAGAATTGCCTTTACTGCTGTGAAAGATACAACACAAATCAGTAGCAAATGCAAAAGCTCAAAGAGCTCCATTGTTATATATTGTCCTTTTTATAAAGCAGGTGCTGCTAATGAAAGTAAATTTCAGAACCTGACTGGGCCTTTTTTCCATGTTTGATTTCCCCGAGATAAACCTGTTTTCTATGGAAGGAAGCTCATTATATAAGGTTTGCTACTCTGCCCCTCCCTCCCGGTTTTTTAAAAAAGAGTGAACAATGATAAACAATGATAAACACAAGTTTGTTTCTCAAGATCAATAATTGGATATTTATACTCAGATAACTGAGTACTTCTTGGAGTATTTTATTCGTGAATCAATTTTAATACTTTTTTTAAAGGATAGGAGAAATATTTAAAGGGTAGAAGAGATACGTGAAATAATTTCAGGCCTGAAGATAAGTGGCATGAGTGGTTCTTTTCACGAAATGTTTATTACAGTTTGAAAAATAGTTGGAGGTAGGGGAGAAAAAACAAAGGTGTGTTAAAAGCAGCTTATCCCCTAGAATGTACCATGTTTCATGTTTAGCATCTTCCCCCAGTAAGGTTGGGTTTGTAGAATAGGGATCTGCTATGGTAGGAAAAACAGAGATGGAAATACACTTCTAGGGCCTGACTTCTTAAACACTGGTGTAAAGGAGTCTGTAATGACAAATTATCCTTTCATTCATTTATACTGTTGTATAGAGAGAGAGATATATAAATATATGTGTATATATATGAAATACAGTATTTAAGAATATTAATATGGTTATTCCAGAATGTCTTCCCCATCCTCACCACCAACTGCCTCCAGATTTTGTTAATGATTTAAAATTTAAATTTCATAAAAGCATCTTAAAACCAAATTGACTAATAGTTGTCACTTTGAATTTTCAGTTCTTCTAAAATTGAATACTTACTTAAAAGCAGTTTACTCTTGTATCCATTTGCCTACATGAGCATCTTTCCACTAGGGTGACACGTGGCAAACTAAAATTCACATGTAAAAAGGTTTGCCCTGTTTCACTCAGAATACCTTCTATTCTTAGAATAAATAGAAAGTTATTAATTTTATATAATACTGTTAGCTTTTAGGTAGATGTTTAATGCAATTATAGTTCTTTTCATTTGGGAGTTTTTTTTATACTGTCCCTATTTTGATTCTCACTCATATTACATAAGATTGGTGGTATTTTTTTTTTTGTTTTAATCTGTGTGAAATAAAAGAAAAACGTTAACTGTGAAACATCAACGTAAATGGAACTAGATGTCTCCATTTTGTAAAATGGTTTGTTATGGAAAGTTGTAAACATACGCAAAGGTAGAGAGAATCATATAATATACCCCTGTAATTCCCACCCAGCTTCAACAATTACCGACCTCCTACTGTTTTGGTTTGCCAAGATTTCTTAAGACTATATTTTGAGAGGTTTTTTTTTTCCTTTTAAGTTGCAGTTTTGGATCCTGTTTCTGCAGTGACAATAGATATTAAAACAAACAAACAAACAAAAAAACAAAAACAAAAAACTAGGTCATGTAAACCCAGTAGACCTAACTTTGTTTCAGGAAGTGGAGCGAGAAATCTCATTCAGAACAGAATGTGGGCTGTATTACTCCTACTACAAGCAAATGCTGCAGGCTCCAACCCTCATGCAAGGTAATTACAACTAATAGCTTTATGGGGATCTATTTCATCCTTTTCAATATTTCAGCCAAACCCACTTATGCACTCAAGCATTTTAAATGCTTTCTAGAACGTGTGTACTTTTTTTTTAAACTTGTGCAGTTTTGCCCCGCTCAAGTAACCAGTGTTTTGCTTTGGAAGAGGTTCTGTAATAACTAATGTAACTCTCCTCTCCTCAGCTCTGCTCCCTCCCAAAACTCATCTGTTTGCAATGTCTTGGTTCTGCTGCAGTTTTTTTCTCATGATCGTTTTGGAAAACGTCTTCGCAAGTGAAAGGAGTATTGTCTAGAAACAGGAGGCATTTTGGTCAGACTGAAATTACGGTAGTCCTCGTCCCAGGGTCCGCATCCGGCCTTTTATTTTGCGATTGCCATTTTCCCACATTTTCACTGTTTGTGAGTGGTTTAGAGCCCATAACCTTTACTTTGACTCCACCAGTTGAAGCCCCAGAAAGGATCTCCTACTACTGGGTGCTTGCTGTGCTCAACACGATCGCGCACGGCAGAGACCTTTGCTGGGCTTTGCTTGGATTCGGATGCGTTTTTGGCAGGAATCCTTCGTGGGTGATATTTTGCACTTCTAATTCTATCACAGTAGGAGACATGAAGAGTTCGTAATCTTTCCTTTTGCACTCTAAGCATCAATCAGTTGGTTTCTGTGTAGATAGCCAGGTTCCCCCATACTAAGGCTATTACCTGTCTGCCTTTCACTTCCTGGTTTTAGCAGCCGTTGATGCGTATTGCCTGTATCTGTAGTTGCAAAAGTGACATTCTCCATTCCTCTTGTATTTGTTAGCTGGAACTCTGTTATTTAAGAAACCTTTTTCTCATCAACTGTTTGATGACCCTGAGGTACAGCTTATACAACAAAGGCAGGAGCAGGTGTTGATTTTCTTTCCCTATGTAGTCGATCCTCTTTATTCATGGACTCCGTATTTGCAAATTCACTTACTAAAACCTGTGTGTAACCCCAGAATCCATACTCGTGGTGCTTTGGCGGGCATTCAGGGGCTTGTGCAGAGCAGCGAGAACGCTTAGTCACCTGGCTTGCGTGTCCCCAGCTGAGGTGGAACGAGGTGATGACTGCCATCTCGTTTCAGCTCTCCTTCTACAATGTCCTTTTCATGGTCTACCTAGGGCCGTGCTTTTTGCATTTTTCTGCTTTTTGTTGGTGATTCTGCCGTTTGAAATGGCCCCCAGCACAGTGCTAAAGTGCTGTCTGGAGTTCCCAAGTGCACGCAGGCCGGGAAGGCATACAGAGAAAACACGCGTGTTAGATAAGCTTTGTTCAGGCATGAGGTAGAGTGCTGTTGGCCATGTGTTCAGCATTAATGAATTGCTCATATATATTAAAGAAGGTGTCTTTAAACAGAGACACGTAAATCAAGGTCATGTGTCGGTCAGTTGATGAAAATGCACGACCAGAGGCTCATAAGAACATAACCCTGTATTTCCTGCAGGGCTCAGTATTGCTAATTCAGTGTTTACTGCAACTTTATGGAACATAACTACTGAGAACAATGAGTCAGTGAGTTCTCAAAATTGTCATTTGCTTCCCTAGGATCCTCTAAAGCAGGGGTTCTTATTAAGGGGCAGTTGTGTCCCTAGGGGACATCTAGAACATCCAGATACGTTGTTGGTTGTCACAGCTGGGGTGGATTGGGGAGGATTGTGCTACTGGAATGGGCAGAGGTGAGGGATGTTGCTAAACATCCTACAATGTCTCAACAACAAAGAATTATCAGGCCTCATATGTCAAAATACCAGAGTTGAGAAACTCTGCTCTTAAAGATGAATAATGGGTATTTTCTTTCGAATTATTACCATTATTATCTCAGTGGTTCTTCTGTTTCACTTCCTCTAAGTCATTTGTTAAGATCTTCCTTCTAGAAAATTTCAAACATATAAAAGGGTAGAGAGAATCTTCTGGTGGATTTTCACATGTCTATCACCAGCTAACACAGTTACCAACTCATAACCAATCTTGTCTCCTTTCTATACCCCATTTTCAAACTGGATGATTTTGGAGAAACTCCAAGACATCATATTTCTGCATTTGTAAATATATCAGTATATTTCTCTAAAGGATGGTAACCCCTTTTCTAAATATTACCACATTGCTATTATCACACTTAAAGCACAATTAGGAGATTTCTTACTATCAAATATCTAGTCAGTCTTGTCATTTTTCTGATTGTCTTCCAGAGTTTTAATATGGTTTTTGAGATCCAAATAAAGTCCACACATTGCAATCATTTCCTCTTTTTTTTTTTTTTAAGATTTTATTTTTAAGTACTCTCTACACCCACATGGGGCTCGAACTCACAACTCCAAGATCAAGAGTTGCTTGCTCTACCGGCTGAGCCAGCCAGGCACCCCTCTCTCTGTTTCTTTTAATCTGTAGATTTCCTTCCATCTTCTTTTCTTCAATTTTTTTGTTGAAAACACAGACTCATTTGTCTGATAGAGTTTTTCACTTTCTGGATATTGCTGGAGCCCCATGGTGTCATTTTCATGATTCTCTGTTGCCTGCATCTCCTATTAATTGGTAGTTAGATCTAGAGACTTGCTCAGGTCTAGGTTCTGTTTTAACAAGAGTACTTCCTATATGGTGGTGTACAGTTCCACACTGGGCACATGATGTGCACTGTCTGTTTTAGGGTCGAGACTGATCCATTAATAAGTTTCAATTAGCCTTTCATCTAATGGGTTAGCACCATTGGTGATCATTACCTGAATCTGTTAATTTCATAAGGACTATAAAATAGAGGACGTTGTCAGACTTCTTAATTTTTTTCCAAGCTGACAGGTGAGAAATGGTATCTCAGTGTAGTTTTAATTTGCACTTCCCGTAGGAGCGAAGTTGAGCATCTTTTCACATGTGTAAGGACTGTGTGCATGTTTTCTTCTGTGATCCATCTCTTCAAACCTTCTGTTAATTAGTTAGCTTGGTTACAGCGGCAAATGACCTCAGTGTAGCCACGGAATTCTGTAACAGCAGGCTAATTTCTTACTTTTATTATCCAGCCCCTATTTGGAACCTGCTGTTGTCATGACAAAGGGAAATAATCACAATGCTGGTGGAAACAGGCATCGTCTTTCATTAAAAGATGTCACATCCTTTCACATGCCGTTGGTCAGAGCAAGTCAGTGGCCAAACCCGTAGGCTACTTATAGCCCCATAGGAGGTACTATAAGTCTCATGGCCCTAGGGCAGAGTGGGGACATAAAATCCTCTTGGCCTAAATTTCTGTAAAAGAACATATGCTTGTTTTTTTTTTTATCATACTCACACAAGTTATAATTTACCTGTATTTGTGTAAACATGTGAATGTCCATCTAATATACAGTAAGCTCGTTGAGGGTGGGACTGTGTTTTTTGCTTACTGTCATATCCCCAACGCCTAGCACATTCTCTGGCATGCACTAAAGAATCTATTAATAGTTTTAAATGAATGAATAATTTATAATTATAATTCTTTTTTCCTGATCTTTCAAATATCAACCTTAGGTTTTCATGGCTTAATATATGATAACAAAACTGAGTCTATGAGGACAATTAACCTTCTTCAACGAATGAATATTTACCAAGAAGTTTTCCTTAGTATTTTATATAGAGTCCTGCCCATACAGGTATGTTGTGTTCTGTGACATTGAATTGTTAATACCACTCAAAAGTCAAAATCTGCTATTTTAAGTTGCAACTTTCACATATGTTATTCTGATCTTCCATTGGCTTGGTAGAAAAGCAACAAAATCTTAATTTTCTCCAGATATGTTTTGAACTTTGCTTTTTATATATGTTTTTATAAGATTTTTTTTCCTCCTTTTTATTTTTTTTTAAGATTTTATTTATTTATTTGACAGAGAGAGGAAGAGAGCATAAGCAGGGGAAGCTGCAGAAGGAGAGGGAGAAGCAAACTCCCTGCAGAGCAGGGAGCCTGATGGAGGGCTCAATCCCAGGACTCTGGGACCATGACCTGAGCCGAAGGCAGACGCTCAACTGACTGAGCCACCCAGGCGCCCCTATAAGATATTTTTTTACATATAGGTGCATCCTGGCTAATAATACATGCATGCAGCCTAGAGGCTGGTATATATTTTCATTTAGAAACATGTAATCATTTCTCCCTTATCTTTAAATTAAAAAATTGGAAATTCGCAAATCACAGTGACCACTTCGTGTGAATGAGGCAATACTGGTCACAGTTAGATGTCAGGCTTTTCTAAAGAATGAAGCCAGAGTTCTCCAGGCCTTCCTTCCCTCTCCCACTCTGCTAGTAAGAAGAAAGGCTGCCAGCACACTTTTGCCCAGAAAGGACTGATGTAGGCTTATTGCTTGTAATTAACACCCAGTTGCTGAATATTAAATTTCCACTGTCATATTTTTTGTAATTTTTTTTTTTTTTTTTTTTTTTTTGTAAGTAGGTTCTACACCCAAGGTGGGGCTTGAACTCTCGACCCTGGGATTAAGAGTCACATGCTCTTAGCGAATGAGCCAGCCAGGTGCCCCTCACTGTCATATTTTTTAAGTGACAATGAAAAGGTAATGAGGGCTTCCATAACAAATACTTTTTATTGTTCCTTTTTCCAGAAATACTTAGAGCCAGTTTATTTTTATATTTATACCTTGTTTGGACTGCAGGCGATCTATGTCACAGCCCTGTACATAACCAGCTGGCTCCTTAGTGGGACATGGCTCTCGGGGCTTCTAGCAGCGTTCTGGTACGTCACCAATAGGTGAGTTGCAATCAGTATCCCTTCTCTCTTCGTAAGTTGGAAGTGAAAACAAAGATTTTCACTTCACTTCCTTTGATTTCCAGTTCAGAGGAAGTTGTTCGGCCACATTGGTTTGTATGGGAGTATATTCTCTTTGGTTTTCCTAGTGGTATTTACTTGTCTTATAATTAGCAAGGTAGAAAGTCCTACTTATATATATATTTCCAGCTGAGGAAGAGAACATTGAATGACACGTCAATAGAATCATCATCATAATTCCAGTGCTATTACCAGTTGGATGTGTGGTCAGTATTTCTCTGGCCACATGTCTCCTCTCTTAAAGACGTTTAATAGTATCCTTACCGTCAACCTTGACAGGGTTGTGTGTGGCTCATAATCAGCAAAGCATAAAGCACTGTACAAATGTAAGGAGGTTCTTACATTATTTAGTTAATATTTATTATTCTAAATACTAGAGGATGAAAGAGCATTTTTTTTTATTTTTTTATTGTTATGTTAATCACCATATATTACATAATTTGTTTTGGTGTAGTGTTCCATGATTCATTGTTTGTTCATAACACCCAGTGCTCCATGCAGAATGTGCCCTCTTTAATACCCATCACCAGGCTAACCCATCTCCCTACCCTCCTCCCCTCTAGGAACCTCAGTTTGTTTTTCAGAGTCCATCATCTCTCCTGGTTCGTCTCCCCCTCTGACTTACTCCCCTTCATTCTTCCTCTCCTGCTATCTTCTTCTTTTTCTTTTTTCTTAAAATATGTTGCGTTATTTGTTTCAGAAGTACAGATCTGTGATTCAACAGTCTTACATAATTCAGAGCGCTCACCGTAGCACATATCTTCCCCAATGTCTATCACCCAGCCACCCCATCCCTCCCACCCCCGACCACTCCAGCAACCCTCAGTTTGTTCCTGAGATTAAGAATTCCTCATATCAGTGAGGTCATATGATACATGTCTTTCTCTGATTGACTTAGGATGAAATAGCATTTTTTAAAAGATTTTACTGATTTATTTGAGGGAGGGAGCGAGCATGAGAGGGGGAAAGGGCAGAGGGAGAAGGAGAAGCAGACTCCCCACTGAGCAAGGAGCCCAACATGGGGCTTGACCCCAGAACCCCGGGATCATGACCTGAGCCAAAGGCAGACGTTTAACCAACTGAGCCACCCGAGCACCCTGAAATAGCATTTTTTGAAAAACATAGTCAAGATACATTGAATTATTGCTTGACCTACAGTAGCAACACCAGGATTCAGTAGGAGTCTTAAAACTTCAGCGCCAAGTTCTAATATTGATTTTATTTTATAATCCTAAGCAAATTACTTATTATAACCTTATTGAGTGCTACTTTATGCTAACCACTTTAAAAATGCTTTATATATATTCTTTTAACAATCCTATAGGATAGATATTATGACCATTTTAGAGATGATGAATTTTTTTTAATAAAAGATTTTATTTATTTGAGAGAGAATGAACATCAACAGCATGGAGGGGCAGAGGGAGAGGGAGAAGCAGGCTTCCCGCTGAGCAGGGAGCCCACTGAGGGGCTCTATCCCAGGACCCTGAGATCATGACCTGAGCCAAAGACAGTTGCTTAACCACTTGAGCCACCCAGGTGCCCCAGAGAGTTGAGGAAATTAAAGCTTAAAAGGTTAAGTTTTATATATATGTATATGTATTATGTGTATATATACACACATACACATACACACACTTAAAAATACATATTACTTAAAAAGTAAACGTGTGTGTATGTATATATAGATAAAGTCATACACACACACATACACACACGGCCCCAGCTTAGTCTCCATCAGAATTCAAACACAGAGTATGAAAACACTATTATGCTACCTCTTAACATTTTAACATAGTATTCTTGCTAAGAGTAAATGAAGCCTACTTAAGATTCTCTCTCTCCCTTTGCCCCCCCCAAAAAAACAAAAACATTCTTTAAAAAAAAAAAAAAAGAGTAAATGAAAGTCAAATTTGTTGTTCTATCAAGAGGAAAGAGAAGACATTTATTGAATGCCTAGTCTGTGTGAGGATGCCTCTTGGTACTGGGTGTACAAAGGTGAAAACTTAGCTATACTTACCGTCTGATGGTTCACGTTCCAGAGGGACAAGAAGCTTTTACAAATAATTCCAATGACAAATTTAAGATTCAGATTTAAGCACCAAAGAAATGGAGAATGCGACACGCTGCCAGTGTGCACTGATGAACTTTTAGGGAAATAAAAGTTGGAGGCAGTTAGGCATGAGTGCGTAGTCCTGGGTTTTGGAGTCACCCTCCCAGGCTTGGAGGCCAGTCCTACCCCTTAGCTAGCTGCATACCTGTCGACGGAGCGCTTAAGTTTTCCCAGTGCAACTTGGTGGTACAGGGATGATAATGGCAAGGACAAATCATTGTTGTTGAGAACTGATAACCAGAATCTTAAGTGTATTTAATGTCCTACATCTTTCTCTGTAGGAAATCTTTTCAGGTGATTATAGTAAAAATTATTCCTGTGGCCGTTTGTGTTTTCTCTGTGCAGAATAGATACCACAAGAGTTGAGTTTACCATCCCGCTGAGGGAGAATTGGGCTCTGCCATTCTTTGCAATTCAGATAGCAGCAATAACATATTTCCTGCGACCAAACTTGCAGCCTCTTTCTGAGGTAAGTTTTGGTAATACCTTACATATTTTTTAATTCTCCGGTTTTGTTGAAGAAGCTTCAGAAAATATGATGTGCATGGTGTCCCATCGTGTGTGAATAGTTCTCCATGACCAGTTTTTTAACTTGAGTTAAATTAAATTTTCCCTTTCTGAGCCCTTTCCTACTTTGCAAAGTGAATGTTTTCATTTTTGATGTTAAAATATACCCTACATCATCTGCCCTCAAATAGTTGCAGCAAGCCCACACACAATTTCTGCGAAACTGTCAGAATCCTTAAGCCATTGCCCTTGAGATGTGACTTGGTGCATTATCGCCTCCATAATACTGTGGAGTACACATACCTTATGTGAATATTTATATGCCCAGTGTCACTTTAGGATATTTAGAGCTTAAATAACAAATGCAAGCGTTTTCAGAGCCACAGTTTATGGTTTTTCTATTTGGTTTATAGAGATATTGGCTGATCTTGAGGGAACTTGTTGGCAGGGCTCTTTATTACTAGAGACATGGAAATTACACAGAGGTTTTCTTTTTACAGAGGCTGACACTTCTTGCCATTTTCATATCAACTTTTCTCTTTAGTCTGACATGGCAATTTAATCAATTTATGATGCTGATGCAAGCATTAGTGCTGTTCACACTGGACTCCTTGGACATGTTGCCGGCGGTGAAGGTAAACTTCGCTCTTTTCTCTCCCTTGAGGTAGCCGCCGTTTAGCAGTTTAGATGACAGAACGAGTTCAAAATGTGCACATGCTTAACAATCAAGTCGAAGCTGCTTCTGAGTTCTAATGTAAATACGCTGTGGTCAATTGTGGTTCAGTAATCTGTGCAGCCTAGATTGACCATCTAAACTTTTATTCTGTTTATCCTACAGTAAGAGATGGATTTAGCACAAATGTCTAGGTCAGTTGTCCTTTACAGAGATGACTTAAATTTTAAAATATAAGATAGCTAAAATGTATTATTATGTAGTGCTTTTGTCCCCCAAAGAGATCAATGGGCATACAACACCCTTTTCATGGTAACATTGATCAAGTATGAGGTGGGACTCCCCATTGCCTGACCAAAGGCCACACATGGGACAGGGCCTTTTTTTTTTTTTTTAAGATTTTACTTATTTATCTGACAGAGAGAGCACACGCATGGGCGCACAAGCAGGGGGAGCGGCAGGCAAAGGGAGAGGGACAAGCAGGCTCCACTGAACAGAGAGCCTGACATGGTGCCCGATCCCAGGACCCCGGGATCATGACCTGAGCCAAGGGCAGCTGCTTAACCGACTGAGCCACCCAGGCGCCCCCTATGGGACAGCGCCATTTTAAGGAAGCCGTTGTTTGTTCATGGTGTGTGACAACCATGTGTGCTGCTATCATTTCATGGCAAGGGGTTTTTCACATGCAGAAATGTGTTTTAATGTATTGTGGATGTTGTAAAAACTCTTCATTGTTACTATTCTAAAGTAACTTAAGTATTTCCCAGTATCGTAAAATATTCTCATTCTAAGGCAGCAAGATCGTGTAATACAGAAGAGTCACATTCATTCATTCCGTGTCAAAAGAGATGCAGCAATCTTTAGAGAATGGCTGAATCTGAATTAGGAAACCTTAAAGGCCACCAGCAAGTATGCGTTGTCCATCTGGCAGGCAGTGGACAGGCACGACAGAGCTCGCCACCTGTGTGAGACATCATGTGTGTGCTATGGTGGGAAGTAAAGATGTGGACAGCTAGGACGAGATGTCCGTATGTCTGGAGAGGTTAATTTGTAGTACCAGGAAGCGCTAGAGATCTAAGAAGGTTCGTTGTAGGCTAGAAAGGTTTCACAGAAGTGGGAGGCTCAAGCTGAGCCACAGATGAGAAGATGGAGTGCTGAGGGTGGGGTCAGGATATGAAGGTAAAATACAGGAAGGAAAGCAAGTAGACAGAGCAGAGGAAAGTGTGTGTGTGTGTGTGTGTGTGTGTGTGTGTGTAGGGCATATATATGACATTTGATAATGGTAATGGAGCTCCAGGTGCCTCAGAATGTCTCGTGTACAAATGAAGCGGAGTCTGTTTGTATTTGCTTTTACTGTTTTGTAACCTCTTTGGACTTTGGTCATGGTGACGTAAGCTTCGGGGAAGGGATGCCTGGATGCCTTTGAATTTCTTCATGGCCTGTTCTCTGGAGCCGGTTGGTCTCCCTTTCTCTCTTTGTAAGTAATAGCCCATTTCCCCCCTTTCAAGCAAGTACTTTCAAAAGAACTCTGTACGTTGTCACATAAAAAATAAATACGTTGGGCCATTTTGAAAACTATATAAAATTTTTGTACAGTGTAATTTCACAGAAAAGCCTAGAAATGCATTTTCCCTTTCACTGACACTCTCACCTCTAGAGATTTAGCCTAAGGAAATAATCAAGCATGTTCATGTTAGTTGTACTTATAATAAGAAAAAGCTAGCTGGAAAAAACCTAAGTCAATAACAATACGGTATTGTTAAATAAATATGGTATATCAGTGTAACAGTATTATATAACCATTATTTTCCCTCTCTCTCTTTTTTTAATTTTTTATTGTTATGTTAATCACCATACATTACAACATTAGTTCTTAATGTAGTGTTCCATGATTCATTGTTTGTGCATAATACCCAGTGCTGCACGCAGAACGTGCCCTCTTAAATACCCATCACCAGGCTAACCCATCCCCCACCCCCCTCCCCTCTAGAACACTCAGTTTGTTTTTCAGAGTCCATCATCTCTCATGGTTCGTCTCCCCCTTCAATTTCCCCCCCTTCATTCTTCCCCTCCTGCTATCTTCGTTTTTTTTTTCTTAACATACATTGCATTATTTCTTTCAGAGGTACAGATCTGTGATTCAGCAGTCTTGCACAATTCACAGCACTCACCATAGCATATACCCTCCCCAATGTCTATCACCCAGCTACCCCCTCCCTCCCATCCCCCACCACTCCAGCAACCCTCAGTTTGTTTCCTGAGATTAAGAATTCCTCATATCAGTGAGGTCATAGGATACATGTCTTTCCCTGATTGACTTATTTCACTCAGCATAACACCCTCCAGTTCCATCCATGTCATTGCAAATGGCAAGATCTCATTCCTTTTGATGGCTGCATAATATTCCATTGTGTATATATACCACCTCTTCTTTATCCATTCATCTGTCGATGGACATCTTGGCTCTTTCCACAGTTTGGCTATTGTGGACATTGCTGCTATAAACATTGGGGTGCACGTACCCCTTCGGGTCCCTACATTTGTATCTTTGGGGTAAATACCCAGGAGTGCAATTGCTAATCATATGGTAGCTCTATTTTCAACTTTTTAAGGAACCTCCATACTGTTTTTCAGAGTGGCAGCACCAGCTTGCATTCCCACCAACAGTGTAGGAGGGTTCCCCTTTCTCCGCATCCCTGCCAACATCTGTTGTTTCCTGACTTGTTAATTTGAGCCCTCTGTCTGGTGTGAGGTGATATTTCATTGAGGTTTTGATTTGGATTTCCCTGATGCCGAGCGATGTTGAGCACTTTTTCATGTGTCTGTTGGCCATTTGGATGTCTTCTTTGGAAAAATGTCTGTTCATGTCTTCTGCCCATTTCTTGATTGGATTTATTTGTTCTTTGGGTGTTGAGTTTGATAAGTTCTTTATAGACTTTGGATACTAGCCCTTTATCTGATATGTCATTTGCAAATATCTTCTCCCATTCAGTCGGTTGTCTTTTCGGTTTGTTGACTGTTTCTTTTGCTGTGCAAAAGCTTTTTATCTTGATAAAATCCCAATAGTTCATTTTTGCCCTTCCTTCTCTTGCCTTTGGCGATGTTTCTAGGAAGAAGTTGCTGCGACTGAGATCGAAGAGGTTGCTGCCTGTGTTCTCCTTTAGGATTTTGATGGACCTCTGTCTCACATTTAGGTCTTTCAACCACTTGGAGTCTATTTTTGTGTGTGGTGTAAGGAAATGGTCGTTTCATTCTTCTGCATGTGGCTGTCCAGTTTTCCAAACACCATTTGTTGAAGAGACTGTCTTTTTTCCATTGGACATTCTTTCCTGCTTTGTCAAAGATGAGTTGACCATAGAGTTGAGGGTCCATTTCTGGGCTCTCGATTCTGTTCCATTGATCTATGTGTCTGTTTTTGTGCCAGTACCATACTGTCTTGATGACAGCTTTGTAATAGAGCTGGAAGTGCGGAATTGTGATGCCGCCAGCTTTGCTTTTCTTTTTCAACATTCCTCTGGCTATTCGGGGTCTCTTCTGGTTCCAAACAAGTTTTAGGATTATTTGTTCAATTTCTTTGAAAAAAGTGGATGGTATTTTGATGGGGATTGCTTTGAAAGTGTAGATTGCTCTAGATAGCATTGACATCTTCACAATGTTTGTTCTTCCAGTCCATGAGCATGGAACGTTTTTCCATTTCTTTATGACTTCCTCAATTTCTTTCAGGAGTATTTTATAGTTTTCTGAGTACAGATCCTTTGCCTCTTTGCTTAGATTTATTCCTAGGTATCTTATGGTTTTGGGTGCAATTGTAAATGGGATCGACTCCTTAATTCTCTTTCTTCTGTCTTGTTGTTGGTGTATAGGCATGCCACTGATTTCTGTGCATTGATTTTATATCCTGCCACTTTACTGAATTCCTGTATGAGTTCTAGCAGTTTTGGGGTGGAGTCTTTTGGGTTTTCCACATACAGTATCATATCATCTGCGAAGAGTGAGAGTTTGACTTCTTCTTTGCCGATTTGGATGCCTTTGATTTCTTTTTGTTGTCTGATTGCTGTGGCTAGGACTTCTAATACTATGTTGAATAGCAGTGGTGATAGTGGACATCCCTGCCGCATTCCTGACCTTAGGGGGAAAGCTCTCAGCTTTTCCCCATTGAGAATGATATTCGCTGTAGGTTTTTCATAGATAGCTTTTATGATATTGAGGTAGGTACCCTCTATCCCTATACTCTGAAGAGTTTTGATCAAGAAAGGATGCTGTACTTTCTCAAATGCTTTCTCTGCATCTATTGAGAGGATCATATGATTCTTGTTCTTTTGTTAATATATTGTATCACGTTGATTGATTTGCAGATGTTGAACGAACCTTGCAGCCCAGGGATAAATCCCACTTGATCGTGGTGAATAATCCTTTTAATGTACTGTTGGATCCTGTTGGCTAGTACTTTGGTGAGAATTTTTGCATCCATGTTCACCAAGGATATTGGTCTGTAATTCTCCATTTTGATGGGGTCTTTGTCTGGTTTGGGGATCAAGGTAATGGTGGCCTCATAAAACGAGTTTGGAAGTTTCCCTTCCATTTCTATTTTTTGGAACAGTTTCAGGAGAATAGGTATTAATTCTTCTTGAAATGTCTGATAGAATTCCCCTGGGAAGCCATCTGGCCCTGGGCTTTTGTTTGTTGGGAGATTTTTGATGACTGCTTCAGTTTCCTTAGTGGTTATAGCTCTGTTCAAGTTTTCTGTTTCTTCCTGGTTCAATGTTGGTAGTTGATACATCTCTAGGAATGCATCCATTTCTTCCAGGTTATCTATAGTTTGCTGGCATATAGTTGCTCATAATATGTTCTTATAATTGTATTTCTTTGGTGTTGGTTGTGATCTCTCCTCTTTCATTCATGATTTTGTTGATTTGGGTCATTTCTCTTTTCTTTTGGATAAGTCTGGCCAGGGGCTTATCAATCTTGTTAATTCTTTCAAAGAACCAGCTCCTAGGTTCGTTGATCTGTTCTACTGTTCTTTTGGTTTCTATTTCATGGATTTCTGCTCTGATCTTTATGATTTCTCTTCTCCTGCTGGGTTTAGGCTTTATTTGCTGTTCTTTCTCCAGCTCCTTTAGGTGTAGGGTTAGGTTGTGTATGTGAGACCTTTCTTGTTTCTTGAGAAAGGCTTGTATTGCTATATACTTTCCTCTCAGGACTGCCTTTGCTGCATCCCAAAGATTTTGAACAGTTGTGTTTCCATTTTCATTTGTTTCCATGAATTTTTTTAATTCTTCTTTAATTTCCTGGTTGACCCATTCATTCTTTAGTAGGATGCTCTTTAGCCTCCATGTATTTGAGTTCTTTCCGACTTTCCTCTTGGGATTGAGTTCTAGTTTCAAAGCATTGTGGTCTGAAAATATTCAGGGAACAATCCCAGTCTTTTGGTACCGGTTGAGATCTATTTGTGACCTAGGATATGATCTATTCTGGAGAATGTTCCACGGGCACTAGAGAAGAATGTGTATTCCGTTGCTTTGGGATGGAAGGTTCTCAATATGTCTGTGAAGTCCATTTGGTCCAGTGTGTCGTTTAAAGTCTTTATTTCCTTGTTGATCTTTTGCTTAGATGATCTGTCCATTTCAGTCAGGGGGGTGTTAAAGTCCCCCAGTATTATTGTATCGTTGTCAATGTGTTCCTTTGCTTTTGTTATTAATTGCCTTATATAATTGGCTGCTCCCATGTTAGGGGCATAGATATTTACAATTGTTAGATCTTCTTGTTGGATAGACCCTTTAAGTAGGATATAGTGTCCTTCCTCATCTCTTATTACAGTCTTTGTTTTAAAATCTAAAGTCTAATTTGTTTGATAGAAGTATTGCCACCCCAGCTTTCTTTTGGTGTCCATTAGCATGGTAAATGGTTTTCCACCCCTTCACTTTCAATGTGGGGCTGTCTTTGGGTCTAAAATGAGTCTCTTGCAGACAGCATATCGATGGGTCTTGTTTTTTAATCCATTCTGATAGAGTTTGTCTTTTATTGGGGCATTTAGCCCATTTACATTCAGGGTAACTATTGAAAGATATGAATTTAGTGTCATTGTATTGCTTGTAAAGTGACTGTTACTGTATATTGTCTGTATTCCTTTCTGATCCATGCTGCTTTTAGACACTCTCTTTGCTTAGAGGACCCCTTTCGATATTTCTTGGAGGGCTGGTTTCGTGTTTGCAAATTCCTTTAGTTTTTGTTTGTCCTAGAAGATTTTTATCTCTCCTTCTATTTTCAATGACAACCTAGCTGGATATAGTATTCTTGGCTGCATATTTTTGTCGGTTAGTGCTCTGAATATATCATGCCAGTCCCTTCTGGCCTGCCAGGTCTTTGTGGATAGGTCTGTTGCCAATCTAATCTTTCTACCATTATAGGTTACATATCTCTTCTCCCGAGCTGCTTTCAGGATTTTCTCTTTGTCTCTGAGACTTGTAAGTTTTACTCCTAGATGTCGGGGTGTTGATCTATTTTTATTGCTTTTGAGAGGGGTTCTCTGTGCCTCCTGGATTTTGATGTCTGTTTCCTTCTCCACATTAGGGAAGTTCTCTGCTATAATTTGCTCCAATATACCTTCTTCCCCTCTCTCTCTTTCTTCTTCTTCTGGGATCCCAATTATTCTAATGTTGTTTTGTCTTATCGTATTACTTATCTCTCGAATTCTGCCCTCGTGATCCTGTAGTTGTTTCTCTCTCTTTTTCTGAGCTTCTTTATTTTCTATCATTTGGTCTTCTGTATCGCTGATTCTCTCTTCTGCCTCATTTATCCTAGCAGTTAGTGCCTCCATTTTTGATTGCATGTCATTAATAGCCGTTTTGGTTTCAACTTGGTTAGATTTTAGTTCTTTTATTTCTCCAGAAAGGGTTTCTCTAATAACTTCCATGCTTTTTTCAAGCCCACCTAGTATCTTTAAAATCATGATTCTTAACTCTAGGTCCGACATCGCACTAATGTCCGTATTGAGTAGGTCCCTGACAGATGGTACTACCTCTTGTTCTTTTTGTTGAGGTGATTTTTTTCATCTTGTCATTTTGTCCAGAGGAGAATAGATGAATGAGAGAACAAAATGCTAACAGGTTAACAACGTCCCCAGAAAATATATTCTAATCAAATCAGAAAAGACCTGAAACCAAGGGAAAAGAAAGAGAAAAAAAAAGAAAAAGATAAAAACAAACAGAAACAGAACAAAAGAAAACAAAAAAAAACAGAATATGATCAAATATCATCAGGCTGGTGCATAGATCAGTGCCACACTAGATTTTGGGTGTATTTTCGTCTGTTAGAAGAAAGTGCCTCCTAAAATTTTAAAGAAAGAAAGACATATATGTACAAAATAAGGGTTGACACGATGAAGTGACGGAATATGAGTGTAAAGATGAAAATTGTAAAAAATTTTTAAAAAGGAATTTATAAGAAGATGTTTGAAAAAAGAAAGGATTAAAAAAAAGGAAAGAAAGAAAAAAAAGGGGCGGGAGAGAATGTGATCAGGCAGGAGACTAGAACAAAGCCATACACTAGAGATTTAGGGTATATTTTGATATGTTAGAAGACACTGTATCTCAAAATTTTAAAGAGAGAACAACTTATATATATATATCTGCTAAAAATAAGGGTAACTACTATGAAGGGATAGAATATGACTCTAAAAATGAAAAATAAAAATGTGTTTTTAAAAGAAGGGATTGATAAGATGTTGGTTGAAAAAGGGAAAAAGAAAAATTCAAAAAAAAAAGTTAAAAAAAATTAACTTTGAAAGACTAATGAATCATGGTAAAAAAGCCATGAATTCTATGTGCAGTATTCCCCTAGCACTGGAGTTCTGCCGTTCTCATTGATCGGTAAACTTGGTCTTGGCTGGCTGTTTGTGCTCATCTTCTGGGGGAGGGGCCTGTTGCCGTGGTTCCCAAATGTCTTTGCCAGAGGCAGAATTGCCCCGCTGTGTTGCCGATCTGGGTAAGCAATCTGCTCGGGTTTGCTCTCGGGAGCTTTTGTTCCCTGCAAGCTCTCGGTACAGCTTTGGAGGATGAAAGTGAAAATGGTGGCCTCCCAATCTCCGCCCGTAGGAGCCAAGAACTCTGGGTCCCGCTCCTCAGTGCGCCCCCAGAGAAAAGCAGTCAGTCACTCCCATCTCCCCGGTCCCTGGCCGCACTCTGTGCTCACCCGGCCTATGACCGAGCGTTTGTATCTCTGGCACCCGACCCCATGTGGAGTCTCCAAACCCAGCAGATCCCTGCGGTGCGCTCCCGCGCCGCTCCTCCCGGAGGAGGAAGGGGAGTCTCCCCAGCTCTGCCGCTTGTTGGGTCCCTGCTGGAGGAGCAGTGGCCCAACTGGGCCGCCAATCACAGTTTATGGCAACCCCGAGCTGAGAGCCCGCGCCTCGGCCCCGTCTCTGCAGCCGGCTTCCCCGCTCTGATACCTGGGAGCTCTGCCGCACTCAGGCACCCCCGATCTTTCTGTGACCCTGAGAGTCCTGAGACCACACTGTCCCACAAGGGTTCCACCCCCCGCTTAGACACTGGAGTGACATCCCTCAGTGGAGCCGACTTCTAAAAGTTCCGATTTTGTGCTCCGCGGCTCTAGCACTTGCCAGAAGCGGCCGACGGAGGCCCCCTCCCCCGCCATCTATCCTCCTGAATATCGCCTCAGATTCACTTCTCTGCACATCCTACCTTCCAGAAAGTGGTCGCTTGTCTGTTCAGAGAGTTGTTGCTATTCTTCTCTTCGATCTCCTGTTGAGTTCGTAGGTGTTCAGAATGGTTTGATCCCTTTCCAGCTGAATTCCTGAGACCAGATGAAATCCGGGTTTCCTACTCCTCTGCCATCTTGTTCCGCCCCCTCCCTCTCTGTTTTTTAAAAGTAAAACCCATATGGGGCACCTGGGTGGCTCTGTCGGTTAAGTGTCCAATTCTTGAGTTCAGGTCAGGTCATAATCTCGGGGTCATGGGATCAAGCCCAGCATTAGGCTCTGCCCTCAGCATGGAACCTGCTTGTCCTTCTCCCTCTGTCTCTCCCCCTGCTTTCACTCTCTCTCTCTCCCTGTCTCTAAAATAAATAAATAAAACCTTTAAAAACATAAATAAAAATAGAAAAAAGTAAAACATATAGGGAAAGTGAGAAAAGTTTCTGAAAAGATATACATTGAAGTACTAGCAGTCAGCTGACTGTGATTGATGTGACTGATGTCCTTAAATTCCTTTTGTCCTTTAAATCTTTTAATTTTTCTGTAATGAACATGTATTATTTTTTTGTTTTCTTTTAAAATCAAAAACAATAAAAGATACTGTTGGCACACATACCCCAAAACTAAAGAATAATACAGGTGATTTATGCCATATTCAGTTCTACACTTTGTTAAACTTTCATAGTTGAAACTATGTTAATGTTAGTGATAGTAGTTGGAAGTATCAAAATTTGAGGAGGAACAGTATAATAATGAAAGAATCCTGAGCTGTAAACCCAAGCTGCTGCTATTGGGTATGAAAATAACTAGCTCTTTAAAGTGACTTAACTTCTTGGAGCCTTTGTTTCTTCATAAATTGGAATCGCTGACCTCTAATCATGTCAAATGGGAGAGTCAGAATAGTTGGTATAAAAAACGGTAATGCAAATTCAGCATCTGATGTGCTGACAAGAAGCAGTATCCTCTTCAGTACATTTCATCTTTTCCTGGGTAATGGAAACTCTCTTACCATCAAAAGCTCCAGTTTCACTCAGAAATGTGTCTAGGCTTTTTAAATATAGAGCAGAATAGTAGATGGTATAAGGCATATACTTTGGCTCCGTTAAAGAATATGGAGGCTAATGAAGTTTTATTAACCCATTGTGAACATAGTAAGACACATGAATGATCACTACGTAAGAGGGAATTTTAGAGTACTCCATATGGTTCCAGACAAGATGGGGTGAATGCACTTCTCCCTGTTCCTCCTGCTTAGTACAACTAAAAGCCTTGGACAGTGTGTATAAAACTCACAGAAGAAGATTTCAAGCGGGGAAGAAACAAAAACAGGCTGCTTAGAGCCCTGGCGCCGAGAGGAAGAACACAGCAGTGAGGCCCTTAGATTTTCTTTTTGCCCCATATATTCCAGAGAAGGTGCTGGAAAAGTCAGCAACCAGGAAACACCAATGGACTCAGAAGCCCCAAGAAAAACCAAAAGGACCAGGAAAAGGGAGGCAAGATATCTCTAGCAAGAAAGAAAACATTTGGACATTAACTGCAGTACTTCAGCCAAATAGCACAGAAAAAAATCAGTTTCACTCCCACCTCCATCGGCAGAGGGCTGGTGGGCAAGCCAGACTCCTACCCTCACCCAGCTCTACCAAGCCACTCACTTTCTGCCAGGGCCGTGTCTGAAGTCTGCCATCTCCCAGAAGCATCAGTGAGGGCCATAGGGAGAACCTTCAGCCCTCATCCAGTGGTCATGAGCTAGCCCTTCCCCCTTCCTGACAGGATGGTGTCAGGAAAAATCAACAGGGAAACAGGGATTTTAACCACCGCTCAGAAGTAACAAGCCTCCCTCTCTCCCTTCACTCCCCCCCCCCCCAACATACAGAGTCAATGAAGGCCACGAGAAGAGCAATTTAATGAGGCATCCTTTCCCTTCTCAGCCAGAAGCCTTGTAGGGAGCCTAAACTTTCACCATCTCCCGGCAGTGAGACACCCTTCTCCCCTGTCTCCCAAAAGTCAGTGGAGGTCCAGAGGAAAACCCAGACATCTAACCCCATCTGGAAATAAAGAAGCAGCATCCTTCTTCCCCCACTGCCACAGCACTGGTACTGTGTCAGAGGAGGCCTGCCAACACAGAAATTTTGAAAAGGTCCAGAGTCCCATAACATAATACAATGCAATTGAATATTACTTCTTATACTAAGAACCAGGAAAATCTTCTTGAGTGAAAAGAGACAATCAACAGATGCCAACACCAACACACAGAAGTTGGATTATCTGATGAGGAATTTAAAGCAGCCATTATAAAAATTTTTCATTGAGCAATTACAGACACACTTGAAACAAATGTAAAATAGAAAAATGAGCAAATGGAAACTTGAGAGCTGAAAAACTCCAATAATGACAATTAAAAACTCAGTAGATGGGCTCAGCAGGAGAATGGAGTGGTCAGAAGAAAGAACCAGTGAACTTGAAGCTAGAACAAGTTAGAAATTACCTAATTTAAACAAGAGAAAATAGCCTGGAAAAAAAAGAACAGCACCTCGGGCACCTGTGGGACTATAACAAAAACTCTTAATATTCTTGTGATCAGAATCCCCAAAGGAGAGAGAGAGCATGAGGCTGAAAAAAGTATTTGAAAAAGTACTTTTTGAAGGAATGTTTGAAAACTTCCCAAATTTCACAAGAGATAGGAACTTATAGAATCAAGAAGCTGAGCTAATGTCAAACATCAGATCTACCACTGGTAATCTAGGACTTTCTAATACACAGTACTGCTCAGTTTTACATTCTGGCTGTTCACCAACAATGTTTCTTATGAATCTAGGATATAATAACATTTATAATAACTATGCAATCTTGTTGTAACTTAAACTGTTCTCTTTTCTAGAATTATGCCTACTTGATATAAAAAGAACTGGCAGCACCAAAAAACACCATAACTCAAAAAAGGCAGACAAAAAATTGTTTTATTTTTTTTAAAGTATTCATGTTATCCTTAAAAAGGTCCTACAAATCAGTAAGAAAAATATTTACACCCCAGTAGGAAAGGGAGCAAAAAATACTTCCTAGAAGGAAAAGCATCAAAAAGAATAAAATACTTAGGTATAAATTGAACAAAAGAAGTGCTTATGCTTATCCTCTGGAAACTACAAAACACTGAAAGTTTTAAAGACCTACATAAATTGGAAAGATATCCCATGTTTATGGATTGGAAGACTCACTATTGTTAAGATGGCAGTACTCCCTAAATTGTTGTACAGATTCAACACGATTACTCTCAGAATCCCAGGTGCATTTTTTGCAGAAATTGACAAGCTGATCTTAAAATTCACGTGGAAACTCAAGGGACCCAGAATAGCTGAAACAATCATGAAAAAGAGGAATAAATTTGGAAGACTCCCACTTTCCAATTTCAGAACTTACTTCCAAGCTATAGTAATCAAGACAGTGTGATACTAGTAGAAGGATGGACATAAATCAATGGAATAAAATTGAGAGACCAGAAATAAATCTTCAGAAATAAACAGTCAATTTGATTTTCAACAAGGATGCCAAGATAATTATGGGGAAAGAATAATCTTTCCAACAAATGGTGCTGGGATAACTAGATATCTACATGTGAAAGAATGAAGTTGGACTCTTCTCTCTCAGCATACATAATAATTAACTCAAAATAGATCATAGACCTAGTTGTAAGAGCTAAAACACATTAATTTTTTTAACTATAAAACATTTAGAAGACAGGAATAATTTTTCATGACCTTGGAGTAGGCCAAGCCTTTTTGTAAGGATCCAGCACCAAAAGCACAAGTGACTAAAGAAAAAATAGATGAATTGGACTTCATCAAAATTTAAAACTTTTGTGCTTCAAAATATACCATCAAAGTGAAAAGACAACTCACAAAATGGGAGAGGATATTTGCAAATCCTATATCTGATAAGGCAGTTCCAGAATATATAAAGAACTCTTACAACTCTTTCAACAATAAAATATGGGCGGAAGATTGGGTAGGCATGTCTCCAGAGAACATATGCAAATGTCCAACAAGCACATGAAAATATGCTCAGCCTCATTACTCATTAGGGAAACACAAATCAAAACCAAAATAAGATACCATTACCTTCCCCCCCCCTCAGATGGCTAAAATCTAAAAACAACAACAAAGACAGATAACAAATGTTGGCAAGGATATGAAGAGTTGGAACTCTCCTACATTGCTGGTGGGATTACAGGATGGTGCAGCCATTTTGGAAAACAATTTAGCATCTCCTCATGTGTTAAACATAGAGTTACCATGTGATCCAGCATTCCACTGCCATGTACATACCCACGAAACACGAAGACATATCCACATAAAAATTTGTACATGGATGTTTATAGCATCATGATTCATAATGGCCAGAAAGTGGAACCCACCCAAATGCCCATCACCTGATGATTGGCAGGGTGTTGCGGAAATGATGAGGATGTCTTAAAATTAGATTCTGGTGATATTTGCGCAACTCTATTAATACTAAAATTCATGAATTGTACACTTTAAATAGGTGAATTTTGTGCTATGTGAATTATATCTCAATAAAGCTATTAAGAAAGAAAAGCTATTTCTTCACTAACCAGTAATTGTACTTTTAGGAAATCTATCCTAAGGAAATGCATTCATTCGTTCGTTCCTCCCGTATTTATTTAGCAACACTGTTCTAGTGGGTGTTGTTTTAGGTGCGAGGCATACAACAATGAACAAGGTTAAGGAGCGACAGTAGTCCCCACCCTCACCCCCCCACACACCTTATCCAAGTTTCAGTTACGTGCAGTCAGCCACGGTGAGCAGCTGATAATCCACCTTCTGACGTGCGGTCAGTAGCGGCCTAACACTGTGTCACCACGGCACTAGCACTCACCGCCCTTCATTTTATTCCTTAGCTATCTAACCATGTCCCATCATCCTCCGCAGAAGGGTGAGTACAGTAGAAGATATTTTGAGAGAGACCACATTCACATAAATTTTGTACAGTATATGGTTATAATTGTTCTATTAGTGGTTATCGTTAACCCCTTACTGTGCCTCATTTATAAATGGAACTTTATCATAGGTATGTATACTGTGTACAGGATTCAGTACTCTCCGTGGTTTCAGGCATCCACTGAGGGTCTTGGAACATATCCCTGGCAGATAAGCTGAATGAGTGTAACCAGATACAATGATCTGAGGGTTTTTTTAAAAGGATGTTCATAACATTAATTTTAATAATGATAAAAAGCTGGAAACAATCCACTGGCAGACAAATTGTGGCATATGGTAGAATGTTATATAGCCGTTTAAAATTAAGTTTTCACAGAATAGTCATTGATGTGAGAAAATGATACAATATATTGTGAAATAAGTAAATGCTATATGAAATATCATACACCACTATGAAATCAATATTATTTCTGTAGGTAATGGTGTTGGATTTTGATTTTAGAGCCCACCTTTCTATCCCATTATTGTTTCTTTTTATGTTTTCCTGGATTTTCTAAATCTCCTACAATAAAATACTGTATAATCCTAACATCCAAGTTTCTGTTAACACCAACCAAAAGCACTGAACCATTGCAGGCCATGCCTTTAAATGCTTGACATAGGTTTGTTTCCTTTGAGGTGAAGAAAACAAAACTAGGAGGGAAATCTGATTTGCTGCTGAATAAAAGCAGAATTTTTCATATGCCAATAAGAATATGGAATTGTCCAACTTAGGAGACCAAGTATCAAGTCTTGGGGTGCCTGGGTTGCTCAGTGTTTTAGGCGTCCAACTCTTGATTTTGGCTCAGGTCATGATCTCGGGGTCCTGGGATCGAGCCCCACCTCTAGCTCCACCCTCAGCAGGGAGTCTGCTTGAGGATTCTCTCAGTCCCTTTCCCCCGCCCACACACTCCCACGTTCTCACTCTCAAGTAAATACATAAATCTTTAAAAAGAAAAAAGAAAGTATCAACTCTTTATTAGAGACTGTCGTTTTTTCTTTGTGGTATATTTTCTGTGTTCAAGTTGGTTGAGTTTTGCATCTTTCAATATCAACCTGTCAACAGTCCTTCTACACCAAGAGCTGTCTTTAGTGAGTGCTCATTATATGCTAGGCTTTTAAAAATATCACCACATCCGGTCCTTAGGCCAGGCCATTATGGCAGCTCTGAAGACGGTGTCATCATCCCTCTTCTACATGAACTGCGTCCAGGCCATTAAGGTCCCATAGCTGGTTTATGTCAGAATCGGGGCTGTAGCGCAGGTGCTGTTCACCTCAGGGCTTGTGTTCTCGACTGCGGCACTGTGCCGCCTGCCTCAGAGCCAAGAGGCAGAGGGTCGAAGGCCTCACTCCGGGAGGAGCTGTCTGTCTAATGGAATTCAGCACACACAGAAAATGAAGCAGTAAAGGACACAGGCCTCAAGTGCGGAACATTCAGAAATAACAGAAGATGAGAAAATACTGTAGACAGTAACTGTAAAAGAATTTAGAAGAAAATGGAAGGCTGCAGATCACATTTGCCTGTTTCCAGAATATATTTATGCCATTGTTTGCTTCCTGTACTTCAGTTTTTCTGTTTGTTTCCGCCTTAATTAACATTACAAAGTTTAAAGTGCTGTATATTTAGAAGGTAAACAGGATGTAAATGATTTCATTTGGGGGACTTTTTTTTAGACTGAACTACTTGAAGCTAGGTGTGTTGTTTGTAACTCGAAATGTTATCCAGCCAGTGGCCAACACGTCAGCATGCGGTAGTCTCTTGATAAAACCCATTTCACCATCTGATCTTTGCTTGTTGCAGGCGACGTGGCTATACGGCATCCAAATGACAGGTTTGCTCCTGGTCTGCATCCTTCAGTTTTTTAATTCTATGATTCTTGGATCATTGCTTATCAGTTTTAACCTTTCTGTATTAATTGCAAGAAAGCTTCAGGTAGGACATTTTTGTGTCCTTAAAGAAAACTTTTTTTTTTTTTAATTGTGCGGTTGGTTGGGCCTTGTTTTCATACAGCACACAAAGGAAGATGCCTGAGCAAATGCCCACTGAAGAGCACTGAGGGTATTATTTAGGTGTTTTGTGGGGTGGGGGAGTTACATGCATGGTATAGCATTTCTGTTTTCTAGCTTTCTGATGTGCCATCCCTTTGTTTTGACATGTTTCTTTTCTTAGAGAATTGGAATCTTAGTTCAGGGATTAGCCAAAGATGCTTATTTGAATGCCATTGATAGAAAATTGAAATAAAAGAGCAAAAATCTTTAACTTTTTTTGTGTGTGAATGAAGAGTAAGAAGAACCTGTGGCTTGGGGAAATATGCTCGCCACAGTGCCTTTCAAGTCGGTGGACACCGTATTACTGATGCAGTAGCAATGCTCTTTACCTCAATGTTCCATACCATGGTATTGATTTGTAAGTGAATTAAAATTAACTCAGAATTTTGAGAATCCAAAGACATACATTTAGAACTATGGGGACATTTCCTAGAGTGTCACGTTTGAAAACATTGGCCTGATCTTTTGGCTTAATTCAGTAATTCACATTTCTTAAAGTTACATGAGATTTAATTAAGAGTCCATTGTTCTTCTTCATACAGTGTCACAAAGCCTGTTTTCTTTCTCAAGAGCATATGAGAGACATTTCTCATGAACACTTTTATATCAAGAAGCTGTTTTACTTTCTGCTTTGGGAAGAATAAATCCTTTTTCTCTGGAGTGAGAGCTGTCATGGACAAGCTGTCCCGACTTTTAATTCATCCTTCTAACTTTACTTATAAATAAACATGCGTACTGAACTCTTTAGATATTATATTTGATAATCTGTAAAGTTATCTAAGGGTTATAAGAAAACTATTACATATCAAAGAACACAGTTTACCTTTTTTTATACTGATAGGTCTTTTATTTAATTGGGTTATGGCCATGTCTGTGCTACATGAATTAAGGGATCAATGATCACAGGATTTGTTCAGTCAGTGTATTTTGAGTACCTTCTGGCAGACTCCATACTCTGGTTGCAAAGGTCTGAAGGAAAAAAAAACAACACTAGGACAGTTTTCTGATCTTATCAAGCTTGTTGTTAAGGAATTCATTTACCCTTATATTAGAAATTTACAAATATTAAGACATTGTAACTTCATAAAAACTAGGTTATATTTTCCACATATTTTTCTCTATGTTGCATGATCTAATGTTTTAAATCCTTAAGTAATCTCATCTTAAATGTTTATGAAATAACTTAAGAATTAAAACTCAACTCTCTTAATTTCTAGAAGAATCTGAAGACTGGAAGCTTTCTTAATAGGCTTGGGAAACTATTGTTACATTTATTTGCAGTTTTATGTTTGACACTTTTTCTCAACAACATTATTAAGGTAGGTTAATAAAATGACCTTTAATTTACATTACTACAGAATTACCAGGTTTACTTGTAACAAGCTCAGCTTTAACTTTGTTTCAGTAACAGTTGTCTTCTTGATTTTTTTTAGTCACTGATTTCCATTTACTCTTGTTAAAGATTTTTTTATCCATTTACTTGATAGAGGGAGCATGAGTGGAGGGGGGAGAAGCAGTTTCCTCATTGAGTACAGAACCTGACATGGGGCTCGATCCCAGGACCCTGGATCATGGACTGAGCCACCCAGGTGCCCCTGTTCACTCTTTAAAATATTCTAACTTGAACTCACTTTTTGACTTATTAAACTTTGTAAAAGCTCAACTTTAAAAGCATTAAACAAGTGTTTCTCTAAAGTTAAAAAATCCTACTTTTTAGAGAGCGTTTTCTTATACTGTGGTACAAAAAAAAAAAAAAAGACATTCTTTTTATTGGCTTAAGTTAAATAAACTGGCAGGGCACCTGGCTGGCTCAGTTGGTGGAGCATGTGACTTTTGGTCTCAGGGTTGTCAGTTGGAGCCCCACGTTGCGTGTGGAGATTACTTTGAAAAAAGAGATAAGTAAACTGACTTTACTATCAGAAGCACAGTGATTTGTTAAGATGATTTTGCCCCTCCTAGAAGGCTGGTTTCAGGACGGGAGACATCTGCATGGACCTGACAGACTCCTTCTCTTCCATAAGAGAATGGTAGTCCCTCTTCCCGTCTGTATGACTATCAAAGACTCTCACTCATCCAGCTGCATTAAACACTTCCACTCCGGGTCCTCGTCCCTATGTTCTTAAACCCCATAGAGTTCAGTACTTATCAAAAGCTTATTTGAGCTGAGCAATCAGCATTTCTGAAGCATTGGCTGAAAGATACGCAGTTCATCCATTTCCCCACTCTAGATGTTCAGTGATCTGTGCCTGGATTAAGTCAGTGGAGAGCTGCCTGCCTGGACCATTGATTCTTGACTTCCTGAAGAATAACATCTATTGAATTGTACCTGATGTCTTGCCAACTATGTACAATGAGAGGCGTTAGAAAAAATCTTCTTTGAGACTCCTGCTGTTTTTACTGTACCCATGGGGAAAATTTCTCTTGAGTCTCAGTTCTGGGAGTGTTAGGACCTCTTTTGAGCAACTGGTTTGTTTTCATCTTAGAACCTGTGCTTTTATCTCCCTCTGCATTTGCTAGTCGAATATGTAAGCCCAAATTTGTGGCTCATCTCTAGCGAATATATTTTATGTACTGACCTCACTTCCCGGATTCATCTTCTTTTCTATCTTCATTTTCCTTCTGACAGGATTTCTTCACCCATTTGTGTTGGATGGATTTTTATAAGTCATATATTAAAAATAAAATGTGAATTATAATCATTAATGGTGCGCACTGGCATTTGTCAGTTCCCCCAGAGGGCCACCACAAGGGTGTCGATTGTCTTTATGTGGCTGAGTCTTGCATCAGTTGTGTTTGCAGACAGAAATCCCAAAGCCAGACAGGCCCTGTGGGCTCTGTATCTGTGTGAGGTTTCAGATCATCATATGATGGGTTTTCTGATCAAAAAATGTGTACTCCTACTGGGCTTCAGCCCTTTCCCTCACTGAGACCAAAGAAGCTCATCTTTTATCTATTTTACATGTTGAACTTACATGTAAGATGGTTTGAAAAAATGATTCTGCTAAAAACAAAAAAAAGGAACAGAGGGAGCTTGAAAGTCCCTGTGTTAGAATTCTTCAGTTCTAACAACTCTTGAGAATATTTGCTAATTTTATAAACCCATGTGCACACAATCCTATGAAACTGAACACTGAATATATGTATTCAATGGGAAATTATCAGGAAACCACGCACAAGGCACTAATAACAACTTTCATTTTCTCCCTCCCTGATAGAAACTTCTTAATCTGAAGTCAGACGAACACATATTTAAATTTCTGAAGGCAAAATTTGGGTTTGGAGCAACAAGGTATGACTGAATTTAAAATTTGTGTTTGCTTTTTTATATTAAATCAGCAGGGACTTTAAAACTTGTTATCATTATGCCTTCAACTATTAATTCCAGGCTCATTTTGAGGAAGAATTTGTGGTTTACTTATCTTGTACTGAATTTAATACTTGGCTTTCTTTTCATTGTTCCCTAGAGATTTTGATGCAAATCTGTATCTGTGTGAAGAAGCGTTTGGCCTCTTACCTTTTAATACATTTGGAAGGCTTTCAGATACTCTTCTTTTTTATGCTTACATATTTGTTCTGTCCATCACAGTGATGGCAGCCTTAGCGGTCGCCTTCCATAATCTCAGGTATGGCATGTTTCAGAAACCTATCCTATGCTTTAATGAACTTGTTCTGTGTTGCAGAAAAACTACACAGTTGAAATTCAAAATGTCAGATACAGACAGGGTAGCTCAAAGGGGGATCATAACCAGATTAGAAGGGATGCCACACTCAGTAGTTGAGGATCAACCAGCTAAGAGACAGCAAATAGCAGGCAAGGCAGTAAAGACTGGTCTGGGAACAAGGTCCTCTTTGAGCCAGCTCTGCATTGCCCTTATTATGGAATGGGGATACTCAGAGGACTTACTCTGCAGGGTTTTATGGGGAATAAATAAGTTAAAACAATAGTACTTAGAATGCTGCCTCACTTCTTGGAACATTTTGTAGATTTTATTAGCCGTCATTAGCTGGTGTTATTACTCATAGTCTCTATTTTGTTCTCATTATTAGTTTCCTGTTGTTTTTCTACCTTTCTTCTAGCTGCCATTTTTATTGCTCCTAAAATATCAAGAGTTAACTATTTTTTGTTTTGTTGCATCTTGCTATAAGGGGCTTATAAAGTTGTAGCGGACCATAACTATTAGCATCCGCCAAAGTCTTCAGTAATAATTGACTATGTCTAAAAAACTTAATGTGTCTACTAATCTGCTAAAAGAACGAGTGAGGGAGTATAAAGACTTTTTTAAAGCTTGTAGAATGCCTACCTACAAAGCTGATGGAGTTTTTGCATTTACTATCCATGTTCAATTGAGAGAAAATTAAGTGCAAGAAATTGAAGCTACTGTCATTTGTGAAAACTTAATGAAGCTCAGAAGGAAGCCCTTTTCTCTGTAGTTTTCCTGCCAGTTAAGGTGCTGGTGAGCTGTGATTCGCAGCCACCGGAGAGCTGTGCTGGGAAAGGGCATTAAAATGAGTCCAGATCAGTTGAGATGTTTTATGATTATTAAGAGTGAAGCCACATTGAACCATGAAAATATTTCATTGACTATAAACTATTTTAGTATCTTTCAGAAGTGTTCTTAGCCCGATATCTAGCCCAAGATAAAGTTTAGCCCTGTGAAAATAGATGGAGATTATTCTAGACAGTGTAATTTAATATTATTCCAGACACGCCAAGTGTCGACAGGACTCTAGACTGCATGCAAAGCAGGAAGTTCAGTTGGCCTGCAGTATTTTGTGAAAATGTCTGCCATGCTCAGTGTGAATCTATGAGCCATCTCTGCAAGCCGACTTGATGTATGAATGTAGGTAAAGATTTTAGAGCATCCTCATCTACCAGGTAGGGGTATTAGAACCTTACTAAAGAAAAACATTACATTAATTAAAGTAATACAAGAATTATAGTATCTTAATATTAAATAACTTTTAAGTAATTTGAAGGATATTTTATCAATGCTAAGTATTTGAAGTATTTCTACCAGTTTAGTACTGGGAAGGATGATACTATTATGTTTACACAACACATCTGCATTAGTGTAAAGGATAGGACTCTGAAGGGATTAACTCATGGGCTCTGTATTCACGGGATTGATTAAGAGCTTTCCAGCTTGGCCAGGGAGATGGGGAGAGGTGTTGCAGAATTCTCTCAGGTACCAAGGGGAGATGAGAACATATGTTCTCCTTGTCTGCCGCAATCTTTTAGTATAAGCAACGTAGAAGCCAGAGTTCAGGTTGTAATATATAAGATCTAAGTAAAGATTATTACCAGTGGTGAAAATTACCCCGCAATATCAGCTTGATTCTCATGTGAATCTAGGGTGGTGAAAGGATTTCTAGGAAAGAGGAGTTCTTTAGTTGCATGGAAGCATCATACATACCCAGGTCTATTGGATTTTATGAAGGGTAAGTGGGGCCTTGCAAAGGTATTGTTTTGATCTTAACCTGGCAGCCCTTCCTGCTGTTTCCTATCCCCTTGACAACAAATGGTGCAACATCCGAACCCACTCGCCCATCTCAGCGTCTCTAAAGTTCAGACAACGGGATAGGGACAGTATGCGCTTGCCCGGTGTGATGCAATTTAGAGTACAGCATATCTATGCCCCATGCAGTGTTCTTGCCAGAATAAATGAACTTGACTCTAATAATTAACCTCTAGATCTAATTACAAGTTTATAAGGAGCATGGGAATAGAGAAATGTATTCAATACCACCACAAGGAGACAATCAGCCAAATCTAGAAGGTGGGAGTAGTTACAGGACAAATGATACATTTCCTTCGACCAATAAATGGCCTCCATTTATTGGTCACAATAAATTAGTAACCAGTTTATTGGTCATAATAAATTAGTAACCAGTTTATTCCTCCTACAAGTGGAGGATACTTGTATTGATTGAAAATAATGTAAGAGATGTTGATGAAATGCATTGTGAAAGCTGTGGGTCCTAATTCAAAGAAACCACCTGAAAAAAAGCAATGGCATTAACAGAAAATAGAACATGAATTCAGTGTTAACATGATGAGGAATTATTGTTCATTTTATGGGTGTAATTATTTGAATGTAGCCATATTTGATTTAAAAAAATCATGTCAGGCATCTTCAATGAGATATTGGTTGGTTAAAATGTGATCATTTGTTCGTAAGGGAACTGAATTCTACGTTTATGGATTCATTTTTATTTTTTCTTATTTGTAAAAACTTGTAAAATGCTAGTAACTCATGAAATATCTTTAAAGAATCTTGCAACTTAAGTGATTCCAAAAGAATTTTTTTTCTATTTTCTTGTAATTTAAAGGGTAGAAGCATTCTAAATTTTTACTTAAAATGAAATTTGTTAAATTTTAGTTATTAATGCATTATGTTATATAACAGTTTTATCCTCACGAATTCAGAATTGATTAATGCTGATTCATTTTATCGTAGAGCAGTAACACATTACTAAATACATGAAGGCATAAGTTTCTGGTATCTTTAAAAAAGATTTAACTAACTTAAAATGATATATCTAGCTTCTGTTTTGTATGTGTGCTGTTTTATTCAGTGATTCTGCAAGGCAGCAATCCACGGGTCAGATGGGAAAGTGCACGATCATCCTGAAACCAGAAACTGCCTACAACCTAATACATACCATTCTGTTTGGATTCTTGGCATTGAGTACAATGAGGTATTTTGTCTTACCTGTTTGCTTGATTAATTTTTTTATTCGACCACTCTTTACCCGACATATTTTACCAATGCAACTTGGAAACTAACAGTCCTCTTCGTTGATAATTACGGGTCCCATAAAAATGCCCTTGTTTACTATCTTCTCCAGTACAAAATATTATTAGTAACCAGTTTATTCCTAATTACCAACATTCCTCCATTTTTACTTATATGATTTTCTCAAAAGGCAGTGAAATGCATAGCTAACCCTTGGTGGATGGCTCAGATTTTCCTCCCACAGACAGTACAGCTGAGTCACACTGTGGGTGTGTCCGCCGCTGGCACAGCTCTCTGTTCTTACAGAATGAAGTACCTCTGGACGTCGCACATGTGTGTGTTCGCGTCATTTGGCTTATGCAGCCCTGAGATATGGGAGTTACTCCTGAAGTCGATCCATCTTTATAACCCAAAGAGGGTCAGTGCTGTCCCTTTGCCATTTCACTCTTACTATTACGAGTTTGAGGATTTTTTTCATACCAGTTACTGTTGTTTTCGGTAGTTGCCTCTTCATCAGTCTGATGAAACGGAGACTAAAATTTGAAGCTGAAAATAGAATAACTGACACATTATGATTTTTTTAAATTTTATTTTAGAGAGAGAGCGAGCGCAAGCAGGGGAATGGGGGAGGGGCAGAGGGAGAGGAAGAGAGAGGATCTTAAGCAGGCTCCATGCCCAGCACGGAGCCTGATGCGGGGCTCGAGCTCACAACCTGAGATCATGACCTGAGCCAAAATGAAGAATCCAACGCTTAACCAACCGAGCCGCCCAGGTGCCCCGACATTATGATTTTATAAGGAGTTATTTTTTAAATAAATTTATTCTTAATTTTAATTTTATTTTTTAAATCCTTTGTTTTTTTCCCAGACCATAAGCTAGATATGCTCATTATACTGAATTTGGAAGTACTGTAAGCATACAAGGAAAAATTAAAAATCACCAGTAACCCCATTATCCAGAGTTATCACTATTATTATTATAAATTATACTTAGAACAAATATTAGTAAGTGTATAGTTATGATTAATAGCCTATAAATGCAGTTTTGAGTTGTTCTCCCTTATAAATTCACAACGTGGCAATATGGTAGAAGCTATGAGTATCTCATGAGTGATTGGGACCCTTACATTGACTTAGTTGTTGGGCAAATTGGAGACTCATGCTCCATTAAAGTACATTTCTGTTGTTTTAAGAAGAAAAAAGTCATGTGTTTACAAAGCAAAACTGTAAGGCAAAAATACCTGTGATCTAAATAATGTCTTTCTTATATAGATATGTATAATGCGATATTCAGTACCGATATTAATACTGCTGTATCTGTGCTATAAGGTAAGACCGATTTTCCTCATTCTTGCCATCATTAATTTAGCAGAATAATTGCTTTGACTCAATGTACTCTGTATGTTATTGGCAAATAGAATGGTTTGCAGAGGTTACAAACATCTCCTTTGCTTCTCATGAAGGCACTTGGCGTTGATAGGAAAACTGATCTGTTTCCCAAATAGTATTTAACGAGTAAAAACAACTACAGTTTAATTTTTCTAATTAATTTTGGTTCTGACTTACTATTCAGCTGATGCAAATTCTGAAAATAAAGATGTTTTCAGACCTATATTGAGGTGAATAAAGTAGGAAAATTATTTTCCCCTGTTACCTGCCTTATAGAGAGTAAGAGATCCTAAAATGCATCTTACTTTAACCTACACATTTTATTAGACGGTTAAAATCATCTTTGTAAGAGGCTGGGTATATGTATTTGGTGACCCTTTTGCCCCATCTTTGAGATTTAGAGGCTTGAATCGGTACCTGGGCGGGAAGCCCAGACTATGCTATCCAGTTGAGCTTTTACCCTCTTTTTAAAAAATCTGACATATTTTTTTTTTGAGTTTAGATTTTTTTTCCTTCAAGTTTGGCTTTATGTTAGAACAATAGATTTCCTACTCTACTGTGTGTAGCCCCTCATTTGGGCGGGGGGCTACAGAGAGGAGGGGGGCTCACCCACGGAGAGGATCAGCAGCTAGAGCAGCTCAGCTTTTGGTTTTATTTGCTTATACTTTCATGTAAGATTTTATCTGAAGCCAGAGGTTTTAGGCTAAAAATCATGTTTGCTAATCACTATATTGGATGATTCTACTGTAAATATTTCAGAAAATTATGCTCTATCATGTTCCTATCTATCAAAGCATCTACTGTTGCAGGCAGAGCGCTGTGCTAACTCAGATACTGGAAAACAGAAATAGGTTATTTCTTCCCCCCGCCTCTGGGAATTTTATTGCTCTAATTTAAATAAATGAAACTTCTTTAAAACCTCTGGAAAGCAACAACTGAAAATTATAAACAGAGTGTATGTTTAAAAATGAATGAGGTACCTTGACCTCTCCACATTGGTTCTGAACGATAAAACACCCTCCTCACAGAAGAGATTGAGCTCATCGTGCTTCTTGTCTCTCACTAAGGATGGACGCACACTATCACAGTCTTTTTTCCACAGTCTCTCTGTGCGTAGGCTGAGTACTTAGGTCTCAGCTATGTATTTGGAATTTTATTGATTTTTTTTTACAGCTATTTGAGGACTTAAATCTCTTGTTCTTGGTAAAATTGAGGGAGGAGAGTATAGAAGAAATAAACTGCGCTGTACAGCACTGGTTCCCAGAGTGTGGTCCCCAGAGAAGCAGCATCAGCATCACTTGGGAACTTGTTAGAAATACAGATGTTTGGGTCCCACTCCAGACCAGACCTACTGAATCAGAACCTCTGGGAGTGGAGTCCAGAAATGGTGTTTTCCTCGGCCCTCTAGGTGGGGCTAATGCATAGAACTGGGCTTCTCAGCAGAGGGCTTGACATTCTGGGCTAGCTTATTCTTTGTCGTAGGGGGCTGTCCTGTGTGTTGTAGGATGTTTAGCAACATCCCTACTTTCTACCCCCTGGCTGCCAACAGCACCTCCCTCCAGTCTTGACCATCAAAAATTTCCAGACATTGGGCAACATCCCCTTGGGGGTGGGGCAAAATCCCTCCACCCACCCCTCTTGAAAAACATTACTATAAAAACAAACAGTTATAGCACCAGAAAAGCCATCATTTTATGAAATCTCCGTAGACATTCTTTGAATAAGAGAGTTAGGAACTTGGAAGATTCCCTCCAAAGATTGGCCTGGCATCAGCATTGGCCTTCCCAGTACAAGAAACCCCGATGCATCCAGCTTTCATGGTACAAAACAGTCTAGATAGTCCAGCCTCTCAAAATGTAAAATCACAAAAACAATTAAGATGTTATGTATAGTAAGAAGTACCCTGAAAGTGAGGCTGTTTTCCAGCTATTGAACAGATTTACCTGTAAGTAAAATGACCTCCTGTATTTTGAAGCCTGATTTTGAGTTTTATGGAGCAATTGTAATGAGGATTTCAGATTTTCTTGTTCATAGTAGCAATTTTGCTGTATGTCTTTAAGACAATCCTGTTTAAAAGGGAAAAGCATGTACTTCGCTCTAAAATCAGGAGCTTAATAAAATTACTACTCTCATGTTGATTAACTTACTGGCATTGCTGAAATCTCACATCATTTAGAAACAGCAGTTAGTTAATCCAACACTTACTTTCACGTTGTTTAAGAAGTTTATCACAAGATGGTGTTACTAGATTTGAACGTTTTCAGAATTAACAACAGCAACTTCTAAGCTAGAAAAATATCTAATATCCATTGAATTCATAGATTTCAACATGTTTTGTACCAAAAGAATGAGGACATACCATTAAAAAGTTGGCATTCTATTGACTCTCCAAGTGAGTAGGGATAATTGAAATGTTACACAGGTATCACTGAGTCCCTGTGATTACATCTCTTCTAAAACTCGGAGCCAGAAGTGCTGATTTTCTGTCACCAGCAGTTTTCCCGGTTCACGCACCCAGGGGAGGAGAGGAGAATGAGCGCCAAAAACGGCCGAAGATGAGATGACAGGATACGAAAGTGACAGGGCTAAAGCAAGCACAGCCAGCAGCCAGTCGGGCACCGCTCTGGTTCCGGTTAGGGGTTCTGAAGTACAGTTACTCCATTTTCCGCATTAATGAAGCACAGACCCACTGGCAGTGGCCTTCTTCCAACATAGGAATTCTGCTGTTCACCCTAGGGTGTATGTAGATGATCAAGGCTTCATAGCCAATCATCATTTGATACAGCAGCGAACATGTAATTAATTGTTGAACTAAACAGGCAATTATGTTAGAAAAGCCGTGGACTCGGAGTGGGATGTTTACACTCTCTGCATCACCTTAACTAACTCAAGTCGAGTAGGAGGCACTGGTGGCATAAACAGAATATTCAGATGCCCCAGATTTTCCAAGAGAGTCCTACTTTCAAATACTCTGCTCTCCCATTGTACCTGCAGTTACATTAAAATACATCGAGGCATTTGTCCAGATTTCCAGTGCAGATGCTGTAACCACAGTGAAGAGGGGGCTGGATTTGGAGTCCGGTTTCAAGCGGTAGCTCTGCCCCTTTTGACCTGGTCAAGTCATCTCCCTGAGCAAGCGTCTCCAGACTAGTAAAATAAAAAGTAAACAGCAGTAGGGATGACGCCTTCTGTGTCCACTTTCTCCCTGGGTAACTGCAGGGATGAAGGAGATTCTGTGTTCCAGAGCATGTTTGTAGCTCTACAACAGTGCTGTCTTGTGAGGGCACTTTCTGTCTCGAAGGGTAGATGGCGCGATGGAAGTCAGAGTTTCTGGCACCCTGTGAGCTTCCTCGTGGTTGCCATTCCTGATACCCAAATTAACGTTGGCCTAGATATTAACACCACATACGACAGCATTTTTACTAGACTCAAATAAAAGCTCTTTTTTAAAAAGTTGACAACCCCTCTAGCCCTGATCAGCTTTGGCTCAAGGTAATTTGGGGGAGTGGTCTCAGACATTGGCTCGCTTATGCCAGGAGGGCGGACTGCAGAGGTGAGGTTGTTCTGATACTGCTGTTGTCCTGTTGATCTAGCTCGCAAGTTCTATGCAGTTTCTCCTCTTTCGTTTGAATCTTAGTGATAGCTGTGGGTGCGGGGGTGGATTTTGTTTTTGTTTTTGTTTTGTTTTTAATTTCAGTTCTGGCCAGGAATGATGGATGAACTCTCCGAGTTGAGAGAATTCTATGATCCAGACACAGTGGAGCTGATGGACTGGATTAAGTAAGAGGATTTTTTTTAACCTTTAAAATGTAAAGTGCCTTTTAAGAGTCACTATAGACCTCATTTGGTGTTTTCTTTTTTCTGAATCTAATTGTAAAGATAACATTCATTTTCAAGTTTTTCTTTGAAACTCTGTATTTGGAAATAATTTCTTTCCATTCAAGAAATATTCTCTCTAACCACAATCTCACGAAGAAGGGAAACACCCCACAAGGAGAGGAAAACAGAGCTGGAGGATGTACTTCAGGCCACCGACAGCCGTGGAAAGAAAGCTTTCTACTCTTGGCCAATTTCACCTTTATCGTTGCTTTCCTTTTAACACCATTCAGATTTTCTGTGGCTGCTGACACATGGAAGTATTCTTTCCTTGTTAATCATGGAAAAATAATGCTGGAAACCACAGTTAGAGTCCTCCTAACTCCGTGCACATTTCATTTTAACGAAGTGTATTGCCCAAGCCTAGGCCTAAAGGAAACTGAAAATACAAAGTCTTTTCTCTTGAACATCGTGTTTAGTATTATACTGGTTCTCACTGTTGCCTGTGCTCTGTTGCTTTGCCTCAGCATCCGGCATCAGGAGGAACTCTGTGTTAGTGAAACCGGCCTCCCACCAGCACACATAAACTTTTCTACCCAGAGCAGTATTCCTGTGCCCTGTACCACTGTATTTCTCTGCTTCATAACCAAAAAGCAGCAGTGTAATTATTCACATGTAAATACATGTCGCAAATCTTGTGTGATGTATTCCGAAGGCATCGGCTGAATCGTCTCCATCCCTTACTTAGAATTTTAGTAGCTATATTGGCACTTGCTCGTGACTGATGTTGACTAACCAGTATAGTTTAGCACCGCTTGTGTATTAAGAGATGGTAAATGTTTGATAGCTTAGGTCTCTTGAGTGCAATACATGCGTTTTATAGAGATTTATGTGTAAAATATATATGTGGCTTTGGTCCCAGTGTCGGACTGGCTTTGACTAGATGCAGGGAGTATAATTTTTCATCTATTTCCAGTGCTGAGATTACGAAGCAGGGCTTTGTCTTTATTTATTTATTTAACTTTAAATCATGGCAGACAATTATAGAGTAAATAATTCTTTCAGTATTTATTGTGTATGGGGAAAGAGGGTTATTCATATAAAGAAAAGCTAATTACTTTTGCATTAACTATAGTCCGCTGGAAATTTATGACACGTACATCTGAAGGTGAGGCTGATGTTTTCTGTTTTTAAAATTGCACTCCCGATTCGAATGGTGCAGGGCACCCACCCTCTGGTAGAATCCCAAAGCCCACGGTTCTGGTGGATCTACCCAGATCATTGTTGTAAACATCCCCCCTCCACTCCCCAGTCGTACGGGAATGACTTGTAGCGTCAGTCAGCACACGTCCTGGCAGATTCCGGGTTTGGCAGAGTGTCGGCCTGGGTGTACTCACTGTAGAGCTTCTATTTCCGTGCTTGTCCTCACAGAAAATTAAAGTTTCTGGTTCTGAAAAATTGTGGATGAGAGATTATATTCCAGGTGTAAAGAAGACAGTCTGTTAGTCTGTTACTTTTCTCATGTGGGAAAGCGATCTTTGTTCCTTACTCTCTCCTCTCATTAACAAGGTCCTCTCCCTGTATGGAGACATATTCTTTTTACTTTTTAAAAAATCCTCAGCAACTGGAAAGCTTTGTATTGTTCCAAAATGTTGGTTCCATTGTGATCGAATCCTGCTTGTCTTCCTCTTAAAATTCTTCAAGTCCAAATTATTGTTTTTGCAAAAATAGCTGCTGGGCATGTTTGTGAAATAAGCTTAAGTGATGAATATATGCCAAAATAGGGTCTATTTAGACACAAAATGTATTTGTTTAAATCAACATTTAAATTGGCTCTGGTCTGTCACCTTCAATTCCAAACACAAGGGAATGTACTTAATATTCCTTTAACTCGCCTTGATTTCCTGTTTTGGAAACGTAAACTCTGACCTTCAGCTTTCATTTTAGTACTTTGATCAGTCACATGTGCCCGTGACATGAGTAGGTCGGAGCTGGGCTAGAGACCAGGCTGTGGCCTAAGGATACATGGCGTGTGTCCAAAAGTCTGTTTGCAATTGTCCGAGGGGCCCCCACCAGGCCTCCGCTGGGGACCCAGACCTGTCAGTGAGGAACGCTTCCCTCTCTCGGCCTGGCCTGTTGCTGTCCTCAGCCAGCCACTCTGGCAATGCCACAGCTGTCCGCCAGCAGCACGGATGGGGGCGGGGAGGCACCCTCCATTAAGGATGGCTGCCCTTGAGGATGCGCCAGGATGAGAAACAGTGACCTGCAGAAACTCTAGGGGAACCTCGAGTGACCCTCCAGTCACAGGGCACCTCCCGTGTGAAACGTTGAGTGGAAGCTTACCCGCCATGTCCCAGTCTCTGCTTCGTGTACTTAGCGCCGGCCTTCGGCATTGCTCTTGTGCTCCAGGGACCCCTGAGCTTCTGTTTGGGGATTAGGTCTTGCCAGGTATTCACTTGGGCTTCTCGGGGTTGGAGGGTGAGTTGAAGGATTCCATCACCTCAGCAGGACTTAGTTCTTTCCTTTTCTTTTCTTTTGGAGGGGCTCGGGTATGACCTTCTATTGGCTAACCAGACAGCCTCCAGGGAAGATAAAGGGCATTCCATCAGGATACCACTGATTAATATGAGAGGGGCCATACCGGGGGGGGGGGGGGGGATTAGATTTCTGTGAAAATATTGAAAGCCTTAATACATGAAGTTATGTCTGAACTTGTATACTTATGAATACAATTGAATAGCTATTTACTGAGCACCAACTATATATAGGACATGATGTTGAACGTGTAAATGGGGTGGCCGTCCTTTTTTTTTTTTTGAGAGAGGTGGGAGGAGGGGAAGATGGAGAGAGAGAGAATCTTAAGCAGGCTACATGCTGGGCATGGAGCCTGATGCAGTGCTCGATCTCATGACCCTGAGATCATGACCTAATCTGAAATCAAGAGTCAGACACTCAACCAACTGAGCCACCCAGATGCCCCTCCAGCCATTTTAATACTGCCTCTTTGCTAGGGCAAATGTTGAGCCTCATCTCAGCGCCATTGTGTTCATTCTTTTTTTTTTTTTTTCCATATTCTCGTTGACTCTATTTTAAGACTTTGAGAGGCTTACCAGGTTTCAATTGAAATATTTTTATTTTTATTTTTTTTAAAGATTTTATTTATTTATTTGAGAGAGAGAGATTGAGAGATAGAGAGCACGAGAGGGAAGAGGGTCAGAGGGAGAAGCAGACTCCCTGCCGAGCAGGGAGCCCGATGCGGGGCTCGATCCCGGGACTCCAGGATCATGACCTGAGCCGAAGGCAGTCGCTTAACAAACTGAGCCACCCAGGCGCCCTGAAATATTTTTAAAGTTCTAATTTTTAGTACAGAAATGTCCTATCTTTAGTTCCTTAGAGATTTATTTTTTTAAAGATTTTATTTATTTGAGAGAGAGAGCATGAGTGGGGGGAGGGGCAGAGAGAGAAGCAGGCTCGTGCTGAGTAAGGAGCCCGATGTGAGGCTCGATCCCAGGATCATGACCTGAGCTGAAGGCAGATACTTAACTGACTTGAGCTGCCCAGGTGCCCCTGGAGTAGAGATTTAAATATAAGTATAAATTAAGAACACTTTGAGATTCAATTCCTCATTAATCAGCAAGGACATTTTGTTGAAATCAGCCCCAGAACCTTCCCTGGGAGAACTGGGAGGCCGCTCACCCCACCTCTTCCACAACACCACCTGTGTGCTCGCTCACTAGGTCGCCTGCCTCCCACGTGACACTGACGGGCTGCACACCTTGCTCCCGCCAGATTAAGTGCCGTGTTCATACTAACTCCTTTTTGCTGATAATGTTTCCCAAATACAAAGGTTAAAAACCTGGTATGTTGGGCTTTTTGGTTTTTTGAGGTTGTTGGGTTTCTTTCCTTTTTTTTTTTTTTTTCTGTTCTGGTATCGCTTTCAGTGAGCCCGGGGTGGTATTTGTTGGGCTTTCTCTGTGACTAGGAGGCACATTTACTTCCACGAGGCCAAACGCCACAACAGCGGGCTCCGTACCTCATTCTTTTGTGACCTCTGAGTGTTTCAGTCTCGGTTCCTGAAATTCTTCTCTGACGTTTTGCAATTAAGACACTCCTACGGGACTGCCTGGGTGGCTCCGTCATTAAGCGTCTGCCTTCAGCTCATGTCATGATCCCAGGGTCCTGGGATCGAGCCCCACATCATGCTCCTGCTCAGCAGGAAGCCTGCTTCTCCCTCTCCCACTCCCCCTGCTTGTGTTCCCTCTCTCGCTGTGTCTCTCTCCGTCAAATAAATAAAATCTTAAAAAAAAAAAAAAAACGCTCCTATAGATTTGAATATTTTGAGATGTGACATTTTAACTATGGGGCTTTAGAAGAGTTTTCACTAGCAGTAGTCTGTTTTCAGTGATGAAGCCTGCATGTGCAATATTTTCTCAGTGGGACGAAGAAAATGGCCCAAAAACTTCCTTAGCATTTTATCAAAGCAGAAAGAATTACTGGATATTTTAAATATGATGAAGGTTAAGCTCAGACCTTAAATGCCCATAAGCCTCTTTTATATTTAATGAATCATTTTGTGGTATTTGCATAATTCTATAAATTTTTGAAGTGTAGATAAAGCAAATGTTCGCACATTATATTATAATGCTCAGTTTACCCATTAGTTCAACAGTAATTAACTTGTTGAAGCTTAGAGCTTCAAAAATAAATGAGATTATTTGTTCAAAATGCCATCAGGTCTTCCTGGAATGACATTTAAATTATGTAATGTAAATCCGTTTGACCTGTGAGTCCTTGTCATTATTTAGTGACATTTCTTACAGAAAAAATTGTTTGCAGGTTGGGCAGCGTGCTATAGAGCTTGGCAGAGAGCTATAAAAACGAATTATCCTTTCATTTTATACATCATTTGTTCAAACATTGGTAAAAAATGCTTTGTTTTTCTATAATAGAGAAGTGTCATTCAGTGGTTAAAAGCACATTAGCTATTTTAGACACAGACCACAGTCTGTGTCAGCAGAAGTATCTGGGAAGGAAGAGGAACAAGCATTACACCTGCCACACTGTATATTTTAAGTTAAGGACAAAGAATGCCTTTCCCTTCTGCCTGCTAAGTTTACCACAGAAAATATAAAACATAGTGAATCCAGGTTTTTAAAGTTCAGAAAATGTGTGATTGTTTTTCATTCTGTTCCACTTTGCTTGTTTGTTTTACTTTGCATTTGCTTTATGGGTAAACTTAAATATTTAAAGTAGCAGTGAAACGCCCCAGATTTACTATGGGCTAGCGTAGGAAACCGAATCAGTAGAAGAAAGCAAATAAACATCAACTCCACTATGCTTGGAAGTCACTAGTTTTCAAAGTAGTCTTTCTAGTTCATTTGATAGGCATTAGGATACTTGTATTTTGCTCCTTTAAAATAAAACCAAGGACCTTAGTGAAAGACTCTGTGAACAATCCAGAAGATTGTTGCACCAACAGTTGAAACAGATTACATTACTTTTAAACTTTCTGACTCTTGACTAGTGAGGCCAAACATTAAAACACGCCCCAAATGAGAGCAGTTTATTTCATTTTTCCCTCAGCGCCTCTCAGCAGTCATGGGACCCATCACCTTGCTCTGTCTCGGGATGACTGCTCTCCCGGGGACTGCACCCTGTGTGTTCTGTTTCCAGGATAGCTAAAGGCCCACAGAAAGAGCTAGTAAATACGTGCTGGACTAACTACTTGTTTATTCGGAAGTGCTTACCTATAGTGGGAGCTGAGTCTGGTTCTGTTTGCTTATTAGCTAGTAAGCTTCTTCAAGGCAGGTTATCACCGTACGGTGTTGTGCCGGCCCAGCACATTGTAGGCCGTCGGTGCTGTAGTTTGAACAACAAATAACTCTCTAACTCCCCAGCAAGCGGTTCAGGACTTGGGACATTTTAAACCTTTGTGAACTGTGTAATTCATACAGGTGGTATGGTCCAAGTCCAGGGAGGGAGATGAAACCTTGGTCATGAGCCATGAATAGACAACAGTCATCTGTGTCTGCCACAGTTATAAGATAAACGTATACTGCAAATATACATTGTATACAAATATACATTGTATACAAATAGACAAATAAAACGTATACTGGTGATGCTGAGACAGTCTGAAGATTTGAATGGATGTTATCAGCTCAGCTGTGTAGAGAGACCAGTTGGGCACCCTCTAGGCAGAAACCAGGATAGCTCAGCCACGGTTAGGTCTCACCTCTGCCCCACGCTCTGCCAGATAGGGAGACCAGACTTCGCTCCTTCCTGCATTCTGCATCTGTTCAGGTCAGTGGCCCCAAAGACAGGCACTGTGGGGCATTATTTGATATGCGGCATTATTGCATTATTTATCACAGTGGAATGGTTTAAGCCAGTTAGGAGTATACAAAAGGAAAGACTGGCTTGGAAAAACGTTGACGCCCGTGCTTACTCTCCTCGGCAATTCTAATACACTATGATGAGGACGGCCCAGGCCTGGGGCCCAGACTAAGTGTTTAATAAGGGGCAGTTGAATTAAACTAAGTATTTGTAAAATCTGCCGCTAAGGAGCACTACACCTTCCCATGTTGTCACTGAAACCCTCGTGTCCCCCTGACCACATGGGGCTAGGTATCAAGAATTCCCTGTAAATTGTCAGTTCAAGGGGACAGAGCAAACATCTGTCTGTTCTTGTGCTCCTGGGTCTGCTTGTTAGAACGCTCACAACCTACTGAGCACAGCCAAGCTCACTAAAAACTGTTTTCTCTTGGAATCCACACCTTGGGCTCTGGCATGAGTAAGGGGGGATGCAGGTTATGTGTCATCCCCAGGTGCCTGTTGAGAAAGCTCCTTGAAATCCAGGTGAATGAGAGTGGCATTGTTAGAAAAGCCTGAGTTCTTCAAGTAAATTATTTGTAAGTGTTGCAACTTAAACTGTAGGATGTCTTACTCATAGGCATCCTGAGGCCTTCATTGGATGGCATTCACACTGTAGTGTTATCTTAGCCTTACACTGAAGTACATGGAACATCCTCATGCCGTGTGGGAATATGATGGCGGCCTCTCTTAGAAACGTAACACCAGAGTAAGTCTCTGCCCTGACCTCCAAAAACACTGAGGACGACAGCCTGCTCTAGCTCTTTCTACAGAGCATGTTGAGTTTTAATAATTTCAATTAGACTCCTTCTCAAAACTGTCTCCATCTTCTAACTCCCCCTGGCAGGCCGAGGCTCCTCTCAGCACAGGAAGGGCACGTGTGGCCGGTGGTGCTCCCAGTGGGCCTGTTGAGGACGCGCCGCGCTGAGGAGAGTCTGTAGAAGGGCGCTTATGTTCTTCACAATAAACTGACACCTTGGCAGTTTGCAAGGGACTCCCAGGTTCCCAAAAATATGGAATTAAAATCAACTACTAAAATTCTTCTTTTCCAGAGGGAAAAGGAAAAATGCTCTTACTGTAATCAGGGAGTCTTTCCTTTATCCTCCTTCCTTGTTCTTCACACCCCACGGGGAGGCGGAGACTTGCAGCTCGGTGGCACGTGGGGAGCGAGGCCATGTTTTAATACTATGAGAGTGCCCGTGTTCCCCCACGTTCCTTAGACTTTCATAATCAGGACTAAGGAAAGGAACACAGGAAATACTTGTGTTCCCACATCAGAAATGGTGTACATCCCCATACTGAGTAATAAATTACTTTTTCAGAATCTTCTGTGTTCTTTTATTTTTATAAATTTTTTTTTCTGGAAAGCAATTTATAATATCTGTGATCTTTTTTTCTGGTTTTAAACAAAAACAAGGAAATTGTTGGAATTGACTCATGATCAGCTGCAGTTTCTGGCTTTATAATTTGTTTTTTTTTGTTTTTTTTTTTTAAAGATTTTATTTATTTGAGAGAGAGAGAGCATGAGAGGGGGAAGGGTCAGAGGGAGAAGCAGACTCCCCCCTGAGCAGGGAGCCCGATGTGGGACTCGATCCCGGGACTCCTGGATCATGACCTGAGCCGAAGGCAGTTGCTTAACCAACTGAGCCACCCAGGTGCCCTATAATTTGTTTTACTCTAGCCCTTTAGTTAACTTTAATACAAAATGTGATGACAGTCTTCTTAAGTTCTTTTTTGTCAGAATCTTTTGTCAAGAGTAGGAGAGGATTATGGGATTTAGCCTGGAAGACTTCGAGCCAGGAGATACCCACATCCTAAGACCATTCGTTATAAGAGTAAACCCAGCAAAACAGTGAATGAGAAGTTTCCCAACCATTGTCAAAAACGGAGAGGAGAAGTTTCATACAACAATTTGAGTGCAAATGTCAAGGGACCTCCTGCGTTTTTCCCGAAGTCTCAGCCCTTCCTGACACAGCTGGGTGATTCTGGGAGTGTGATGTTGTCTTCATTGTTGTCTGTGAGGAGATCTTAGCCGTGAGGTTAATTCAGACTCTTGAAATCTTTCAGCTCTCACACTCCAAGGAAGGCCGTGTTTGCTGGGAGCATGCAGTTACTGGCAGGAGTCAAGCTGTGCACAGGAAGGACCTTGACCAACCACCCGCACTACGAAGACAACAGCCTGAGGGAGCGGACCAAAGCGGTGAGGACCCGGCTGGCCTTTCCTTGCCTTGTAGCTGATCAGAGCAAGTCGGGCCTGAGCCCCTGGGGCGGGCGGCTCCTGAGTCTAGACTTTGCCCTGCCCTGCCCCACATCCACTAGAGGCATCCATATATGTTCCCCTCGGTTGGAAGAATCACAGAAGAAAAACAGCTTGAGATGTACCGAAAAGAGCATTTGAGAACAAAGCTCTCAGCTTTTGAATCGGAGAAGGAAGGAAAAGGAGTAGGGGCACACTGGTCACTTATTTTATGGACCGTTGTGTGCGTGTGTGTGTGCGTGTGTGTGTGTTAATTGGTAATACGGCCACATGGTTCACAAACTTCAGAATAAACCAAAGGGAACTTGGTGAAAAGCCTACATCCCAGCCCTCTGACAGCTACTGGGTCCCCTCACTGGAGACAAATAGTGTTACCAGTTTATTGTATATCTTTCCACAGGGATTTTATGATACACAAATGTGTATACATACACACACGCCCTGTATTCATATTCTTTTCCCCCTCTTTTACGAGACAAGTCACATACTACATCTTGGTTTCTTTGGCACTTAATATATTTTGCAGCTCATTCCAAATCCGTATATTAACAGCTTTCTTGTTTTTAAATCTACAGAAATTGTGTTATGCAAGTGTAGCATATTTTATTTAACCATTGGGGTTGTTTCCCTGTCTTTCGAAGTTATATAAACAATGTTCCAAATGGTAGACTTGCGTACGTATGACTCTGCACATCAGATTCTTAGAGGTGGACACGCCAGGGCAGAGAGTATGGGCGTTTGTAACTGAGCGAGACGGACCGTTCTAAGTCACCCTCTGTACAGAGGATACCAGTTACGTTCCAGTCAGCGGTGCAGGAGGCCACCTGTTTCCCCAGCAGTGGCTTCAAACGTTTTAACGTTTTATATCAGTCACTTCTTAATCTTAGTAGCTGAAAATTTGCTGAAAAGTCTTGTTTTGGCCTGAGATTTAACTAGCCTAAAAGCACATGATTTTTACTAAATCCATTGGATTTTATGAGACTATCTGAACCTAGAGTCCTGCTAAAATGGGAACTTTTCAATTGGCGCAAGTGTTCGAGATTGCCCCAGGTTAGCTGGAGGAAGCAGGGAGGGTGCCTGGCTCCCCAGACTCAGAGTTTGGCAGGGCGGTGGCCTGTGTGGCTGGGACTCGGGGGAGGGGCGGAGAAGCCACGGCAGGTGCACAGGGGCTCCTCCACACACCACCACCTCCAGGACCCCGCCCGTGTCTGGGGACTGAGCTTTGTGCTCTCACAGAACTAACATCCTGAAGGTCCTGGTCCCTTCTGCAGTCGTAGGAACACCTTCGGCATGAGGCCCGCTGCTGGGCTCTGGCCAGGATAGCCCCACGGCGTCAGCAGCAGAAGCAGACCACCCCCGTAGTGTAGCGCCCATCTGTGCGGGCACACTGGTCCTCGGTGCCCCATCTCTTCAGTCAGAGCCACATCATTAGAAATCGGTGTGCCGGAAAGGAGTCAGCAGCCCTCTCCGCCACCCCCCGCACACATACACATGTGCACACACACATAAGACACACAGCCTCTTCCTGATGCCAAGTCGCAGAACACAGGGTGCTCGCCATCTGTGTCTTCACGGAAGGGATGTGACGCTGGTGATGAGCAGGAAGGACGTGCCTCCCCCTGAACCGCCGCTGGGGGCTACAGGGTGCTCTCGCTCTGGGAAGGGTGAGAGAGAAGTGTAGGGTCTCCTGCTGCTCACGCGGAGACCAGCCTGGCACCAAGGACCTATGGCGCTCCTTCTCCACAGCTGCTGTTGTCAGAAGCTGGGGCTCCTGACAAGTATAGGTGCCCCAAACTGCACCATCATGCTTAACGGACTTCGTCCAAGGATCTTTTTAAAGGTAGAGAGTGAGTCTTATTTACTCCACCGTGTTATTTACCTTTGGGAAGCGGCCTTAGAATTGGCACCTACCGACGAACAACTCCCAGTGATATGTTCTAAATCCATATCTGTTGGGTGTCTAAATCCATATGTATGCGGCATGACTCACCCTTCCTTTTCTCAAGGCTGAGTCATGACAGGATTCATTTGGCATGTCCCCCGCGTGCTGCAAGCCTGCAGATGAGGGAGTGGCCCGCATGGAAACAGGTGTCTGGGTCTTAGACAACCCCTGTGGGACGTTACCGCATTAGAGCCCCTCCACTAACTTCCTGGCAGTTGAGTGGCATTTTTCCCTATTCCCCTTTCCTCTCATCGTGCAGGTTTATCAGATTTATGCAAAGAGGTCCCCAGAGGACGTGCATGCCCTCCTGAGGTCCTTTGGCACGGACTACGTCATCCTGGAAGACAGCATCTGCTACGAGCGGAGGCACCAGCGGGGCTGCCGGCTGCGGGACCTGCTGGACATCGCCAACGGGCACGTAAGCCTGTCCCCTCGTCCTGGGCGGGACTCCTGGAGATGGGGGGTCCGGTCTGAACCTCTGTATGTTACAGAATGATGGCATGAATCGAGTACCCAGCTTCACCACATTCTGTGGGACCCCCGGCTCTGGCACTTCAGTGACGGCCATGGGGACTTGTGAGGGGCCAGATGAGGGAGCTTCATATCAAATAGAGCAGCTCTGTCTTTAGCTGATTTGTATCCTGAGGCTCTGCATAACATCTATTTTTTTAAGGCTTTGCTCTTAAAAACAAAACCGTGACCTTTTAAAACCTACACTCCAAAGCATCGTTTTGGCTGGCACGTGAGTGTGACTGTGACAGCAGGGCTTCCCTCCCAGCCACTCCTGTCACTGTCCCCTTTGTCCATGGGCACAGTGCCACGGAGATGGCTTTCTGTGGCCAAGCCTCTGCTCCAGAGCAGAAGAACAAGCTATTTCTCCCTCCTCCTTCTGAGGAAAATGTTCTTGGAGCTATGCCAGGGCAGCGCAAGCAGAAGATTTTAACCCTTTAAGAGGTGGTGTGTGCTGTAATTATTTGGTATAAAAGCTGACAGATATTTTTAAAAATGAATGGGAAAAAATGATAAACCTGGCCTAAATCTCAAAAAAAAAAAAAACTTGACTGTACAAAACTGGAGATTCGGAACACCTAAGATCTACTCTCATGGCAAATTTCAAGTATAGGGTATTGTATTTGTAACTGTAGTCACCATGCTGTACATTAGAGCCTCAGGACTCATTCACCTTATAACTGTAGGTTTGTCCTTTGACCAACACAAATGTATTCATTAATTTGATTGTGGTGATCATTTCACCATGTCTGTGTGAATCAGACCATCAGGTTGTATCCCTTAACCATACACAGTCTGATTTGTCAGTTATGCCTCAGTAAACCTGGGGGGAAGAGAACAGGAGATTCAAATTTTTGCCCAACTCTCTTGAATTCAGAGGATAACAGACCAAAGACATGCATTTATATTTTGATTTGTGTGTAATTTTTTCTAACTAGTCCATCTAATGAGTTGGAGGCTTTCCTCTGGTCATAGTCATTCTTCTCTGTACTTCATTTTTGTGAGAGCGACAGTGTAGTACATTCCTAAGAACAAGGAGATCCAAGTTCTACTTCTGGCTTTGCCATTAAAGGTGATCATCGTGTTACACTCAGCTCCCCTCCTCAGCCTTGATTTATACTTCCAAGGGGAAGGTGGACCAGATAATCTTTTAAGTAGCCACTGACATTGAAATAATACAATTTATGTTCACCTAACATACCACTCTCAAAGAAACCCAACACCTATTCCTACTTCTCTTGTCTCCTATAAATATGATATTTCCCCCAAATTGTATTTGGTTTTGTTTTGGCTTTAGATGATGGATGGCCCAGGAGAGAATGATCCCGATTTGAAACTTGCAGGCCACCCTCGCTTCTGTGAAGAGATAAAGAGAAACCTGCCACCCTACACAGCATACTTCACTAGAGTGTTCCAGAACAAAACATTCCACGTTTACAAGCTATTGAGAAACAAGTAACCAAGCTTTCTGTTCAACCTCTATTTTTGATACGTGAGAGTCCATCCTAATGAAACTCAGCAGTAACATTTCATATGTCCTTAGGTAGCCTGTACCACAAAGCTGTGATATGAGTAAGTTGTAGACATGTTTACACAAGCGTCACTGTCCTTGAAAGTATCTTACACAAGCTTCTGTCTTTTTTATCTTGTTTCATTAATGTTCATTAGCCTAAACTTCTCAGCTTTCTAGGCGTGGTCTAGAATTTCGTCGTTGGGGAGGATGCTAATTGGGCCACGGTGGCCCGAACGGCCACACAGCATGTGGTGGAAATCCAGAGGCCGTTCGGGATGGAAATACCGCTAATTGACTTCAGACAGCTATGGTGGAATCGAATTAAGGGCATGTATAATTAAATTCTTTAGTGTTGTTTCACTAGTGAAGACCAATGGATGGCTTTTTTAAAAAACTCCTTATCATCCTGTTTCACCTAAAAATTTTACAATGTTTTCCAACTGTCATGCTTTTAATATTTTTTAAAACAATCATGTTAGGTCTTTGTATATATCTAAAACTTTTTGTTGTGCCCTGTCTGAAATGTAAAGTTTAGCACCTCAGTATATGTGTCGTGTGTGTGTGTGTGTGTGTGTGTGTGTGTGTGTGTGTGTGTGTGTACGCGCATGCGGGTGCATGTTTAAATGCCGGATACAGAAAAGTGTGACAAATTCCTTATTGTAAGTCGTGAAAGGAGCAGAAATGTGATGTAGCCAAGCAGGTGTTGTTACTGTTTAGTGTTATTTTAAAACCTACTGATACTATTTAGCCTATCCTGCAAGTAAGAAAATTTTTCTTCATTTCTTACTCATTTAAATTTACTGGGTTTGCAAAATTTTCTAAACTTTTTGTTTTTAGCCTTTGTATTTTTTACAGCCTAGAACCTTGCAAAGTCTGAATATTTTTAAAAATGTTCTGTCTTAACTAATTCACTAATACAGTATTTTTGGCAGAGAGCATTTTCATACCAAATTTGATTTGTGGTCTCCAATCTTACTGTGAGGGCCTGGGTAGTGTTATTGTTTTTCTTACTAAAAGGTAACCAAGTGCCTCTAAGTCATGCTTATTTGTAAACAACAAAGAGGATTATGTATACCTGTTCAAAAATTTTTGATAATTGCTTTTATAATTAATTTCTAATGAGGGGGACATGTAAAAGTTGCTGATAAAAGCATATTACACATTTAATTAAATCAAAATGGGTAATGAAATTAACTTTCTCCCCTGTTCTTGGCAGTTGGAAATGATGTAAAGGTTTCTCCTTGCAGTTGTACTGAAGTAACTTACCCTAGGCATCAAGATAGATATAGCACATGTTCAAATTATTTCACATTCAGTTACTACGTATTAAACAGTATTCAGAAAGAAATGTTACACTGTCATGTTGGACTCCAGGATACTTGGCTTTTTTATCAAAACTTATTTAAGTAAAAAAAATTGACACTGGCTGGGTTACTAAATTATGCAGCTGCAACTCCTGAATTATCTCTTTCCTGTATCCTGTAATAAGGTTGGAGACCACTGCAGTTTAGGATAATACAATAATAAAACACTTTAATCAGTACTAAAACTTTAATTAAGCCAGTAATGATGCATGCCTGGTGTGGCTGACAGCATGGGTCAGTACATCCTTCAGCGAGTGCCTTACTCTTAATTGAAACAAAGCACATGTAAGGTACATGTTAGACCACGTAGTTTTCTTTTCACGTCCTCCGTTACCTTCCTGATAGATTTCAGTTTTATTTTAACTATTTCTCTGTATGCACTAATCTGAGCATTTGGGTATGTGGAGTCTCAGTGTAAGAAACACGTACTTAAATTTGTACACTGATCATCACCGCCTTGATGGCACACAGGAATCTCTTTCTCCTAGTTTAGGTGCCATTGTTGCCAAGACATTGAGTGTTGAGTCTTCAGTGAAAAATATAAAGTGCCAAAAAAAAAAAAAAAGTCTTGCAAGACACAATCCATGCATATGCTCTTCCCAAGACACTGTGACCATGTAGACATTTTTCTTTTCTGATGACCAAGTCTGTCAACAAATCATGTTGAACATTCTTAGCGCTCATCAGTTTCTCTTTTACGACCTTCTCGTTGGAGTCCACAGGAGGAAAGAGGAAGAGTGACTGACTCCTGGCCCTCTACCAAGCCGGAGCACGCCGCCCGGGGCCCTGGCTCCCTGCCACACAGATCACAGCAGCCGTGTGACTATTTGGTAATAGCCTCAAATTGTGGCTGGGTTGTTTTTATGGGTAGAATAGCCATTTGATTTTGCTTCAGAGTTAGCGTTCAGAAGAACCTCTCAGTACAATAAGTGCTCTTACCGATCCTCTGCTTACGTGACTCACCAGATTCCCCGACAGTCTCCATCCGTCCTGCAAGCTGACCAGGCCGCTCCCCGTGTCCCCTCCCTGCTGTGTGCTCGGTGCCCGTGCCAAACTGCTCTGTGCCAGTTCTCCTTGTTGTGAGGACACGGTTCAACACAAACTAGGAAATAGGGGTGGGAAAAGCTATTTCTGTGAACATTAACTGGAATGCTTTGGTAAGGTTTGAGAAAGGTTGAGTTGCTAATAAAAATTGCTTTTAAAGAAATTAGGTATGGTTGGGAAAATTCTAAAATATTGGGAAAACATAAAATTCAAGAAAGTTTCTGAGCTTCGATTGCTTTATAGATTTAAGTACTCATTCCACCTTTAAAAACATCTAGAGTGACCAGAGGTATTAAAATGTACCCAAACCATATTACAGGTATGATTTATGCAAGCATAGAACTGGAACCATTGAACGCTTATTGCAAAGGAAAGACCTTGGCTTCACAGCAGATTAGCAAATGAATGGACAGTTATACTTTTAAAGTTATGATTCCCTACTTAAATCTACTTACTTCATTAAATGACTGATACTGATCACAGTGGCTAATAGAGATTCTACTACAGTTGAAAGGTTCCGGTCACTCTTTTATTACAGACTTAAGAAATAGGGATTCATTTCAGATATAAGAGCCAGGAGCCTAATTAGGTGTTATCTAAGCCATCTGTTGTCCACTTAGAGATGAGTTTCTTGAACTTTGTGAAATCAGCTAGGGGTGTGTGTGCGGATGTGCGTGTGCGTGCATGTGTGGGGTAGGGCAAGGACAGATGTAGATATTTCATCTGGTCTGCATCTTTACTTCACAATTAACTAAAAATGTTTATTCTGATTCCACGTGAACTTTGTCTAAGATGTACCAATTTTAGCTCATCTTTGGCCAAATCCTACCTGAGTTAACATAGAAATTCTCCATTTTTTTAAAATTTCATTTAAATCTTGGAATTAATAGGAAGATATTAAAACATTTTCAGATCATGTATCTTGGTTAATATGCTCCCAAATGCTTTATATATGACAACCTTTTGGCCCAGAGTGCTTATCTGTTGATGGAAAAAAACTTTTAAGATGAGAGTAGCTTGCTTTCTTACGGCAACTGGCAATTGACTTTCTGTATTTAACATCCTCTGGGTAAAATCTTACAAAGAGCTTTTATAATTTGTTGTATTGAGTTGTACGGAGATTATATACTAAATAAAGCTCTCTTAAAGTACACAAGATGAGTGTTTTTCCTTTCTTTGAAGGTCAGAAACCAAGGAACCAGCTATTAAAGTATATTAAGTATGTGCCACATGGAGTCGATAGTCCTTAAAGATGGATGTGCCAAGATCTTGGCTGGACTTGCTAATGTCGTAGGAGTTTATTTTTTCATGGAATTTGGTTTGATAGCCGCTTACTTGTTTCACTTGAACCTCAGGGCGATAGTTCTATTTCTGAAGAGAAGAATTTATCCTCAAAGAGGTATATGCTGTTTGTTTTCACCTCTGGAATTCTTTTTTTTTTTTTTTAATTTTTTGTTATGTTAATCACCATACGTTATGTCATTAGTTTTTGATGTAGTGTTCCATGATTCATTGTTTGCCTGTAACACCCACTGCTCCACGCAGAACGTGCCCTCTTTAATACCCATCACCAGGCTAACCCATCCCCCACCTCCCTCCCCTCTAGAACCCTCAGTTTGTTTTTCAGAGTCCATCGTCTCTCATGGTTCGTCTCCCCCTCCGATTTCCCCCCCTTCATTCTTCCCCTCCTGCTATTTTCTTTTTTTTTCAAAATATTGTATTGTTTGTTTCAGAGGTACAGATCTGTGATTCAGCAGTCTTGCACAATTCACAGCACTCACCATAGCACATACCCTCCCCAATGTCTATCACCCAGCCACCCCATCCCTCCCACCCCCCACCACTCCAGCAACCCTCAGTTTGATTCCTGAGATTAAGAATTTCTCATATCAGTGAGGGCATATGATACATGTCTTTCTCTGTTTGGCTTATTTTGCTCAGCATAACACCCTCCAGTTCCATCCACGTCATTGCAAATGGCAAGATCTCATTCCTTTTGATGGCTGCATAATATTCCATTGTGTATATATACCACCTCTCCTTTATCCATTCATCTGTCGATGGACATCTTGGCTCTTTCCACAGTTTGGCTATTGTGGACATTGCTGCTATAAACATTGGGATGCACGTACCCCTTCAGATCCCTACATTTGTATCTTTGGTGTAAATACCCAGTGCTGCAATTGCTGGATCGTATGGTAGCTCATTTTCAAATTTTTGAGGAACCTCCATTCTGTATTCCAGAGTGGCTGCACCAGCTTGCATTCCCACCAACAGTGTAGGAGGGTTCCCCTTTCTCCACATTCCCACCAACATCTGTCATTTCCTGACTTGTTAATTGTAGCCATTCTGACGGGTGTGAGGTGGTATCTCATTGAGGTTTTGATTTAGATTTCCCTGATGCCGAGCGATGTTGAGCACTTCTTCATGTGTCTGTTGGCCATTTGGATGTCTTCTTTGGAAAAATGTCTGTTCATGTCTTCTGCCCATTTCTTGATTGGATCATTTGTTCTTTGGGTGTTGAGTTTAAGAAGTTCTTTATAGATTTTGGATACTAGCCCTTTATCTGATATGTCATTTGCAAATACCTTCTCCCATTCAGTCGGCTGTCTTTTGGTTTTGTGGACTGTTTCTTTTGCTGTGCAAAAGCTTTTTATCTTGAAGTCCCAGTAGTTCATTTTTGCTCTTGCTTCCCTTGCCTTTGGCGATGTTTCTAGGAAGAAGTTGCTGCGGCTGAGGTCGAAGAGGTTGCTGCCTGTGTTCTCCTTTAGGATTTTGATGGACTCCTGTCTCACATTTAGGTCGTTCAACCATTTGGAGTCTATTTTTGTGTGTGGTGTAAGGAAATGGTCCAGTTTCATTCTTCTGCATGTGGCTGTCCAATTTTCCCAACACCATTTGTCGAAGAGACTGTCTTTTTTCCATTGGACATTCTTTCCTGCTTTGTCGAAGATGAGTTGACCATAGAGTTGACCATAGAGTCCATTTCTGGGCTCTCGATTCTGTTCCATTGATCGATGTGTCTGTTTTTGTGCTAGTACCATACTGTCTTGATGATGACAGCTTTGTAATAGAGCTGGAAGTCCGGAATTGTGATGCCGCCAGCTTTGTTTTTCTTTTTCAACATTCCTCTGGCTATTCGGGGTCTCTTCTGGTTCCATACAAATTTTAGGATTATTTGTTCCATTTCTTTGAAAAAAGTGGATGGTATTTTGATGGGGATTGCTTTGAAAGTGTAGATTGCTCTAGGTAGCATTGACATCTTCACAATATTTGTTCTTCCAGTCCATGAGCATGGAACGTTTTTCCATTTCTTCGTGTCTTCCTCAATTTCTTTCATGAGTATTTTATAGTTTTCTGAGTACAGATCCTTTGCCTCTTTGGTTAGATTTATTCCTAGGTATCTTATGGTTTTGGGTGCAGTTGTAAATGGGATCGACTCCTTTATTTCTTTTTCTTCTGTCTTGGTGGTGGTGTATAGGCATGCCACTGATTTCTGTGCATTGATTTTATATCCTGCCACTTTACTGAATTCCTGTATGAGTTCTAGCAGTTTTGGGGTGGAGTCTTTTGGGTTTTCCACATACAGTATCATATCATCTGCAAAGAGTGAGAGTTTGACTTCTTCTTTGCCGATTTGGATGCCTTTGATTTCTTTTTGTTGTCTGATTGCTGTGGCTAGGACTTCTAATACTATGTTGAATAGCAGTGGTGAGAGTGGACATCCCTGCCATGTTCCTGACCTTAGGGGGAAAGCTCTCAGTTTTGCCCCATTGAGAATGATATTCACTGTGGGTTTTTCATAGATGGCTTTTATGATATTGAGGTATGTACCCTCTATCCCTATACTCTGAAGAGTTTTGATCAAGAAAGGATGCTGTACTTTGTCAAATGCTTTTTCTGCATCTATTGAGAGGATCATATGGTTCTTGTTCTTTCTTTTATTAATGGATTGTATCACGTTGATTGATTTGTGGAGGTTGAACCAACCTTGCAGCCCAGGGATAAATCCCACTTGTTCGTAGTGAATAATCCTTCTAATGTGCTGTTGGATCCTATTGGCTAGTATTTCGGTGAGAATTTTTGCATCCATGTTCACCAAGGATATTGGTCTGTAACTCTCCTTTTTGATGGGGTCTTTGGTTTTGGGATCAAGGGAATGGTGGCCTCATAAAACGAGTTTGGAAGTTTTCCTTCCATTCCTATTTTTTGGATCCGTTTCAGGAGAATCGGTATCAATTCTTCTTGAAATGTTTGGTAGAATTCCCCTGGGAAGCCGTCTGGCCCTGGGCATTTGTGGGGAGATTTCTGATGATGGCTTCAATTTCCTTAGTGGTTATAGGTCTGTTCAAGTTTTCTATTTCTTCCTGGTTCAGTTTTGGTAGTTGATACATCTCTAGGAATGCATCCATTTCTTCCAGGTTATCTAATTTGCTGGCATGTAGTTGCTCATAATATGTTCTTATAATTGTTTGTATTTCTTTGGTGTTGGTTGTGATCTCTCCTCTTTCATTCATGATTTTGTTGATTTGGGTCCTTTCTCTTTTCTTTTTGGTAAGTCTGGCCAGGGGTTTATCAATCTTGTTAATTCTTTCAAAGAACAAGCTCCTAGTTCCGTTGATCTGTTCTACTGTTCTTTTGGTTTCTATTTCATGGATTTCTGCTCTGATCTTTATTATTTTTCTTCTCCTGCTGGGTTTAGGCTTTATTTGCTGTTCTTCCTCCAGCTCCTTTAGGTGTAGGGTTAGGTTGTGTATGTGAGACCTTTGTTGTTTCTTGAGGAAGGCTTGTATTGCTATATACTTTCCTCTCAGGACTGCCTTTGCTGTATCCCAAAGATTTTGAATAGTTGTGTTTTCATTTTCATTTGTTTCCATGAATTTTTTTAATTCTTCTTTAATTTCCTGGTTGACCCATTCATTCTTTAGTCGGATGCTCTTTAGCCTCCATGTATTTGAGTTCTTTCCGACTTTCCTCTTGTGATTGAGTTCTAGTTTCAAAGCATTGTGGTCTGAAAATATGCAGGGAATGATCCCAATCTCTTGGTACTGGTTGAGACCGGATTTGTGACCTATTCTGGAGAATGTTCCATGGGCACTAGAGAAGAATGTGTATTCTGTCGCTTTGGGATGGAATGTTCTGAATATCTGTGACGTCCATTTGGTCCAGTGTGTCATTTAAAGTCTTTATTTCCTTGTTGATCTTTTGCTTAGATGATCTGTCCATTTCAGTGAGGGGGGTGTTAAAGTCCCTCACTATTATTGTATTGTTGTCGAAGTGTTTCTTTGCTTTTGTTATTAATTGGCTTATCTAAGTGGCTGCTCCCATGTTAGGGGCATAGATATTTACAATTGCTAGATCTTCTTGTTGGATAGACCCTTTAAGTAGGATACAGTATCCTATCCTATCCAATCTTTGGTTTAAAATCTAATTTGTCTGAGATAAGGACTGCCAGCCCAGCTTTCTTTTGGTGTCCATCAGCATGGTAAATGGTTTTCCACCCCTTCACTTTCAATCTGGGGGTGTCTTTGGGGCCTAAAATGAGTCTTGCAGACAGCATATCAATGGGTCTTGTTTTTTTTATCCAATCTGATAGCCTCTGTCTTTTGATTGGGGCATTTAACCCATTTACATTCAGGGTAATTTTTAAGATATGAATTTAGTGCCATTGTATTGCCTGTTAAGGTGACTGTTACTGTATATTGTCTGTGTTCCTTTCTGGTCTATGTTGCTTTTAGGCTCTCTTTGCTTAGAGGACCCCTTCAATATTTCTTGTAGGGCTGGTTTCGTGTTTGCAAATCCCTTTACTTGTTGTTTGTCCTGGAAGCTTTTTTATCTCTCCTTCTATTTTCAATGACAGCCTAGCTGGATATCGTATTCTTGGCTGCATATTTTTCTCATTTAGTGCTCTGAATATATCATGCCAGTCCTTTCTGGCCTGCCAGGTCTCTGTGGATAGGTCTGTTGCCAATCTAATCTTTCTACCATTGTAGGTTACAGATCTCTTCTCCTGAGCTGCTCTCAGGATTTTCTCTTTGTCTCTGAGACTCGTAAGTTTTACTATTAGATGTCGGGGTGTTGACCTATTTTTATTGCTTTTGAAAGGGGTTCTCTGTGCCTCCTGGATTTTGATGCCTGTTTCCTTCCCCAAATTAGGGAAGCTCTTTGCTATAATTTGCTCCAATATACCTTCTGCCCCTCTCTCTCTTTCTTCTTCTTCTGGGATCTCAGTTATTCTAATGTTTCGTTTTATGGTATCGCTTATCTCTTGAATTCTGCCCTCGTGATCCAGTAGTTGTTTCTCTTTTTCTCAGCCTTTTTATTTTCCATCATTTGGTCTTCTATATCGCTGATTCTCTTTTCTGCCTCATTTATCCTAGCAGTTAGAGCCTCCATATTTGATTTCACCTCATTAATAGCCTTTTTCATTTCGACTTGGTTAGATTTTAGTTACTTTATTTCTCCTGAAAGGGTTTCTCTAATAACTTCCATGCTTTTTCAAGCCCAGCTAGTATCTTTAAAATCGTCATTCTGAACTCTAGTTCTGACATCTTACTAATGTTGGTATTGATTAGGTCGCTGGCAGTAGGTACTGCCTCTTGTTCTTTTTCTTGAGATGATTTTTTCCGTCTTGTCATTGTGTCCAGAGGAGGATAGATGAATGAGAGAACAAAATGCTAATAGGGTAACAACGTCCCCAGAAAATATACTCTAAACAAATCAGAAAAGCCCTGAAACCGGGGGAAAAGAAAGGGAAAGAAAGAAAAAAGAAAAAGATAAAAACAAACAAAACAAAACAAAAAAACAGAATATGACCAAATATGACCAGGCTAGTGCATAGATCAGTGCCACCCAGTAGATTTTGGGTGTGTTTTGCTCTGTTAGAAGAAAGTGCCTCCCAAAATTTTAAAGAAAGAAAAACATATATGTACAGAAATAAGGGTTATTAGATGAAGGGATGGAATATGACTAAATTTAAAAACTATAAAAATTTTATAAAAGGAATTGATAAGAAGTTGGTTGAAAAAAGAAAGGATTTTAAAAAAAATGAAAAGGAGAGAATGTGATCAGGCAGAAGACTAGAACAAAGCTATACACTAGAGATTTAGGGTATATATTGATCTGTTAGAAGAAACTATACCTCAACATTTTAAAGAGAGAATAACATATATATGTATGCCAAAAATAAGGGTAACTACTATGAAGGGATAGAATATGACTCTAAAAATGAAAAAAAAATTTTTTAAAAAGGAATTGATAAGATGTTGATTGAAAAAGGGAAAAAAAAATTCAAAAAAAAAGTTGAAAAAAATTAACTTTGAAAGACTAAAGAATCATGGTAAAAAAGCCATGAATTCTATGTGCAGTATTTCCCTAGCGCTGGAGTTCTCCCGTTCTCATTGATCGGTAAACTTGGTCTTGGCTTGCTGGCTGCTCTTGCCGATCTTCTGGGGGAGGGGCCTGTTGCCGTGGTTCCCAAATGTCTTTGCCGGAGGCAGAATTGCCCCGCCCTTGTCGGTCCGGGCTAAGCAAGGTGCTCGGGTTTGCTCTCGGGAGCTTTTGTTCCCTGCAACCTTTCCGTACAGCTTTGGAGGACCAGGGTGAAAATGGTGGCCTCCCAATCTCCGCCCCGGAGGAGCCGAGAACTTGAGGCCCTGCTCCTCAGTGCGCCCCCAGAGAAAAGCAGTCACTCCCGCCTCCCCGGTCTCCGGCCGCACTCCGTGCTCACCCGGCCTGTGACCAAGCATTTCTATCTCTGGCACCCGACCCCGCATGGAGTCTCCAAACCCAGCAGATCCCTGCGGTGCGCTCCCACGCTGCTCCTCCCGGGGGAGGAAGGGGAGTCTCCCCAGCTCTGCCGCTTGTTGGGTCCCTGCTGGAGGAGCAGTGGCCTGTCACCGATCAGTTTGTGGCCACCCCGAGCTGAGAGCCCGCGCCTCAGCTCCGTCTCTGCAGCCAGCTTCCCCGCTCCGATACCTGGGAGCTCTGCCGCACTCAGGCACCCCCCCGGTCTTTCTGTGACCCCGAGGGTCCTGAGACCACACTGTCCCGAGAGGGTTCCACCCCCCCCCCCCCACTTAGCCACTGGAGCGACGTCCCTCAGCGGAGCTGACTTCTAAAAGTTCCGATTTTGTGCTCCACGGCTCTAGCACTTGCCAGAAGCGGCTGACGGAGGCCCCCTCCCCCGCCGTCTATCCTCCCGAATATCGCCTCAGATTCACTTCTCCGCATGTCCTACATTCCAGAAAGTGGTCGCTTTTCTGTTCAGAGAGTTGTTGCTATTCTTTTCTTCGGTCTCCTGTTGAGTTCATAGATGTTCAGAATGGTTTGATCCCTATCCAGCTGAAATCCTGAGACCAGACGAAATCCAGGTCTTCTACTCCTCCCCCATCTTGCTCCAGGTCCTCTGGAATTGTTTCTATTTGTTGATTAATTATCAATCTTTAGTAATTCGGGAAGATGGGTGGTAGTCCACATTTTGGTAAGAGTTTATAGATAAGTGTGTTTGTTACATTGTTCAAAGCAGATATTGAAATTCCAAGTAGAAATAGACCAGTATAGCTGCAAATAGAAGAAACTGGCTGTGAAGTCTCAGATATTTTGTGCTGACTCCTAGAAAGCTCTTAAGCTATTGAGCTAGAATGGTCTCTAGCACGGGTAGAGTTACAGACAGCACAGATAAATGAGAGATTCAGGATAGGAATGAACTGCACAGGTAATGGTTTGGCATGTGACGCCAGACACATAGTAGATGAAATGCTGTTTCTCTGCCCCTTCTTTCAAAAGTGGCATCTGAAACTCATCTCAAACCTTTTCAGCTAATTTAATACTCAGAAGTTTGCTTTAGAGTATTGTTTTTTGAAGTGCAGGTAATAGAACTATAGTGTAGTGTGAAGTCAATTTAGTGGGTTGCAACCAGCATCAGAAGACTGAGAGAAAGAAAAGGAGGTAAGGGGACAGCCCACATGGGGAACGCAAGTATTGTTTTGTGCATTAGTTGTTTGTTACACATTTGGGCATTATTGAACTGAGGTTCAGTATAAAATGTATTTCTTAGTGTTTGAAAACCACACGCTTACGGCAGGGAGTATTCTGGGAGGAAGGCATCTTGAACTTGGCTCTGTTCTGTCCGCCAACCCTAGTAAAACCCTTTGAACAATGATGATATTGAAGAATTCTTACATATTTTTAGGAGTGATATAGACTTGTTATTTTTTTTAAAGTACTCATCCTTTAGAATTTAAACAGCCATACCTTGGAGATATCGTAGGTTGGGTTCCAGACCACCACAATAAAGTGAACATTGCAATAAAGTAAGTCAAATAAATTTGTTGGTTTCCTAATGCATATAAATGTTAAGTTTACATCATACTGTAGTCTATTAAGTGGTGCAACAGCATTATGTCTAAAAACAAGCCATGTACATCTGAGCTTTCAGCAAGTCTTAATCATTGATCACAGAAACATAAGAAATATAATAATGAGGGGTGCTTAGGTGGCTCAGTCAGTTAAATGTCTGCCTTCAGCTCAGGTCATGATCCCAGGGTCTTGGGATCGAGCCCCGCATCAGGATCCTTGCTCAGGGGGGCGTCTGCTTCTCCCTCTGCCCCTCCCCCCACTCGTGCTTACTCTCTCAGATAAATAAAATCTTTAAAAATATATATATAGGAGGAGGAGAGGAAAGATGGCGGAGGAGTAGGGGACCCCATTTCAACTGGTTCCCAGAACTGAGTTGGATAACTACCAGACCACTCTGAGCACCCACGAAATCAGCCTGAGTTGTAAGAAGATCTTGATCTCTACAAACAGAATATCGCAGGCGGTTGGTTTCGAGGTACAAAGCGGGGAGCCCTGATTCCGTGGCCAGATATCGGACGATAAACAGCAGCGGGAGGGAGCCTGGCCGTGGGGATCCTAAACTGCTGGTGAGCAACAGCCTCCTGCACTGGGGACCGAGCACAAACTCGCAGACCAGTAGTGGCAGGGAAAGGACTTCAGGGCAGCCCCAGGGGTGGAAACCCAGAGTGGTGGGGTCGCGCATGCGAACTGGGGGCGGCTGGCGGTTTTAGAAGCACAAAGGGCAGAGACGTGCCCCGACCTGGAGGCAGGACTGGGTGCGCTACAGAGGGGCGCACAACCCAGGCAGCTGCAGTTTATAGCAGCACGGACAGAAACAGAGTGTGGCCTGGAGAGCTCACTGAACAGACTGCGATCTCTCTGCTCTGAGGCAGATGGTTGGAAACGGTCTCTTCTGCTCTGACTCGTGGAAGAGATGCGGAAAGCCGCCAGGGAAAGCCACCAGAGAACAAAAGCCCCAAAAACTGATTCCCACTGAGCCCATCCCCCGCCACAGGGGGGCAGGGCAACTCCGCCCAAACAGGGTTGCCTGAGTTACAGTGCAGCAGGCCCCTCCCCCAGAAGACAGGCGGGGAAAACAAGAGGCCAGCAACCCTAAGGTCCCAAGAAAACAGGTGCATCTTGTTTGGGTTCTGGTCAATAATTTGGACTCTATACATTCCCTCAAACACCCATCAACATAATGACTAGGAGGAGGAACTCCCAAAATAGAAAAGACTCAGAGATTATGACTTATGCTGCAGATTTACAAATGGATGCAGATATAACCAAGATGTCGGAGATGGAATTCAGGCTAGCAATTGTGAAGACAATGGCTGGAATGGAGAAATCAATTAATGGCAACATAGAGTCTCTAAGGGCAGAAATGAAAGCTGAATTGGCAGAACTTAAAAGTGCTATCAGTGAGATCCAATCTAATCTAGATAATCTAACAGCTAGGGTAAGTGAGGCAGAAGAATGGATAAGCGACCTGGAAGACAATATAATAGATAAAAAGGGAAAAGAGGAGGCCAGGGAAAAACAACTCAGAATCCATGAAAATAGAATCAGAGAAATAAGTGACACCATGAAGCATTCCATTGTCAGAATAATTGGAATCCCGGAGGGAGTGGAGAGAGAGAGAGGCCTAGAAGATGTATTTGAGCAAATCGTAGCTGAGAACTTCCCTAATCTGGGGAATGAAACAAACATTCACGTCCTAGAGGCAGAGAGGACCCCTCCCAAGCTCAAGGAAAACAGGCCAACACCCCGGCGTGTAATAGTAAAACTTGCAAAACTTAGAACCAAGGAAACCATCTTAAGGGCAGTTAGGGGGAAGAGATTCCTTACGTACAGAGGGAGGAACATCAGAATAACGTCAGACCTATCCACAGAGACCTGGCAAGCCAGAAAGGCCTGGCAAGACATATTCAGGGTACCAAACGAGAAGAACATGCAGCCAAGAATACTTTATCCAGCAAGGCTGTCATTTAGAATGGATGGAGAGATGCAGAGCTTCCACAACCGGCAGAAACTGAAAGAATATGTGACCACTAAGCTGGCCCTGCAAGAAATATTAAGGGGGGTTCTATAAAAGGAGAAAGACCCCAAGAGTGATATACAACAGAAATTTACAGGGACAATCTATAAAAACAACGTCTTCACAGGCAACATGATGACAATTAATTCATATCTTTCAATAATCACTCTCAACGTGAATGGCCTAAATACTCCCATAAAATGGCACAGGGTTGCAGATTGGATAAAAAGACAGGACCCATCCATATGCTGCCTACAAGAGACTCATTTTGAACCTAAAGATACATCCAGACTGAAAGTGAAAGGATGGAGATCAATCTTCCATGCCAGCAGACCTCAAAAGAAAGCTGGGGTAGCAATTCTTATATCAGACAAATTAGATTTTAAACTGAAGTCTGTAATTAGAGACACAGAAGGACACTGTATCATTCTTAAGGGGTCTGTCCAACAAGAAGATCTAACAATTGTAAATATCTATGCCCCCAACATGGGAGCAGCCATCTACATAAGCCAACTGTTAACCAAAATAGTCATATTGATAACAATACGTTAATTGTAGGAGACCTCAATACTCCACTCTCAGCAACGGACAGATCATCTAAGCAGAAAATCAACAAGGAAACAAGAGCTTTGAATGATACACTGGACCAGATGGACCTCATAGGTATTACAGAACATTCCACCCTAAAACAACAGAATACTTATTCTTCTCGAGCGCACATGGAACTTTCTCCAGAATAGACCACATACTGGGTCACAAATCAGGTCTCAACCGATACCAAAAGAGTGAGATTATTCCCTGCATCTTCTCAGACCACAATGCTTTAAAACTGGAACTCAATCACAAGAAAAAATTTGACAGAAATTCAAACACTTGAAAGCTAAAGCCCACTCTGCTCAAGAATGTTTGGGTCAACCAGGAAATCAAAGAAGAACTTAAACAATTCATGGAAATCAATGAGAATGAAAACACATCGGTCCAAAACCTATGGGATACTGCAAAGGTGGTACTAAGGGGGGAATACATAGCCATCCAAGCCTCACTCAAAAAAAAAAAAAAGAAAAAGAAAAAATCCCGAATTCACCAACTAACTCTACACCTTGAAGAACTGGAGAAAAAGCAACAAATGATGTCTAAGCCACGCATTAGAAGAGAAATAATTAAAATTAGAGCAGAGATCAATGAATTAGAAACCAGAAACGCAGTAGATCAGATCAACGAAACTAGAAGTTTGTTCTTTGAAAGAATTAATAAGATCAATAAACCACTGGCCAGACTTATCCAAAAGAAAAGAGAAAGGACCCAAAGTAATAAAATTATGAATGAAAGGGGAGAGATCATGACTAACACCAAGGAATTAGAAACAATTACTAGAAATTATTATCAACAACTATATGCCAATAAACTGAGCAATCTGGATGAAATGGAGGCCTTCCTCGAAACCTATAAGCTGCCAAGACTGAAACAGGAAGAAATTGACAACCTGAATAGGCCAATAACCCGTAACAAGATCGAAGCAGTGATCAAAAACCTCCCAAAAAACAAGAGTCCAGGGCCTGATGGATTCCCTGGGGAATTCTACCAAACATTCAAAGAAGAAATAATACCTATTCTACTGAAGCTGTTTCAAAAAATAGAAACAGAAGGAAAACTTCCAAACTCATTCTCTGAGGCTAGCATGACCTTAATCCCCAAACCAGGCAAAGACCCCATCAAAAAGGAGAATTTCAGACCGATATCCCTGATGAATATGGATTCCAAAATCCTCAACAAAATCCTAGCAAATAGGATCCAACAATACATTAAAAGGATCATCCACCATGATCAAGTGGGATTTATCCCCGGGATACAAGGGTGGTTCAACATTTGCAAATCAATCAATGTGATAGAACACATTAATAAGAGGAGGGAGAAGAACCATATGGTCCTCTCAATTGATGTAGAAAAAGCATTTGACAACATAAAACATCCTTTCCTGATTAAAACTCTTCAGAGACTAGGGATAGAGGGAACATTCCTCAAGTTCATAAAATCCATCTATGAAAAACCCACAGCGAATATCATCCTCAACAGGGAAAAGCTGAGAGCCTTTCCCTTAAGATCAGGAACACGTCAAGGATGCCCACTCTCACCACTATTGTTCAACATAGCAGTTCAACTAGAAGTCCTAGCAACAGCAATCAGACAACAAAAAGAAATAAAAGGTACTCAAATTGGCAAGGAAGAAGTCAGACTCTCTCTTCACAGACGGCATGATACTTTATGTGGAAAACCCAAAAGACTCCACCCCCAAATTACTAGAACTCATACAGCAATTCAGTAATGTGGCAGGATACAAAATCAAGGCACAGAACTCAGTTGCTTTCTTATATACTAACAACGCAACTGTAGAAAGAGAATTTAGAGAAAAGATTCCATTTACAATAGCACCAAAAACCATAAGATACCTCTGAATAAACCTAACCAAAGAGGTAAAGGATCTATACTCTAGGAACTACAGAACACTCATGAAAGAAATTGAAGAAGACACAAAAGATGGAAAAATATTCCATGCTCATGGATTGGAAGAATAAACATTGTTAAAACGTCTATGCTACCCAGAGCAATCTATACCTTCAACGCCATCCTGATCAAAATTCCAATGACATTTTTGAAAGTGCTGGAACAAACAATCCTAATATTTGTATGGAATCAGAAAAGACCCTGAATCGCCAAGGGAATGTTGAAAAAGAAAAACAAAGCTGGGGGCATCATGTTGCCCAATTTCAAGCTATATTACAAAGCTGTGATCACCAAGACAGCATGGTACTGGCACAAAAACAAACATACAGACCAATGGAACAGAATAGAGAACCCAGATATGGACCCTCAACTCCATGGTCAAATAATCTTTGACAAAGCAGGAAAAAACATGCGATGGAAAAAAGTCTCTTCAATAAATGGTCCTGGGAAAATTGGACAGCCACGTGCAGAAGAATGAAACTCGACCATTCTCTTAACACCATGCACAAAGATAAACTCAAAGTGGATGAAAGACCTCAATGTGAGGCAGGAATCCATCAAAATCCTAGAGGAGAACATAGGCAGTAACCTCTTTGACATCACCCACAGCAACTTCTTTCAAGATGCATTTCAAAAGCTAGTGAAACAAAAGCGAAAATGAATTTTGGGGACTTCATCAAGATAAAAAGCTTCTGCACAGCAAAGGAAACAGTCAACAAAACAAAGAGGCAACCCACAGAATGGGAGAAGATATTTGCAAATGACACTACAGATAAAGGGCTGGTATCCAAGACCTATAAAGAACTTCTCAAACTCAACACCCAAAAAACAAATAATCAAGTCAAAAAGTGGGCAGAAGATATGAAAAGACACTTCTCTGAAGAAGACATACAAATGGCTAACAGACACATGAAAAAATGTTCATCCTCATTAGCCATCAGGGAAATTCAAATTAAAACCACATTGAGATGCCACCTTACACCAGTTAGAATGGCAAAAATGGACAGGGAAAGAAACAACAAATGTTGGAGAGGTTGTGGAGAAAGGGGAACCCTCTTACACTGTTGGTGGGAATGCAGGTTGGTACAGTCACTTTGGAAAACAGTGTGGATGTGCCTCAAAAATTTAAAAATAGAGCTACCCTATGACCCAGCAATTGCACTAGTAGGTATTTACCCCAAAGATACAGATGTAGTGTAAAGAAGGGCCACATGCACCCCAATGTCCATAGCAACAATGTCCACAATAGCCAAACTGTGGAAAGAGCCGAGATGCCCTTCAGCAGATGAATGGATAAAGAAAATGTGGTCCATATAGACAATGGAATACCACTCAGCCATCAGAAAGGATGAATACCCAACTTTTACATCAACACGGATGGGACTGGAGGAGATTATGCTAAGTGAGATAAGTCAAGCAGAGAAAGTCAATTATCATATGGTTTCACTTATTTGTGGAACATAAGGAATAACGTGGAGGACATTAGGAGAAGGAAAGGAAAAATGAGCGGGGGGGGGGGATTGGAGGGAGAGATGAACCATGAGAGACTATGGACTCTGAGAAACAAACAGGGTTTTAGAGGGGAGGGGGGAGGGGAGGTTGGTTAGCCCCGTGATGGGTATTAAGGAGGGCACGTCCTGCAGGGAGCACTGGGTGTTATATGAAAACAATGAATCATGGATCACCACATCAAAAACTAATGATGTATTGTATGGTGACTAACATAACATAATAAAATTAATAAATAAATAAATAAAAGAAAAAAATGTATATAATAATGAAAACTTTTAAATATTGCAAGAATTATCAAAATGTGACATAGAGACACAAAGTGAACAAATGCTATTGAAAAAATGATGCCAAAAGAATTGCTCAATGCAGGGTTGTCACAAAAATTCCATTTGTTTAAAAAAAAAAGGCAGTATCAGCAAAATTCAATAAAATGAGGTATGCCTCTATTCGAATAATTGCACATGGAATTATAATGACAGGATTTACATCAAAATGATTTTGTTGGGGCATATACGTAAAACAAGATTGAGTTGCTATGGTTTGAGCTAGTTTGGAATCTTTCATCATGAAAAAGAAATTAGAATCAACAAATCAGGAAACTGGGAAGATTAAAATTTAAAAGAACTGGAATCCATCAGCTAGGGAAATAGTAGAAAGGACAAATCCCTAAAAGAGCCGGTGATTTAAAGCTAGTTCTTTTTAAAAGACTAATGAAATCAACACCTGGTATATCTGATTAAGAAAGGGCAAAAATACATGATTTAAGGATGTGAAAGAAGACATAATCCCAGAATCAGAACTGGCAAAAGAAATATATGAACTTACATATACAGTTCTGTGGCAAACGATAAATCGGTAGCAGAATCAAATTACTTGTGGCCGCAGGAGGCCTTAGCTCCTGGAGGCCACTCATCTTCACTCTGCAAGGCCAGCAGGAGAGTATCTTTCCAGGAAGGTCCAGTTCCTCTTTTAAGGCCTTTCACTTGAGTGAGTCAGGCCCCTCCATGATAATCTCCATTTTTATTAACTCAAAATCAACTGACTCGGGACCTGAATTACATAATCCACAAAGTCCCTTTGCCTTTGCCATAGAGTGTAACATAATCACGGATTTGACATCCATCATATGCACAGGGCCTACTCATACCCAAGGGGAAAGGATTATACAGAGCATGTTCACCAAGGGGTGGCAATGTTCAGGGCCATCTTAGGATACTGCCTACCACAGATAGGTTAAAAAGAAAAGCAGGGTCTGGCCAAAACTAACTATTTGGTAGCACTTAGCCCAGGACTACAAAATTTAAGAGAAGGGAAGCACACAAGGAGAGTCCCAATCTCACCCTGCCTTTCTTCCTTGGAGTTTTCTAAACCATGGCACAGGGAAATGGAGCTCAAGCCATGGCAGTCTTACTGGAAGAAATGGATTGGAATTCATAGCTAAGGTGGCTGGGATTTGGTAGGAGTTGGAGGGGCAGGGCACCAGAGAGGAGGGTGTTGCAGGAAAAGAAACCTGAGAAGTTCCCTTTGCATCCTTGGCTAATTCCTAACGTGCACATGTGTATGGCTTACCAGAGGACATCTGGTAAATGGCAGACAGGTGAACAGAGACTTCAGAGGTTACGCGGTGCTGAGGAGACATTGGAGTTGTGGTCCAACCAGCATGGAGAGATTATGGTGGACCTCCCTAGCCACTGAACTGAGACACCAGAAAGGCTATACCTTATCCTAGGAGTAGAGGCTGTTATCCTGCCTGTGCAAAGCAAATGTAAATCTGCTATGAAGGATGATAACCTAATCCATAGCCTCAAATTATCTCTACATTTCCAAATATATAATGTATAGCACTCAATCAAAAAAACAAGACTGAAACAATGGAAATAGAAACAGCCACAGTCTAATCAGATATTAGAGTTTAAAGCATAGACTTTAAAATAACTATGCTTATTATATTTAAGACAAATGACAAGATGGAGAATCTAGGTGAACTGAAAACTATAAGAAAGAACAACATGGAAATACTAGAACTGAAAAGTAATAAATTAAGTACTCAGTAATGGGTTAAATCATGAATTAGACAAAACTGAAGAGAAAATTGATCAACTGGAAAATAGGTTAGAAGAAGATATCCAGACTAAAACCTGGGGGGAAGAGATGCAAAAGGAAAAAGCATGAGATGTTTGTTAGAACATGTCACTTTATCCTGGAAATGTAACTCAAGTCCCACAAGGGAAGGAAATATAGTGGACCTATATGACTTTGGGCAAGCTACTTAGCCTCTTCGCTTCAGTTTCTTGTTTTGTAAATGGAAGTGCAATAATTATCTATGGGGTCATTGAGGGGATTTTTTTTTTAAGATTTTTTATTTATTTGACAGAGAGAGCACAAGTAGGCAGAGCGGCAGGCAGAGAGAGAGGGAGAAGCAGGCTCCCCACTGAGCAGGGAGCCCGACGTGGGGCTCCATCCCAGGACCCTGGGATCATGACCTGATGCGAAGGCAGACGCTTAACGGACTGAGCCACCCAGGTGCCCCCATTGAGGGGATTAAATGAGAGAACATTTAAAACAGTAGGCCCAGTACTTTGCACATGGTAAGTACAGTAGGTGGAAGCCATACGATATTATCATCATTGTCATCAATCATCATCAAAATTAGAATGTCAAGGAGAAAAGTCTGAAAAACAAAGTTATATGAGTCAGACAGATACTAAAGAGCCCTTCATAATTTTATATGAACTATTCTTGCTGTAGAAAAGATCTTAAAAAATAAATAAATAAAACCCTGTACGGGCTTAGAAGGAGATTAACAAGAGCAGTTTGTAAGGAAACCAGCTTCTTAGTAATCTTTCAGGTATATATTTACATCACAAGGAGGGGTGTGTCTGTATCTCCGTGCGTGTGTATATGGGAAAGAGGGGAAAAAAAAGTGGACAAAGACTAAGAAAGGCTACTGATTGCATGTTTTTTGGAAGACATTATCATTGGTGAAGATAAATGTCAAAGCATTGCCAAGATGAACATATAAAGAAAGTATAAGTGTCTGATTGTGTACGGATCTGCTTAAGAGAGGGAAGAGTGAAAGAACGTGATTTGGGGACTAGCACAGTACCTAGTGCAGCAGTGTGCTAATTAGGGCTTATACATTTAATACAACTATTAGCATTTTCTCCTGCGAGAAAAGGTGGATTTTCCTCCCCAGGAAATAACACCTGTAAATGATTATCTCTCTTATCATTGCTATTAAGATTATTCACATAAGTTGTGCTCATTTAGAGTCACTGCCATTAATTATTTTTTTTACAACACCTGATCTCACACTAGATTTTCCCTGACTAGGGAGGTACTTTTGGATTATTGATAATTAATGGTGTAGTACAAATATACAAGACCATTATTAGGGGACCTACTGTCCAGTTATTTTGCTCTGCCTTGGTGGACAGCATTTTTGTTTCTTTAATGCAGTATGTTTCAGAATCTGAGTATCTGGGGGCACCTGGGTGGCTCAGTTGGTTAAGCGTCTGACTCTTTGATTTTGGTTCAGGTCGTGATCTCAGGGTCATGAGATTGAGCCCTGTGTTGGGCTCCACACTCAGTGGGGAGACTGCTTAAGATTCTCTCAAATAAATAAATAAATCTTAAAAAAAAAAAAAAGAATGTGAGTATCTGTAAGAGCCTGGTGAACTAAGAACTTCATGAACACAACCTTCCCTGTGTCATTATTGGGTTCAGTGATTCCTTCCATGAGAACTGACTGAGCACCTACTCTGTAGTAGGCTGAGACCGGAGGATAGGACAGGCCCTGGATATAAATACAGATTTTAACATTTGTCGTTATATTGAATAAAAATATTATGATGACATGCTTTAGACAGAGTTATAAAAACTCCTGTAAGAGAAAACAAGGGACGTGCCCATTAGGAATTTTCATGTTGGGAGTTACAGAATACCTAACTCAAATTGGTTGAAATCATAAAAGGATCTGGTAGCACATTTCACCATATTTTAGGCCTTTGGGTCAGGCTTTATCTTATGTCCACTCATTGAATTCATTCACTTGATATCTCTTGAGACCCTATAGGCACTGGGATATATCAGTGTATAAGACAGACAAGGTCCATAGTCTCATTGAACTTATATTTTATCAGGATACAGACAACAGATGAACACATAAGAAAATGCCAGATGTTTGAAGAGAATTAAAATAACAGGCTGTGATAGAGTGTAACTGGGTGGTTACTTGGTTTTAATTGCTCAGAAAGGCAATAAGGCTGATTTGACTGACAAGACAAATCTGGAGGCAAGAGGGGTTGCAGGTGGGTGGGAGGAGCTCGGTGTAATTACGGGTCAGAAATAAGAACACGGGGACGAGAGCGAGCAGGCCAGAGCACGTGGGCCTCAGTAAATAGGTTGAATTTTACTCCAAATGTGATTTAAAACGACAACAACAACAACAACAACACTGGAGGATTTTGAGCAGAGTAGTGATATTTTCTAATTTATGTTTACAAAAACGTGTCTATGGATGCTGTATTCGTTTCCTATTGCTGCCATATCAAATACTAAAAACCCCTGTGCTTAACACATTACAGATATACTGTCTCTCTGTCTTGTAGTCAGAAGTCAGCATGGCTCAGCTGTTTCTCTGCCCGGAGTCTCAGGACGAGGAAAGCGAGCCCCCCTCTGAGGGCTCTAGGGATGAGTCCACTTCCAGCATGATTCAGGTTGTGGGCAGAATTCAGTTCTATGTGTTTGTGGAACCAAATTTCTCATGTCTTTACCGGCTATCAGCTAGGGACCCCCCCCCCCGCCTTAGCTCCTAGAAACCTCCCTGGGATCCTTGTGCACAGCCCCCTCCTTCTCAGAACCACAACAGCGCTCTGGCTCCCCACCCTGCTGCACCACTTTCTACTTCCTCTCTGCCACATCTTCGTGCCTACAGCTGGGAAACGTTCTCCACTTTGAAGAGTGTGCAGCATTAGATTGCACCCACCAGAAAACACAGGATGATCTCCCCATCTCAAGGTTTGTAACCTTCATCAGATCTGCAAAGACCCTTCTCCCAAGTAGCATGAGTATCCACAAGTTTTAGAGATTAGGAAGTGGAGACCGGGGATGGGGGACAGATTCAGCCTACCAGAGACGTTGTGTGGAAATTAGACTCGGGTGTGCAGGGGGTAAGATTGGAGGCAGGAAGACCTACATTAAGGGTATTTTAGTCCTCCCAGTGAAAGGTTATGGTCTGGTGAGCAGAATGGTAGTGGTGGAGAATGAAGAGAAGTAGGGTTGATAGAACTTGCTGGTGGATTATACATTGGAAATAAGGGAAAGGGAGATCAAGGGTAACACCTAGATTTTTTTTTAACTGGGTATGTGATGGTAGTGCCTTTTCTTGAGATGGAGAAGACTGGTATGGTAGTCATTATTGGTGTTCAACAAATATTTCTGGTTCTCCCTTCTTCCTGTCCTCCTTTTGGTTGAGTGTGGCCTTATGACTAGTTCTGGCCAATGAGATGTGTCCCTTCTGGGTCAGAGCATTTAACCCCAGCCCCAAATCCTCAAGATTCTTTCTCTCCCGGATGGTGGCTGCTACTCCATCAGCCTGGGTCCTGGAATAAGGGCAGCATGGAACAGTGCTTCCTGCTGACTTGCATTTGACATGCAGTTGAAAAATTAATCTCTGTTGTTTTAAGTCACTGAGATTCAGGGCTGTTTGCTATTGCACCACAATCTTGTTTATCCTGACCTAACACAGTGAGGAGGAGCAGGCCTTTTACAGGAAAAGGAATAAAGGGTTATGGAGCGGCCATGGTAAATCTGAGATGCTGAATCAATGGCGTGTCCAAGAAGTGTGCCTCTCTGCCCACTTCACTGCTCTACCGCAATTAGTATTAACATACTACCTCCACTCGCTGTTCTTGGGTTCCATGAAGCACCCCTGTTACCTTTTCAATAAATTACTTCTTTGACTTGAGCTAGTGTGAGCGTCCATTCTTTATAACCAAATGATCCCTGATAAAGACACTCCAGTGAAGGCAAAGACTTCTCATGAGTCTGGTTTTCTTGAGGCAGACATCTTTTTTAAATGTTCTTTATTCTCATTACACCTTTTCCACATGGTTCTCATGGCACTTGTCACCCTGAGTTCTAGTTAATTACATATGTTTCTACCCGTCACACTGTGCTGTGAACTTCCTGAGGGTGGGGCTATTTCTTTTTTGTCTTCAAGTTCCCAATGGACGCTCAGAGTGAGTGTGTCGTAAAGGCCTGCTGCATCGGAGTCTTCAGTTGAGATCAGGTTCATCAGATTAAATAATATTCAGCGAGCTATAGTCAGTTGACTCCTCCCAGAGAGAGAAGCAGAATGGGACCATGGACCGTAGTGTCTGGCAAGCTAACTTTCCTTTCCTGCTGCCAACTGAGGAAACTGATCCACTACACATTCCAAGAGGGATGTATGACTGTGAAAACTCCACTGAAAAACTGTCCGGGCATCAAGTCAACAGAAACAACAACAACAACAAGACCTGCTAGTGACAGACTATATGTCCATTTCAACAGGATATCTACTATGTCATTATCAGGAGCACTGCTCCAATATTTATGAATTAAACGACATTTAATTTTGTTGTTCATATTTTCGATATATATAATTATTTCTTTATTACTAGTTGTCAGTTGTTGCAAAAAGTGTTAGAATCTCCCATTGTGATTATGGATTTGTATATTTCTTGGTTTCGTCCTGTTAATTTGCTCTATATGTTTTGAAGCAATGCTATTGGATACATTAAGATTTAGAATTGCTGTAACTTAATGGCAGAAGAATCCCTTTAACATTGTGAAATGCCCCCACTTAATATCTAAGTAGTGCTTATTGCCTTGGTTCACTTTGTCTGATATTAGCAGAGCCATACCAGTTAGTCTGTATGGTGTATATATATTTCTACCCTTCTTGTTGGAACTTTTCTGTATTCCTATATTTATGATGTGTCTTATAAACATAGAGTTGGAGGGATCTCCATCCTGACCATTTTTTTTTTCTTTTGATAGGAGTGTTTAGTCTGTTTAGATGTCAATGTAATCATGGATAGATACATTGGGGTAGATACAGTGCTACTACACAGTGATGTTATGTCCTTCTCGGGTTATCTATACCATTTGGAGGCATGTGAGATCCATGTTTCCCTTTTCAGTGATATTGATTTTGATCACTTAGTTAAGGTGTTGCCCAATGACTTACTGTATAGTTATTAATTACAAAAGGATCAGTAGTAAGTGGTGTGTGGAAAGATATTTTGAGATCAAAAACCCTGTTCTTCATCAATCCCTGCTTCTCCTACTAGATCTACCACCCATCACCGATCTTTTTATTTTGGTGTTCATGTTCTTCCAGATTTGAACAGTGGGAGTCCATCAAGCTGGCTCTTATGGTTGTTTTTTGTTGTTTTTTTTTTTTTATGTGCCCCGTCTTTTCTCTTAGCCTTTAATCTCTTTCTGGTACAACAAGACCTCCCATGCCTATTTTGTTATTCCTTACCCCAGCCTTGTAATCAACCATTTCTCCAAGGAGCCCTGGTCATTTTAGTGGGAAATACTATTTAGACACCAAAATCTGGATGCTAGGTGTGCTCATTGCTATTAAGTGTCATGGGCTTCTAGGATTTTTTGCTGGACTATGTGGGGAAATTCACACACACACACACACACACACACACACGAGCACAAGAAAATTAATATATATGATATATAATAATATAATATATTATAATAATATATATAATATAATATATAGGGACGCCTGGGTCGCTCAGTCGTTAAGCACCTGCCTTCGGCTCAGGTCATGATCCCAGGGTCCTGGGATCGAGTCCTGCATCAGGCTCCCTGCTCCACGGGAAGTCTGCTTCTCCCTCTCCCACTCCCCCTGCTTGTGTTCCCTCTCTCGCTGTGTCTCTCTGTCAAATAAATAAATAAAATCTTTTTTAAAAATTTAAAAATATATATAATATATAAAAATATATAACATATATAATATAAATAATATAATTAATATAAACACATACACATATGCACACATGTAAGTTTGTGCTGATACCACCAATTCCAATCCAACTCCACAAGGTTCTACCTTACCTTCTCTCAATTAAAAAAAAATCTATATTTATATCCCCCTATTTCCACACTGAGAACTCTGGCTCCCAATACTATCAATTCAAAATCCCATAAAATAGGGATTCAGTCAGGAGGGCATACAACTCTTGATCTCAGGGTCATGAGTTCGAGCCCCACATTAGATGTAGAGATTACTTTAAAAAAATTTTTTTAAAGAAAATCAACAAAATAGTTTCAGAATTGCTATACTTCTAAATCACTATGAAAATCAAACCTACTCAAAAGAGTTCAATATTTGTTTGCATTTCTTTTATTATATTTGTTTCCATTTCTTTTATTATTTCTTTGTGTGTGGGGGGGTATCTACTCAAAAGCATTATGTTTAAATGCCACTTGAATTAATTCTACTCCCACCACTTCATTGTGGTTGTTATTCTAATTATTTAGTATTTAGAACATTAATGTGATCCCAAAAGTCAAAACAATCAAAACGGTGTGCTCAGAAAAGAGTCAGTCCCTCCATTATCCCTTCCATTCCACCCGCCCCCCTTGTATGTAATCCATTTTATTAATTTCTGGTTTATCCTTTCTTTGCTTCTTTTGCAAAAATAAGCAGATGTGTGTATGTTTTCTTGTTTTCCATTTTTCTTACACAAAATGAATATATATTCTTTTGCACTTTGCTCTTTTTGCTTAACGGTATAGCCTAGAAGTCATTCCATACCTTCTCAAAGAGATTTTACCCATTCTCTTTAACAGCTGTTCACTCAAGTTAAGCTCATTAACATTTACTGATTGATATATTTTGTCTCTCATATTGTGTTATAATTACTGTGTGTATCATATTTACTGTGTTTCGTTATATGATGTGTCAACCTCTCTCTAAAATTATTTTTTATATTTAGGAAAATTCGTCTTTGGTTCCACGGGTTGCCTTTGTATGTGTGCCTTTGGTGCTCTTTATTTTAGGCATAAATGAGAAAAACTCATTGAAATTTTACTATCTGGTGCCTCAGTTTTACAGATAGGTGTTGGGGCACCTGGGTGGCTCAGTCGGTTAAGCGTCTGCCTTTGGCTCAGGTCATGATCCCAGGGTCCTGGGATCGAGCTCCGCATCGGGCTCCCTGCTCAGCGGGAAGCCTGCTTCTCCCTCTGCCTGCCTCCTCTCTCTGACAAATTAATGAATAAAAAAAAATCTTTAAAAAAATAAAAATTAAAAAAAATAAATATAGGTGTTGATTCTCACCTGTCATCTGGTGAACAATCAGTGATCATATTAGACTTTTTCCTTTCTTCCCCTTCTTGTTATGTTTAGTTATAGTCTTCCTACATTGTCAAAACATATTCTGTTTACTGCTCTTAATTCACCCATGTCTCCACCTGTTGTAAGGTTCTTATATTTCACCTGAAGTGATATGGAATTATTTGAAGGTACAAAGTTGCATATTGTAATCCTTAGAGCAATCTCTCTCCCTCTCTATAGATAGATAATTGATAGATTAGATAGACACAGAGATACAAAGATAGTTATTTACCATACTTTAAGAATTAGTGTCTTTTTCAATGGAATATTATGCAGCCATCAAAAGGAATGAGATCTTGCCATTTGCAAGGACATGGATGGAACTGGAGGGTGTTATGCTGAGTGAAATAAGTCAATCAGAGAAAGATGTATCATATGACCTCACTGATATGAGGAGTTCTTAATCTCAGGAAACAAACTGAGTGTTACTGGAGTGGTTGGGGGTGGGAGGGTTGGGGTGGCTGGGTGATAGACATTGGGGAGGGTATGTGCTACGGTGAGCGCTGTGAATTGTGCAAAACTGTTGAATCACAGATCTGTACTTCTGAAACAAATAACGCAACATATTTTAAGAAAAAAGAAAAAGAAGATAACAGGAGAGGAAGAATGAAGGGAAGTAAGTCAGAGGGGGAGACGAACCATGAGAGATGATGGACTCTGAAAAACAAACTGAGGGTTCTAGAGGGGAGGAGGGTAGGGGGATGGGTTAGCCTGGTGATGGGTATTAAAGAGGGCACATTCTGCATGGAGCACTGGGTGTTATGAACAAACAATGAATCATGGAACACTACATCAAAACTAATGACGTAATATATGGTGATTAACATAACAATAAAAAAATTAAAAAAAAGAATTAGTGTCTTTTTTTAAGATTTGACTTACTTATTTTTCAGAGAGAGAGAGAGAGAGCGAGCATGAGCAGGGGGAGGGGCAGGGGAAAGGGAGAGGCAGACTCCCCGCTGAGCAGGGAGCCCAATGAGGGCCTCAATCCCAGGACCCTGGGATCATGACCTGAGCTGAAGGCAGACACTTAACCGACTGAGCCACCCAGGCGCCCCAAGAATTAGTGTCTTAATAGAATGGAATTTGTTATTAAAAGCCTCTCCAAAAATATGCAGCCAAGAATACTATATCCAGCTAGGCTGTCATTGAAAATAGAAGAGATAAAAAGCTTCCAGGACAAATAACAACTAAAGGAATTTGCAAACACAAAACCAGACCTACAAGAAATATTGAAGGGGTCCTCTAAGCAAAGAGAGCCTAAAAGCAACATAGACCAGAAAGGAACACAGACAATATACAGTAACAGTCACCTTACAGGCAATACACTGGCACTAAATTCATATCTTTCAATAGTTACCCTGAATGTAAATGGATTAAATGCCCCAATCAAAAGACACAGGCTATCAGATTGGATAAAAAAACAAGACCCATCGATATGCTGTCTGCAAGAGACTCATTTAGACCCCAAAACACCCCCAGATTGAAAGTGAAGGGGTGGAAAACCATTTACCATGCTAATGGACACCAAAGGAAGCTGGGGTGCCAATCCTTATATCAGACAAATTAGATTTTAAACCAAAGATTGGATAGGATAGGATACTGTATCCTACTTAAAGGGTCTATCCAACAAGAAGATCTAGCAATTGTAAATATCTATGCCCCTAACATGGGAGCAGCCACTTAGATAAGCCAATTAATAACAAAAGCAAAGAAACACTTCGACAACAATACAATAATAGTGGGGGACTTTAACACCCCCCTCACTGAAATGGACAGATCATCTAAGCAAAAGATCAACAAGGAAATAAAGACTTTAAACGACACACTGGACCAAATGGACTACACAGACATATTCAGAACATTTCATCCCAAAGCAACAGAATACACATTCTTCTCTAGTGCCCATGGAACATTCTCCAGAATAGATCACATCCTAGGTCACAAATCCGGTCTCAACTGGTACCAAAAGATTGGGATCATTCCCTGCATATTTTCAGACCACAATGCTTTGAAACTAGAACTCAATCCCAAGAGGAAAGTCGGAAAGAACTCAAATACATGGAGGCTAAAGAGCATCCGACTAAAGAATGAATGGGCCAACCAGGAAATTAAAGAAGAATTAAAAAAATTCATGGAAACAAATGAAAATCAAAACACAACTATTCAAAATCTTTGGGATACAGCAAAGGCAGTCCTGAGAGGAAAGTATATAGCAATACAGGCCTTCCTCAAGAAACAACAAAGGTCTCACATACACAACCTAACCCTACACCTAAAGGAGCTGGAGGAAGAAGAGCAAATAAAACCTAAACCCAGCAGGAGAAAAGAAATGATAAAGATCAGAGCAGAAATCAATGAACTAGAAACCAAAAGAACAGTAGAACAGATCAACGGAACTAGGAGCTGGTTCTTTGAAAGAATTAACAAGATTGATAAACCCCTGGCCAGACTTACCAAAAAGAAAAGAGAAAGGACCCAAATCAACAAAATCATGAATGAAAGAGGAGAGATCACAACCAACACCAAAGAAATACAAACAATTATAAGAACATATTATGAGCAACTACATGCCAGCAAATTAGATAACCTGGAAGAAATGGATGCATTCCTAGAGATGTATCAACTACCAAAACTGAACCAGGAAGAAATAGAAAACCTGAACAGACCTATAACCACTAAGGAAATTGAAGCCGTCATCAGAAATCTCCCCACAAACAAATGCCCAGGGCCAGACGGCTTCCCAGGGGAATTCTACCAAACATTTCAAGAAGAATTGATACCGATTCTCCTGAAACGGATCCAAAAAATAGGAATGGAAGGAAAACTTCCAAACTCATTTTATGAGGCCACCATTCCCTTGATCCCAAAACCAAAGACCCCATCAAAAAGGAGAATTACAGACCAATATCCTTGGTGAACATGGATGCAAAAATTCTCACCAAAATACTAGCCAATAGGATCCAACAGTACATTAGAAGGATTATTCACCACGACCCAGTGGGATTTATCCCTGGGCTGCAAGGTTGGTTCAACCTCCACAAATCAATCAACGTGATACAATCCATTAATAAAAGAAAGAACAAGAACCATATGATCCTCTCAATAGATGCAGAAAAAGCATTTGACAAAGTACAGCACCCTTTCTTGATCAAAACTCTTCAGAGTATAGGGATAGAGGGTACATACCTCAATATCATAAAAGCCATCTATGAAAAACCCACAGCGAATATCATTCTCAATGGGGCAAAACTGAGAGCTTTCCCCCTAAGGTCAGGAAAATGGCAGGGATGTCCACTCTCACCACTGCTATTCAACATAGTATTAGAAGTCCTAGCCACAGCAATCAGACAACAAAAAGAAATCAAAGGCATCCAAATCGGCAAAGAAGAAGTCAAACTCTCACTCTTTGCAGATGATATGATACTGTATGTGGAAAACCCAAAAGACTCCACCCCAAAACTGCTAGAACTCATACAGGAATTCAGTAAAGTGGCAGGATATAAAATCAATGCACAGAAATCAGTGGCATGCCTATACACCACCACCAAGACAGAAGAAAAAGAAATAAAGGAGTCGATCCCATTTACAACTGCACCCAAAACCATAAGATACCTAGGAATAAATCTAACCAAAGAGGCAAAGGATCTGTACTCAGAAAACTACAAAATACTCATGAAAGAAATTGAGGAAGACACAAAGAAATGGAAAAACGTTCCATGCTCATGGATTGGAAGAACAAATATTGTGAAGATGTCAATGCTACCTAGAGCAATCTACACTTTCAAAGCAATCCCCATCAAAATACCATCCACTTTTTTCAAAGAAATGGAACAAATAATCCTAAAATTTGTATGGAACCAGAAGAGACCCCGAATAGCCAGAGGAATGTTGAAAATGAAAAACAAAGCTGGCGGCATCACAATTCCGCACTTCCAGCTCTATTACAAAGCTGTCATCATCAAGACAGTATGGTACTGGCACAAAAACAGACACATAGATCAATGGAACAGAATAGAAAGCCCAGAAATGGACCCTCAATTCTATGGTCAACTAATCTTTGACAAAGCAGGAAAGAATGTCCAATGGAAAAAAGACAGGCTCTTCAACAAATGGTGTTGGGAAAATTGGACAGCCACATGCAGAAGAATGAAACTGGACCATTTCCTTACACCACACACAAAAATAGACTCCAAATGGTTGAAAGACCTAAACATGAGACAGGAGTCCATCAAAAGCCTAAAGAAGAACACAGGTAGCAACCTCTTCGACCTCAGGCACAGCAACTTCTTCCTAGAAACATCGCCAAAGGCAAGGGAAGCAAGGGCAAAATGAACTATTGGGACTTCAGCAAGATAAGAAGCTTTTGCACAGCAAAAGAAACAGTCCACAAAACCAAAAGACAACCGACAGAATGGGAGAAGATATTTGCAAATGACATATCAGATAAAGGGCTAATAGCCAAAATCTATAAAGAACTTATCAAACTCAATACCCAAAGAACAAATGATCCAATCAAGAAATGGGCAGAAGACATGAACAGACAGTTTTCCAAAGAAGACATCCAAATGGCCAACAGGCACATGAAAAAGTCCTCAACATCGCTCGGCATCAGGGAAATCCAAATCAAAACCTCAATGAGATATCACCTCACACCCGTCAGAATGGCTAAAAATAACAAGTCAGGAAACGACAGATGTTGGCGGGGATGTGGAGAAAGGGGAACGCTCCTACACTGTTGGTGGGAATGCAAGCTGGTGCAACCCCTCTGGAAAACAGTATGAAGGTTCCTCAAAAAGTTGAAAACAGAGCTACCCTACAACCCAGCAATTGCAGTACTGGGTATTTACCCCAAAGATACAAATGTAGGGATCCGAAGGGGTATGTGCACCCCGATGTTTATAGCAGCAATGTCCACAATAGCCAAACTGTGGAAAGACCCAAGATATCCATCGACAGATGAATGGATAAAGAAGATGTGGTATATATATACAATGGAATATCATGCAGCCATCAAAAGGAATGAAATTTTGCCATTTGCAATGACGTGGATGGAACTGGAGGGTATTATGCTGAGTGAAATAAGTCAATCAGAGAAAGACATGTATCATATGACCTCACTGATATGAGGAATCCTTAATCTCAGGAAACAAACTGAGGGTTGCTGGAGTGGTGGGGGGTGGGAGGGATGGGGTGGCTGGGTGATAGGCAGTGGGGAGGGCATATGCTATGGTGAGTGCTGTGAATTGTGCAAGACTGTTGAATCACAGATCTGTACTTCTGAAACAAATAATACATTATATGTTAAAAAAAAAGAAGAAGAAGATAACAGGAGGGGAAGAATGAAAGGGGAAATCAAAGGGGGAGACGAACCATGAGAGACGATGGACTCTGAAAAACAACTGAGGGTTCTAGAGGGGAGGGAGGTGGAGGGATGGGTTAGCCTGGTGATGGGTATTAAGGAGGGCACGTTCTACATGGAGCACTGGGTGTTCTACACAAACAATGGATCATGGAACACTACATCAAAAACTAATGATGTAATGTATGGTGATTAACATAACATAAAAAAATAAAAAAGCCTCTCCAGAGAGTTCCACTCCCACAGTGGCAGCATGAGGAATTCTGCAGACCTGCTCCTCGGTGAAACAGGCATCACTGGGAGGATTATTTTTATTTTTTTTATTTTTATTTTTTAAAGATTTTATTTATTTATTTGAGAGAGAGAATGAGAGATAGAGAGCACGAGAGGGAAGAGGGTCAGAGGGAGAAGCAGACTCCCTGCTGAGCAGGGAGCCCGATGCGGGACTCGATTCCGGGACTCCAGGATCATGACCTGAGCCGAAGGCAGTCGCTTAACCAACTGAGCCACCCAGGCCCCCGGGAGGATTATTTTTAAAAACCAACCATGTGAAGCCTGATCTTTATCTTAAGGAAATTATCTTCAGGACATACAGACAACAAGGAAACATTTCTTCCAGAAAATCTATCAAAACTTGGCATTGGAGCCACAGCCTGTCTCCCGCTCCTCCCCTCCCGGTTGGGCATGACGGAAGCCACTCCAGGCAGGTGCCTCTAAGAAGTCCTGCCTCCTGCTCCCCCCACCGATCCCCGGCGCCGCTGCGGCGTCCCTCCGGGAGGGGGGCAGCTCACCGGTACATCTCACCCTCCGGCCGCAGCTGCCTGTGGTGGAGGCCACAGGCAAGTCTGGCCAAGAGAGTGGGGGCTCTGCCTTGGCATGGCACACAAACTAGGCCAGGCCCTGCTGATGGGGCAGAGGTTCCACACCAGGGAAGGCAGGGTGGGAAGACCAGCGTCCTGCTCCTGAAGCAGGGGTGTCCCTCAGAAGTGGGCCACACTGTCTATCTCACAGTCCGCATGACCCAGCGAACATGCTCCTCCGGGGTCACCCAGATGTGCTGACCACCTATGCCCACGCAAAAACCTGCCCAGGGATGTCTGGAGCAGTTTTATTCATCGTTGCCAAAACCGGGAAGCAACCAAGAGAAATAAAGTGCAGTCCACCCAGATAATGGAATATTATCCAGCGCTAAAAAGAACTGAGCTTTCGAGCCTGCAGAAGACATGGAGGAACCGTCATGGCTCTGACTAAGGGAAAGAAGGCAGCCTGAAAAGGCCACCTATATGACATTCTGGGGAAGGTGAAACTGTGGAAACAGTAAAAGGATCGGCGTTTGCCAGAATGTAGGCGGGGAAGAAGGGTGAATAGGCAGAACCCCGACGCCAGCTATGGACCTGGGGTGATGATGACGTGTAGCGCAGGCTCACCGGTTGTAACACACGTGGGGACGTTGACAGGGCAGGAAGCGGGGCGGGGTTTGGCGGGGTTGGGCGGGGCTTCTGGGGAAATCTCTGTGCTTTCTGTTCAGTTTCGCTGTCTTCAACCTAAAACTGCTCTAAAAAGTAAAGTCTTTCTTTTAAAGGTTAATTACATGAAAATCAGTCCCGAACAGACTGAGCTCAAAACTAACAAAGAGAATACGATGCAGAGTATTTGAACTTGATAGATAATAGCAGAAACTATAACACATGAAGAATTACCGCCACCCTTGCTCTGTTTGAGTTTTTCCAGATTGGCAATATTTTCAAGGATTCAGCATATTAGCAGCTGAGGTTTCAGCATAAATACATAGCCTATTAATAACCTCATATTTTAGGTTAGTATGCAAACTCAGTGTGTGTGGTATTTTAAGAATTCTAACCCAAAACAAGCAGTGAGTCATCTATAAAACCTAAGCTGCTTTCTGACTGCCAAGAACCTAATGGTACTTGTTACATTAGGATATTTGAAATTAATTTTCCCTTCACATCTATCATGCACTCCATTAAACTTAAGTTATAATGCACATTATTTGCTAATATTTTCTAATGTTATTCCAAGAGATTTGGAGGAAGGCAGTGCAGTGGTGAAGGTTTCTGCCCAGCACCATCTCTTGCCAGCAGTGTGACCTTGGGCCCATCATCTGTGTCTCAGTTTCCTGAACTGTAAACAGATTAAATCAGTAGTCTCATCCCATAAGGTTTTGGAAAGGATTAAATTAGTTAATAATTTAAAACTCCTAGAACAGTGCCAGGCATGGACTAAGCACTAATAAATATTTACTGCTGTGATTAACGCAAATTTGACACTTCTTAAAAGGGAGTTTGGCTTGTGTGATTATTCTTTTTACACTATGGCATACAATGTTGACCGCCGATGGTGCCGAACCATCTATTAATAGACACTCCCCGCCCCACCCCACCCTCCTCTCCTACTTCATGACCACTTTGAAGCACTTTGAAGCCATTAGCACAAAGCAAACCTGACTTCCCCGAACACTGACCACTTCTGGAACATTCCCAAGCACGGTCTCATCTGAGAGCATTTCCACATGCCAGACCCTTCACGCTCACCTGCATGACTCCTTCCCTCCCTGCACTTAACTCTGCTCAGACAGTGCCTTCTGAGAGACGCCCGCCCTGCTCACCGGATGCCGACCTCCTGCCATGGGTCAGCACCTGCAAGCCCATTTTGCTGGTTCTATTTTCTATTTCCTCTTCTAGAATGTAAGTTTCAACAGGGCAAGGACTCTAGCTTGCTCACTGCTCTATTGTCTTCTTCCAGATCCCTCTGTAGGCTGCGCTGCGCCCCCCCATATGCCAGAGCACCCCTTCACTTCATCCCTTATTCTCCTTTGCTTTTGTTTTTAGTATGTGTTACCATCCCGTTTACTTATTTATTTTCCATGCCCCACGCTAGAATGGTGTCTGGAATGCCTGGCACCAGTTAGACCGTCAATCATACTTGCTGATGTATAAAGAGGGTCTGGCATATAATAGGTCCTCAGCGAATGTGCGGAATGAATAAATGTCCCTGAAGATGTCATGGAAAGATTAAGGGGGGGGGCTATATTTCCTGTGGCCCACCAACACATAAGAAAAGTTTCCATTAGAAAAAACATAATAATAACCCATTATATCTACCTTATGACCAGCTGGTTCTACCCTAAAGCTGTGATTGCTAAGCTCATAGGGGCTCTCGTTACAGCCCAGAAATCCTATTGTGCTACACTTTGTCTCACTTTGCACAATGACCATTTCAAATCTCCCCTCTTTTTTAAATATTTTATTTTATTTTACTTTAAGTAAACTCTACCCCCAACGTGGGGCTCAAACTCACAATTCTGAGATCAAGAGTCACAAACTCTACCGACTGAGCCAGCCTCTCAAAATCTCCTCTCTTTAAACTTCTAGCCTCCTCCCATCCTACACTCTCAGGAGATAAAACTGTGTATTATTTATCTATGGCTGTGTCACAAATTACCCCAAAACTGAGTGACTAACACATAAAAAGCATCTATTATCTCCTTGTTTCTGTTCAGGAATCCAGGCCTGGATTAGCTGGATGCCCCTGGCTCCAGGTCTCAATTAGGTTTCAGCCAAGTGGTTGGGGCCCATGGTCACCTACCTCTTCTGGGGTAGGGTCCTCTTCCACACTCAATCCCGTGGTTGTTGGCAGTGTTGTGCTCCTTGCAGGCTGCTGGTAAGAGGCCTCCCTCACTTCCTCACCTTGTGAGCCTTTCCATAGGGCAGCTCACAACACGGCCGCTGGCTTTCCTCAAGAGCACATTCATGGGACAGAGCCCAAGACATCTGCCTCTTAAATCATCTAACGTCCGAAGTGGTACCCACTAGTCTGCCATATTGTAGTTGGTGGAGGCAAATCACTAGGTGCAGCCCACACTCAAGGGAGGGACCAGACAAGCACACGAACACCAGGAGACTCCATGGGGCCCGTCCCAGAGGTTGCCTCCCAAAACTGCACTTCCAATCACAGAGAAAAGAGAAGCCACGGCACGAGAACATTCTCAACTGCACCAACCTCCTGCCCTTTCCTCCTGCAGCAGGAACTGCCCTTCCTTCCACCTGAGGTTTGGTTCCCATTTTGATCCTTCTTCTCAGGACGCTTGCGTAACTGATTCTCCCTCTTTTCTTACACAGTCAGACTCTCAATTCAACTGGATCTTCTCCATAAGCCTTTCTGTGTACACATGCCTCTTCTCACAGAAACAAACTAACAAAAACACAAACCAGTGTAAACCCTCACTTATCCTGTATTTCACTCCTTTATTTAACGGTCCAAATGTCCTCCGATCCCCTCCCCCAAAAGGAGCTGCCTGTTGTCACTGTCCACCCACTCCAAGATGGCAGCATTACTTGGGCAGCAGAGCTCTTGCTGGTGTCACCAATGACTTCCTGAGGCCTAGTGAATATTTTAATCCTGGTGTTCTCTTCCTTTTAAACGCTGGACCACTCCATCCTTTCTGAAACACCCTCTTCCCTTATTTTGTAAGACAGAGCAGTCCTGGTTCTTCTTCCTCCTCTGGTCTCCCCTTCTCTAGCTCTTGTGCAGGCATATTTTCTACTACTCATCCCTTTAAATGTTGGAGTCCTTCAGGCCTTGGGGGCCTCTTAGGACTTCCCTTCTCTGTGTTTTCTCTCTCTTGGTGATCTTCCATGGCCCAGCTTCCAGGACCATTGAAATGCATACGCCTCACAAACTGACTTCTCCAGCCCAGACTTGTGCACATACTGGCCCATTTGACTTCTCTTCCATGATGCCTCAAAGGCAGTTCAAGTTCAACACTTCCAACACCAAGCTCATTATTTCTTCTATCAACCTGTTCCTTTTTCGGTGTTCCCTAGGGTATAGTTTCCTGGGGCTGCTGTAACAAAAGGCCACAAACTTGGTGCCTTAAAACAATGGGAATTTATTCCCTCACAGCTTCAGAGAACAGAAGTCTGAAATCAAGCCTCCCTCTAGAGGCTAGATCCGGGGGAGAATACTTCCTTGCCTCTTCCCGCTGCACGTGGCCCCAGGTGTCCCTGGCTTGTCACTGCATACCTTCCATTGTCACATGCCTTTCTGCTCTTCTCCATACATGTCTCAAATCTCCCTCTGCCTTTCTTTTAGAAGGACTTGGAAAAATCCAGGAGGACCTCATCTCAAAACCCTAACTTGATTATATCTGCGAAGACCAAATAGGGTCACATTCACAGGTCACATGCAACCCACATCTGGCTCTGTGAATGGCACCTTCCTCCATCCTGTTGGTCAAGCCAGAAACCTCATGACTATTCTGTTCCCAGCATCCAACGAAACCAGAAGTCGTTTTCCTTCCTCTGCATCTCTGGTATCTGTCCGCTTCTCTCTCTTCATCACACCTGAATAATCCAAGCTATTATCGTCTCTCACCTAGTCATACAGCAGCCTTCCATCCACGCCTACTCCTGGCCATCCATCCTCCACACTGTGGAGTCATTTCTAAATGTGATGCGAATCTGATCATGCCGCCCCTCCGGCTTCTTCTCCCAACTTTCACTGTTCTTGGGACCATAGTCGTTATTAAAAACCAACATGAAATAAGAGCCTCAGTTTACTTCATGAAGCCTTTAAGAAGGTGGTACATAGCAGGCAAAGAAACATTGTGTAGAGCAACTGAGAGGAGTCATGACAAAAATTGATGACTTTGTGTGGTCTGCTCCACACCCAACAATTGACTATACCATGACCTTACTTGGCTCCTTCTCTAGACTCTAAGAAACCCATCATTGGACACTGATGTGCTAAAGAGCATCTGCCTCCCTTCAACACTCATCATGTAGGAAATACTGAGAAGGCTGGGGTCCCCTAAGGGTGATGCCAGCATTTTAGACTTAATCACGTCTGCTTTCCGCCCCCTCCCCCCAGGGCTTCTTGTGGCTCTTCTGTTGGAATACCTGAATGGGAGCTGTCCAAATGGCTTCAAAATGCAGTGCCTCGAAATTACCAACTTTAATATTCCTGTCACCACAAAGCCGTCTATCCCAATTTATGTTCTAACAATAGCTAAGCAGAGACCTTATGGGTCCAATGGAAGGAAATCTCTAGCATAAAAAGTATGAAGTCCACCAATCAATCATGACCCACCTTCTGGGTATCCACGGTGCATTCAGCCCGATGCTAATTCTGCTCTGGCAAAGGTTTTGGCTCCAAAACAGGGAAATGGAGAGCAAGGTAATTTTATACAAGTGCAATGTTCCCTTCACAATTCCTGTGTCTGCAGGAAAGAGTTGATTCTTCTAAAGAAGCAAACAACCCTACAATCTCAGGGACTTAAAGCAATGAATGGTTAGTTCCCCTTCTTGCTGCATAACCAGCAGGTTGACTAGCGCTTTCCATCCTGCTGTCCTCCCTCCTAGACCGGTTGATGGAACAGAGCCCGTACGGATCTGCCCGTTCGCTTTGGCAGAAGGTTGAGATGGCTTTTGGGGGTCTTATACCCATCATTAAATGCTCTGGCCCGGAAGCAATACACGTTTCTTCGGCTCACAACTCATTGGCCAGAATAGTCGCATGGCTCCACTCAGCCACCAGGGGGCCCCAAAGCTCACCCTGCAGTGTGCCTGGAAAGCGGGAGAAGTGGAAATACTGGCAAACGTTGCTAAAGATACGCACTGTCTTTCTTGTCACTAAGTACTTAGACCGCCGTTCTCTCCAACAAGCAATATATATACCTGCACGACTGCCCCCAAGGGGAAGAATCCAAAAGCTCCATCCAATCATCAGGCTTAAAGCCCAGAACCTATGCGTGGCGCACAGGAATTTCTAAATTGGGTCAAAGGAGGCACGGTCTCCATCCAGAGAATTAGGAACTAAACACCAGGTTCTCTATCTGACCTCCAACGGTATTGCTTCGTTCCCAGTATATAAAGATAGAACAGTCACGCTAACCACAACCAACACACCTGCTAGCAGGGAGGAAGGAAAGGGAAGGCACTCAGGCACTGACCCTATTCCCTCCTCTCTGTTGTATTTACTGCATTTAACATTCACATGGCATCATTCATCTGCCAGGAATCCCTGTAAGCACTGTATATATAGCAATTGATTTAATCCTCACTACAACCCTATGACAAAGGTACTGTTGTAGATCCCATTTTCAGATGAGAAAATTCAACCCATTCGTGTGTTCAGGGTCCCCCAGCGAGTAAGTGAAGGAGCCGGGGGTTCTGACTCAAGCAGCCTGGCCCTAGAGTTTGCTCCCACCCATTACACTGCACTGCCTTTGCAGGACATCTTCATCTTTAGAGATTCGTTTACGGTAAAAACTCTAAGTTAAACTTGCAACCTAAAAGTGGGAAGACGCTTATTATGAGAAGCACATTTTAGCCAAGGAGGGAACAGATTTGTTACTGGAATCACCATTCTCTACTACTCCTTCCCGCTGTTGTTTTCACCCAGGATGGGTTGGTCGGACCCTCGTGCCTCTCACAGAGGGGTCTCTCACTGAAGGCTGGAACACAGATGGAACATTCCTGCCCTTGGCTGTCAGAAAGCCTCCACGCAGGGAGCATGGCTGCATCACTGTGTTACCAGTAGAGGAAAACGCCTGCAAACGCGTCGTACACACTGGTGTCGGTAGAAATGGCAATGGAGCTTCTGGATCCAAACCAGGGAGTATTTTTTGAAGATGGCCTCACACGTAGCCCTTCGTTGCTGGCTGAGCCCATGTTCTCCTCCAAGGGGAAGCAAGTGGGGAGGAGACAGAGCCAGCCTGCAGAGAGGAGGAGGTGGGGTGAGGGAATCCTAGCAGTATTCATACCCCATGTTCTAGCCCTTCCTAGGGATCCCCACAGGGTGGGGGGAACCCTTTCCTTCTAAGATTTCTTCAAGCTGAAATTCTGTCCCTCGCTGTCAAAATGGTAGTTCTACCACAGTCTAGTTAACCCGTCTCCTACTGACGCCTTTCAGTTTTTCTAATGTTTTTGCCAATGCAGATAATGCTTGAAAACTTTCTTGTTCTTTGAGCCTGATTGAATATGTCAAGAGGATGATCCTAAAAGTAGAATTGCTTTCTACTTTTAAAAAAGTTATTGATGCTGGTGTGCCTGGGTGGCTCAGTCGGTTAAGCATCTGCCTTCAGCTCTGGTCATGATCCTGGGGTCCTGGGATGGAGCCCCGCATCGGGCTCCCCGCTCAGTCTGCTCTCCCTCTGCCTGCCGCTCGCCCGCTCCCATTGCTTGTGCTCTCTCCCTCCCTCTCTCTCTCTCATAAATAAATAAAATCTTTTAAAAATTAATTTAAAAATAAATAATTAATTAAATATATCAGTACTTTTAAAAATGTATTGATAATGATAACCCTAAGCATGGTGCCAATGCACAAACTCCATAGCAGTACCGAAGGGGCCCAATTCTTTGTGTCTTCGTCAGCACTTGCTATAATAAGTTTATTTCTTTTTTTTAATTTTTTATTGTTATGTTAATCACCATATATTACATCATTTGTTTTGGTGTAGTGTTCCATGATTCATTGTTTATTCATAACACCCAGTGCTCCATGCAGAATGTGCCCTCTTTAATACCCATCACCAGGCTAACCCATCCCCCTACCCCCCTCCCCTCTAGAAACCTCAGTTTGTTTTTCAGAGTCCATCATCTCTCCTGGTTCGTCTCCCCCTCTGACTTACTCCCCTTCATTCTTCCTCTCCTGCTATCTTCTTCTTTTTCTTTTTTCTTAAAATATGTTGCGTTATTTGTTTCAGAAGTACAGATCTGTGATTCAACAGTCTTACACAATTCACAGCGCTCACTGGAGCACATACCCTCCCCAATGTCTATCACCCAGCCACCCCATCCCTCCCACCCCCCACCACTCCAGCAACCCTCCGTTTGTTTCCTGAGATTAAGGATTCCTCATATCAGTGAGGTCATATGATACATGTCTTTCTCTGACTGACTTATTTCACTCAGCATAATACCCTCCAGTTCCATCCACGTCATTGCAAATGGCAAGATCTCATTCCTTTTGATGGCTGCATAATATTCCATTCTGTATATATACCACTTCTTCTTTATCCATTCATCTGTCGATGGACATCTTGGCTCTTTCCACAGTTTGGCTATTGTGGACATTGCTGCTATAAACATTGGGGTGCACGTACCCCTTCGGGTCCCTACATTTGTATCTTTGGGGTAAATACCCAGTAGTGCAATTGCTGGATCGAACGGTAGCTCTAATTTCACCTGTTTGAGGAACGTCCATACTGTTTTCCAGAGTGGCTGCATCAGCTTGCATTCCCACCAACAGTGTAGGAGGGTTCCCCTTTCTCCACATCCCCGCCAACATCTGTCGTTCCCTGACTTGTTAATTTTAGCCATTCTGACGGGTGTGAGGTGGTATCTCATTGAGGTGTTGATTTGGATTTCCCTGATGCCGAGCGATGTTGAGCACTTTTTCATGTGCCTGTTGGCCATTTGGATGTCTTCTTTGGAAAAATGTCTGTTCATGTCTTCTGCCCATTTCTTGATTGGATTATTTGTTCTTTGGGTGTTGAGTTTGATAAGTTCTTTATAGATTTTGGATACTAGCCCTTTATCTGATATGTCATTTGCAAATATTTTCTCCCATTCTGTCGGTTGTCTTTTGGTTTTGTGGACTGTTTCTTTTGCTGTGCAAAAGCTTTTTATCTTGATGAAATCCCAATAGTTCATTTTTGGCCTGGCTTCCTGTGCCTTTGGTGATGTTTCTAGGAAGAAGTTGCTGTGGCTAAGGTCGAAGAGGTTGCTGCCTGTGTTCTCCTTTAGGATTTGGATGGACTCCTGTCTCACGTTTAGGTCTTTCAACCATTTGGAGTCTATTTTTGTGTGTGGTGTAAGGAAATGGTCCAGTTTCATTCTTCTGCATGTGGCTGTCCAATTTTCCCAACACCATTTGTTGAAGAGACTGTCTTTTTGCCATTGGACATTCTTTCCTGCTTTGTCAAAGATGAGTTGACCATAGAGTTGAGGGTCCATTTCTGGGCTCTCGATTCTGTTCCATTGATCTATGTGTCTGTTTTTGTGCCAGTACCATACTGTCTTAATGATGACAGCTTTGTAATAGAGCCGGAAGTCCGGAATTGTGATGCCGCCAGCTTTGCTTTTCTTTTTCAATATTCCTCTGGCTATTCAGGGTCTCTTCTGGCTCCATACCAATTTTAGGATTATTTGTTCCATTTCTTTGAAAAAAGTGGATGGTATTTTGATGGGGATTGCATTGAATGTGTAGATTGCTCTAGGTAGCATTGACATCTTCACAATGTTGGTTCTCCCAATCCATGAGCATGGAACGTTTTTCCATTTCTTTGTGTCTTCTTCAATTTCTTTCATGAGTATTTTATAGTTTTCTGAGTACAGATCCTTTGCCTCTTTGGTTAAATCTATTCCTAGGTATCTTATGGTTTTGGGTGCAATTGTGAATGGGATCGACTCCTTGATTTGTCTCTCTTCTGTCTTGTTGGTGTATAGGAATGCCACTGATTTCTGTGCATTGATTTTATAGCCTGCTACTTGACTGAATTCCTGTATGAGTTCTAGCAGTTTTGGGGTGGAGTCTTTTGGGTTTTCCACATAAAGTATCATATCATCTGCAAAGAGTGAGAGTTTGACTTCCTCCTTGCCGATTTGGATGCCTTTGATTTCTTTTTGTTGTCTGATTGCTGTGGCTAGGACTTCTAATACTATGTTGAATAGCAGTGGTGAGAGTGGACATCCCTGCCGCATTCCTGACCTTAGGGGAAAAGCTCTCAGCTTTTCCCCATTGAGAATGATATTCGCTGTAGGTTTTTCGTAGATGGCTTTTATGATATTGAGGTATGTACCCTCTATCCCTATACTCTGAAGAGTTTTGATCAAGAAAGGATGCTGTACTTTGTCAAATGCTTTTTCTGCATCTATTGAGAGGATCATATGATTCTTGTTCTTTCTTTTGTTAATGTATTGTATCACGTTGATTGATTTGCGGATGTTGAACCAGCCTTGCAGCCCAGGGATAAATCCCACTTGGTCGTGGTGAATAATCCTTTTAATGTACTGTTGGATCCTATTGGCTAGTATTTTGGTGAGAATTTTTGCATCCATGTTCATCAAGGATATTGGTCTGTAATTCTCCTTTTTGATGGGATCTTTGTCTGGTTTTGGGATCAAGGTAATGGTGGCCTCATAAAATGAATTTGGAAGTTTTCCTTCCATTTCTATTTTTTGGAACAGTTTCAGGAGAATAGGTATTAATTCTTCTTTAAATGTCTGATAGAATTCCCCTGGGAAGCCATCTGGCCCTGGGCTTTTGTTTCTTGGGAGATTTTTGATGATTGCTTCAATTTCCTTAGTGGTTATAGGTCTGTTCAGGTTTTCTATTTCTTCCTGGTTCAGTTTTGGTAGTTGATACATCTCTAGGAATGCACCCATTTCTTCCAGGTTATCTAATTTGCTGGCATAGAGTTGCTCATAATATGTTCTTATAATTGTTTGTATTTCTTTGGTGTTGGTTGTGATCTCTCCTCTTTCATTCATGATTTTGTTGATTTGGGTCCTTTCTCTTTTCTTTTTGATCAGTCTGGCCAGGGGTTTATCAATCTTGTTAATTCTTTCAAAGAACCAGCTCCTACTTTCGTTGATCTGTTCTACTGTTCTTTTGGTTTCTAGTTCATGGATTTCTGCTCTGATCTTTATGATTTCTCTTCTCCTGCTGGGTTTAGGCTTTATTTGCTGTTCTTCCTCCAGCTCCTTTAGGTGTAGGGTTAGGTTGTGTATGTGAGACCTTTCTTGTTTCTTGAGGAAGGCTTGTATTGCTATATACTTTCCTCTCAGGACTGCCTTTGCTGTATCCCAAAGATTTTGGACAGTTGTGTTTTCATTTTCATTGGTTTCCATGAATTTTTTTAATTCTTCTTTAATTTCCTGGTTGACCATTCATTCTTTAGGAGGATGCTCTTTAGCCTCCATGTATTTGAGTTCTTTCCGACTTTCCTCTTGTGATTGAGTTCTAGTTTCAAAGCATTGTGGTCTGAAAATATGCAGGGAATGATCCCAATCTTTTGGTACCGGTTGAGACCTGATTTGTGACCTAGGATGTGATCAATTCTGGAGAATGTTCCATGGGCACTAGAGAAGAATGTGTATTCCGTTGCTTTGGGATGGAATGTTCTGAATATGTCTGTGAAGTCCATTTGGTCCAGTGTTTCATTTAAAGTCTTTATTTCCTTGTTGATCTTTTGCTTAGATGATCTGTCCATTTCAGTCAGGGGGGTGTTAAAGTCCCCCACTATTATTGTATTGTTGTCAATGTGTTTCTTCGCTTTTGTTATTAATTGCCTTATATAATTGGCTGCTCCCATGTTCGGGGCATAGATATTTACAATTGTTAGATCTTCTTGTTGGATAGACCCTTTAAGTAGGATATAGTGTCCTTCCTCATCTCTTATTAGAGTCTTTGTTTTAAAATCTAGTTTGTCTGATATAAGGATTGCCACCCCAGCTTTCTTTTGGTGTCCATTAGCATGGTAAATGGTTTTCCACCCCTTCACTTTCAATCTGGGGGTGTCTTTGGGTCTAAAAGGAGTCTCTTGCAGACAGCATATGGATGGGTCTTGTTTTTTAATCCAATCTGATAGCCTGTGTCTTTTGATTGGGGCATTGAGCCCATTTACATTTAGGGTAACTATTGAAAGGTATGAATTTAGTGCCATTGTATTGCCTGTAAGGTGACTGTTACTGTATGTTGTCTGTGTTCCTTTCTGATCTTTGCTGCTTTTAGGCTCTCTCTTTGCTTAGAGGACCCCTTTCAATATTTCTTGGAGGGCTGGTTTCATGTTTGCAAATTCCTTTAGTTTTTGTTTGTTCTGGAAGCTTTTTATCTCTCCTTCTATTTTCAATGACAGCCTAGCTGGATATAGTATTCTTGGCTGCCTATTTTTCTCGTTTAGTGCTCTGAAGATATCTTGCCAGTCCTTTCTGGCCTGCCAGGTCTCTGTGGATAGGTCTGTTGCCAATCTAATATTTTTACCATTGTAGGTTACATATCTCTTCTCCCGAGCTGCTTTCAGGATTTTCTCTTTGTCTCTGAGACTCGTAAGTTTTACTATTAGATGTCGGGGTGTTGACCTATTATTATTGATTTTGAGAGGGGTTCTCTGTGCCTCCTGGATTTTGATGCCTGTTTCCTTCCTCATATTAGGGAAGTTCTCTGCTATTATTTGCTCCAGTATACCTTCTGCCTCTCTCTCCCTTTCTTCTTCTTCTGGGATCCCAATTATTCTAATGTTGTTTCGTCTTATCGTATCACTTATCTCTCGAATTCTGCCCTAGTGATCCTGTAGTTGTTTCTCCCTCTTTTTCTCAGCCTCTTTATTTTCCATCATTTGGTCTTCTATATCACTGATTCTCTCTTCTGCCTCATTTATCCTAGCAGTTAGTGCCCCCATTTTTGATTGCACCTCATCAATAGCCTTTTTGATTTCGACTTGGTTAGATTTTAGTTCTTTTATTTCTCCAGAAAGGTTTCTCTAATAACTTCCACACTTTTTTCAAGCCCAGCTAGTATCTTTAAAGTCATGATTCTGAACTCTAGGTCCGACATCGTACTAATGTCCGTATTGAGTAGGTCCCTGGCTGACGGTACTACCTCTTGTTCTTTTTGCTGAGGTGATTTTTTCCATCTTATCATTTTGTCCAGAGGAGAATAGATGAATGAGAGAACAAAATGCTAACAGGTTTACAACGTCCCCAGCAAATATACTGTATTCAAATCAGAAAAGACCTGAAACCAGGGGAAAAGAAAGGGAAAGAAAGAAAAAAGAAAGAGAGAAAAAAGAAAAAAAGAAAAAAAAGATGAAAACAAAAACAGAACAATACAAAAAAAGCAGAATGTGATCAAATATGATCAGGCTAGTGCATAGATCAGTGCCACACACTAGATTTTGGGCGTATTTTGGTCTGTTAGAAAAAAGTGCCTCTTAAAATTTTAAAGGAAGAAAGACATATATGTACAAAATAAGGGTTGATAGAATGAAGGGATAGAAGATGACTGTAAAGATGAAAATTATAAAAGATTTTATAAAAGGACTTGATAAGATAAGGAGTTGTTTGAAAAAAGAAAGAAGATTAAAAAAAAAAAAGAAAAAAGGGAGAGAATGTGATCAGGCAGGAGACTAGAACAGAGCCATTCACTAGTGATTTAGGGTATATTTTGATCTGTTAGAAGAAACCATATCTCAAAATTTTAAAGAGAGAACAACTTATATATATATATATATATGCCAAAAATAAGGGTAACTACTATGAAGGGATAAAATATGACTCTAAAAATGAAAAATAAAAAGTTTTTTTTTTTAAAGAGATTGATAAGATGTTGGTTGAAAAAGGGAAAAAGAAAAAAAAAACAGTTAACAAAAATTAACTTTGATGAACTAATGAATCATGGTAAAAAAAAAAAGCCATGAATTCTATGTGCAGTATTCCCCTAGCGCTGGAGTTCTCCCGTTCTCCTTGATCGGTAAACTTGGTCTTGGCTTGCTGGCTGTTCGTGCTGATCTTCTGGGGGGAGGGGCCTGTTGCTGTGGTTTCCAAATGTCTTTGCCGGAGGCTGAATTGCCCCGCCCTTGTCGGTCCCGGCTAAGCAAGCTGCTCGGGTTTGATCTCAGGAGCTTTTGTTCCCTGCAAGCTCTCCGTACAGCCTTGGAGGACCAGGGCAAAAATGGTGGCCTCCCAATCTCCACCCGGAGGAGCTGAGAACTCGGGGCCCCGCTCCTCAGTGCGCCCCCAGAGAAAAGCAGTCACTCCCTTGTCCCTGGTCTCCGGCCGCACTCCATGCTCACACGGCCTGTGACCGAGCGTTTCTATCTCTGGCACCCGACCCCGTGTGGAGTCTCCAAACCCAGCAGATCCCTGCGGTGCACTCCCGCGCCGCTCCTCCCGGGGGAGGGAGGGGAGTCTCCCTGGCTCTGCCGCTTGTTGGGTCCCTGCTGGAGGAGCAGTGGCCCGACTGGGCCGCGGATCACAGTTTATGGCCACCCCGAGCTGAGAGCCCGCGCCTCGGCTCCGTCTCTGCAGCCGGCTTCCCCGCTCCAATACCTGGGAGCTCTGGCGCACTCAGGCTGCCCCAGTCTTTCTGTGACCCCAAGGGTCCTGAGACCACACTGTCCCGCGAGGGTTCCACCCCCGCTTAGCCACTGGAGCGATGTCCCTCAGCGGAGCCGACTTCTAAAAGGTCCAATTTTGTGCTCCGCGGCTCTAGCACTTGCCAGAAGCGGCCAACGGAGGCCCCTCCCCTGCCGTCTATCCTCCCGAATATCGCCTCGGATTCACTTCTCCGCACGTCCTACCTTCAGTAAGTGGTCGCTTCTCTGTTCAGAGAGTTGTTGCTACTCTCCTCTTCGGTCTCCTGTTGAGTTCGTAGGTGTTCAGAATGGTTTGATCCCTATTCAGCTGAATTCCTGAGACCAGACGAAATCTAGGTCTCCTACTCCTCCGCCATCTTGCTCCGCCCCCCAAGTTTTTTTATTTCTTGACACTTGGTTACAAATAAGTGATCTCCTTGCTTTCATTTGAATTTCTTTAACTTGTATGAGACACATCCTTTTATATTTATTGGCCATTTGTCACCGCTTCTTACAATTTTTAAAAATCTGTCCGGAATTTATTTTGGGGTAAGGAAAAAGGTGAGGATCCAATTTATTTATTTATTTGTTTGTTTGTTTGTTTGTTTGTTTAATTGTTTTATCTTCCAAATTTTTATTTAAATTCTAGTTCGTTTTTTTACATACACAGTGTATTTTCAACCGCACAGCCCTGGAAATCTACCTTTATCATGTATCTGGACCCAATTGTGTCTGCTCTATACCATTAATTTGTCCCTCTGGTCTTGTTGATTCTTCTGATAAATGAAAATGGAATGAAATAGTCTGGTAGGTGAAACAAATCCAAAATTGGGTCGAAAAATTAAATCTAGCTCTATGCTGTTTGTATGAGACACACTCCAAACAAAAAAAACAGAGTTGGAAACAAAAGGGCACATAAAAATATACAGGGCAAATGCAAATAAAAGAAAGCATGGGTGTGGCAAAATGATCATCAGATATATAACTCACAGGCAAAAAGCATTAAATGAGTCAGAGGATCAAGTTATAATAATAAAGGTTATAGCCCACAATGAAGATAACCACCACGCACTTTTATGCACCAAATAACATAGCACTGGAATGTGTGAAGAAGACCTACAGGGAACACAGGAGGGAGGGATGAGACAGCAGCAGAGGGGAACAACTGACCCCTCTCAAAACCAGTCAGGCCACGTACAGAAATGCATATGAAGATGGAGAAGTGATTTTGTTATATTATTTATGCCTACACAGAAAGGATTTCTTTAAAGTTTGTGACCATCTAAAATCAGAGGTTGGCATGAAAAAGTCAAAGCATATTTATTGGCTTTAAAAATGGGGGCACCTGGGTTGGGTGCCTGGGTGGCTCAGTTGGTTAAGTGACTGCCGTCGGCCCAGGTCATGATCCTGGAGTCCCAGGATCGAGTCCCACATCAGGCTCCCTGTTCAGCAGGGAGTCTGCTTCTCCCTCTGACCCTCCCCCTCTTGTGCTTTCTCTCTTATTCTCTCTCTCTCAAGTAAATTAATAAAATCTTTTTAAAAATAATAAATAAATAAATAAATAAATAAATAAATAAATAAATAAATAAATAAATAAATTTGGGGGCGCCTGGGTGGCTCAGACAGTTAAGCGTCTGCCTTTGGCTCCAGTCATGATCCCAGGGTCCTGGGATCGAGCCTCACATTCGGCTCCCTGCTAAGCAGGGAGTCTGCTTCTCTCTCTCCCTCTGTCTGCCACTACCCCCTGCTTATGCTCTCTCTCTGTCAAATAAAAAAATTAAAAATCTTAAAAATCAACTATTATCTCTTGATTTCCTGCTAGGGCATGAATGTGCGTGTCCTCGCAGATTCATGTGTTGCAATCCTAGCCCCTGAAGCTCAAGATATTAATAGATGAGAACTTTGGGAGGTGATTAGGTCATGAGGGTGGAACCCCAATGAGTGGGATTAGGGTTCTTATCAAAGAGACCTCCCTCTCCCAAGAGCACCCCAGTCCCTTCCACCATGTGGAGACACAGGGAAAACAGAGCCTTCACCCAACCGTGCTGGCACCCTCACCTGGGATTTTCAGCCTCCAGAACTGTGACCAAAAAAAATATCTGTTTTTTATAAACCACCCGGTCTGTGGTATCTTGCTATAGCAGCCTAACAGAGGAAGACATTCCCCTTATAGAAAAAGCTAAGAAGCCAAGATTCTTTCCTATTCTCTCCCCTTCCATTACCTCTGCTGGCACCAGCCAGGAATTCTGTGATCTCTTAGATTTCTTGAATAAGCCGCCTAATGTAAAAATAATAACATTTTAATAAGTAGATGCTGGTTTATGGCCACGATTGCCAGTCATTTTAACCTAATAATTTTGTTTATTTCTATTCGAGGCTCACTGCAACCTTCATTCCTCATATTCATAACTTCTTTATTTTGATCCTTCTTCTAAATATGTATTCCATCAACTCAAGCATGTAATTTAAGAAGCACTTGGGAGTTCCTAGCTCGGAGGCTCTCCCCCCACCACCCTCTGCAAATAACTGTTCCATTATCTTTTGGCATCGAGTTTGGGAGGAACGGCTGAAGCCAACCTGATTTTCCCCGTGATGAGCTGACCCTATCCTGCCCTGATGCTTACAGAATTTGTACTGGGCCTGATGGCTTGATCCTGATTTGTCTCATTACAGGGAGAGAATCCTTTTAGTGTATAAGACCTTCCATTTCATCTTTAAGTAAGTTTGGTTTGGTCATATCGGTCCTGTTCCGTTCAGGAAAACCCGCGGTGTGTTGCGTCATCAAGCCAGCTTCACAGCCGCCATCCCCTCTGGCTTCCTCCACCTGAGCCCCTTGCTCTCGCCAGGTTTTCCCCAAGTCTCCGTGCCCGTGGCACACCATTCATTCCGAGGTTTCCGTTCTATAAAGCTTTTTCCCCTCCACTTGTTCTCCAACACCCACTCTCCTTCTCTTTCTGTTTGATGCTCTTCTATTTTTCCCTCTCGTTTGAACTCGTGCATCATAGGCGTGAGTGTCTTGCGGAATTTCTTTGGGGGTTTGGGCAAGTTTTATCTAATTGTTTCTTCAATCGTGTGATCTAATTCCTGCTCAAGGGTGCATTCTTTTTTTTTTTAAGATTTTTTATTTATTTATTTGAGAGAGAGAGAGTATGAAGGGTGGTGGTAAGGGGCAGAGGGAGAGGGAGAAGCACTCCCTCCCACTGAGCAGGGAGCCCAATGTAGGGCTCGATCCCAGGACCCTGGGATCAGGACCTGAGCCAAAGACAGGCACTTAACTGAGCCACGCAGGTGCCCTTCAAGGGTGCATTATTAATCTTCACTCCCCATCCCCGATTTTGTAATATCTCTGCCTAAGTCCCATTCTGTTCCTTTCTGGTCCTCACTGAGCATGTGGCTCTATCTGCACCTGCCTGAGTACAGCAGGACGTCATCACCTTTCTTTCCTGATAACCTGAGCACTGTTTTATTTTTTATCTTTTTAAACCTGAACACTGTTTTAATTATTCCCTGAGAAAGAGAGGTGAAGAACTAGCTATTGACCCCTGACAAGGACATATCTGCTCATCCCTTCAGCAGCTGGAGAACAGGTCGGGGGGGTGGGGCGAGGATTGGGCTGGAGGGACCATTTGCCTTGACTTGGGAAGGCTGCCTGCAGATCTTTTCTACTGTTCTCTGGTATTTCAGGCATTTCTCTCCTTGGGGGAAACAAAGCAACTTTGGGGGAAGCAGGAGTCCCCAGAACGAGGTAAAGTCTTGCAGCTCTGGCCCGGTTATCCTATCCGCTGCAAAGAATAACAATTTATGATTACGTCCTACAGTCCGTGGGCTGATGGAGCTCCGCTGCCTGGTTCTCCAGTCTCACGCTGCTGCAGGAAGTGATGTCCAGGGCTGGCTTCATGCCAGAGCTTCTTCACTCACATGTCTGGTCCCTGGGCCAGGATGGCTACAACAGCGAGCGGCTGGCGGGGCACCTCTCTCTCCGAGTGGCCCCTCACATGCCCAATTTGGGCTTTCTCACAGTATGGTTGTCCCTGAGTCATTGGACTTCTTACATGGCAACCAGCTTCCCCCTGTGCCAGAGTTCTAAGAAGCGCAGGTTGGCTTAGAGACAGAGCAATGGAAGGGGTCCGGTCTTTGATGTGCCTGTGACCCAAACTGGGGGGTGGGGAGGCTGGTGGCAGAGATCAGAGGGATGTGACAGCCGACTGCTGGGACAGATTCCCTCTCCCTCTGTCCTGGGGCCCCAAAAGAGGAGCAAGGCGCTCTGAGGATGTGGGTCATGGTAAACCTGTGCTTTTCAACTTTCAAAGGGCACAGAAACCGTTACTGGGTGGTTTTCGATAAATGCAGAGTGTCGTGCACCCACCTTCACCATGAGGGCGCCACAAAGAATACATTCACACTCTCAACCATCTCCCTAGTCAAACCCCACTCAAAGCCTAGCAACCACTGGGCTGCTTATCATTTATAGTTTTGCCTTTTTCAGAACGTCATGTACTTGGGATCATACAGCGTGTACCTTTTCAGATTGGCTTCTTTCATTTAGTGATAAGCGTCTAAGATTCAGTCGTAGTTTAGTGTGGCTTGATGTTACATTCCTTTTCATTGGTGAATAGAAGGTATTCCATTTGGGGGCGCCTGGGTTGGGCCCAGTCGGGTAAGCATTCAACTCTCCGTCTTAGCTCAGGTCTTGAGCTCAGGGTCGTGGTGAGTTCAAGCCCCGCGTCCGGGGGCAACACATAGCACCGACTTACACATTAAAAATAGCAAAATAAGAAAAACTTAAAAAAGAAAGTATTCCATTGGGCTTGCTTCCAGTTTTAGGTGATTATGATTACAACCGCTATAAATCTTAGTATGCAAGCCTGTGTGTGAACATAAGTTTTCAAGTCAGTTGGGTAAACACCTAGGAGCATGACTGCTGGATGGTATGGTGAGTCTATGTTGCTTTATTTTGTTTTGTTTCTTATAAATTCTGTAGGATTGTCTACATAGACAATCATATCATCTGTGAATAAAGATGATCTTCTATCTTCCTTTCCAATCTGTATACTTTGTTTTGGTCTTACTGCACACTAGCTAGGACTTCTTTTTTTTATTCTTTTTAAGATTTTATTTATTTGACACAGAGAGAGAGAGAGAGAGCATGAGCTGGGGGAGGAGCAGAGGGAGAGGGAGAAGCAGGCTCCCCGCTGAGCAGGGAGCCCGATGTGGGGCAATCCCAGGACCCCGGGATCATGACCTGAGCCAAAGATAGACGCTTCACCGACTGAGCCACCCAGGCGTCCCTAGCTAGGACTTCTAATATGCTGTTGAATAGGAGTGATGAACAAGACACTCTTGCCTTGTTCCCAGTTTTAGAGGAAAGTGTCCAGTCTCTCCAGTGTCACAAGTATCATCATATCTGTAGGTTTTTTTGTAGATGTCTTTCATCAAGTTGTGGAAGTTCTCCCTCTATTCTTAGTTTGCTGAGAATTTTGATCATGAATGGGTGTTAGATTTTGTCAAATGCTTTTTCTGCACCAGTGAATATGATCACATGATTTTTTTTTCTTTAGACTGTTGATATGGTAAATAACATTGACTTACTTTCAAATGCGGAACTAGCCTTGCATACCTGGAATAATCCCCACTTGGTTGTGGTGTATAATATTTTTTAATATATCACTGAACTTGATCTGCTAATATTTTGTTATGGATTTTTGCGTCTCTGAGCATGAGAGCTATTGGCCTTTAGTTTTCCTGCATTGTGATGTCTCAACTGGTTTTGATATTAAGTTAATGCTGGCTTCACTGAATGAATTACAAAGTGTTCCCACTGCTTCTATATTCTGGAAAAGAATGTTGAAAATTGGTATTATGTCTTTTTAAATGTTTGGTAGAATTCACTGGTGAAATTTTAGACCATCTGAAAATTAGTGAACTCATTCCTGAAGAAAGATACTAATATGTAGTTAAGTCTCAATTAACAAATTAATGTTCCCTATGATCTCAACAGGAGAGGAAGGGAGAAATAAAAGCTGTCAAGAGTCGTAGCTTGTGAGAGGGAACAATATGGATACTGGGGAATTTAATAATTCTCTTGGATCCCCGATCCCAAGGAAGCCCGGATCAGCACTTCCTTGGGAGCCCCCGCCCCACCCAGGGAGAGGTTGTTGGCACCTTCCGCAAGGCTGAGATGCATGGCATGCAAAGTCGTCTGTTGGACAAGATAGTTATACCCAAGGCCTAAAGCGCTACGGAGACAGCAGCCCCTGGCACAAAACATTCTGAAAGGTAAACCAAGAGCATGCATGTCCCTGTGCCTGGTCAGGTGAGTTCTGCATTGGGGGTGACCCACTGTGGGCACCATCTGCCATGTCCTCTGTTTCTAGACCAGGTTCACACTGTAAATCTTGAACTGAACATGGAGCAAAACCACCTCCCATCCTGCATATAGAAATACCCAAGCCACCTGGAAGAACCTTCCACAAGGTTTTTTCCTAACAGTGACACAGGGCCATTTCCTTCTCATCAAATCATGATGGAAAAACATACGACAAAAAATTTTTTAAACATAATGACAGTAGAACCTGATGATTTGCTAAACATAGAATTACTGGGCCTGATGTATCAAAAAACCTTAGCACAACCATAAAATGGTACAGAAAATGGTAGCATGATGGTTAACTTTAGGTGTCAACTTTGAATTCCCAGTTTAGAAAAGGATCTATAGCTTCATAATCACCAAAGGGGTGAAACAACACTTCTAGGATGAAAAACTGATCTGGTAAAGATTTTGAAATTGACTCCTTTTCTTTTGGCCAACATCCCAACATGGAACAATAAATGGAAAAGTCCTTGATTGTAAGATTTTTTTTTTGCATAAAATTCTCTTAAGTTCTTAGTCTGTATATAAGATGGACAGAAATTGGCTCTATAGAGTTTTAGCTGAATAATTAACAGAGAATTCAGTTCCCTCTTTGTAATAAGATTGAAAAGATAAGTAAATCAGGCCTGTGACCATTTTACCCCAAAATGCAATTTCTTCATTATAAGGAACCAAACAGAAAGGAAGTTAAAGAACTTCCTCAATAAAAGCACCGAACTGCCACCAGTCTAATAGACTATTAGAGCCTAGATGAAGATGGAAAATTGCCTAATAAAAATTGCAATTTGCATAGATTTGCCCCATAATTACAAAACTTATTAAGCTCCATTTTGCAGATACTGTAATGGAGTTCACCTTTCATTTAATGCGATTTGTGATCACTGACTACTGCAGGCAGCAAACGTTGGGAAAATCAAGTCCATAATTACATTTTTGGTTCATATGTGAAAGACTGAAATATTCATTAGCTGGGATATATACTATTTGTTAAAATTAAGTATAATGAAAAATTCTGCAAAGGGTTTTACCCACTCCTTTAAATACCTTTTCCAGGGCTTGTGGCCCATTGAGTCAGGGAAAGGTAAGGTTCTGAAGGTTACAAAACAAGAAGAAACACTCACTTGGGGTCTACATTCATTCCGTCTGGTGCAGTACAGTCAAAGTTTATTAAAACCCTCCCATATACGGTGAGCGCTGTGAATTGTGCAAGACTGTTGAATCACAGATCTGTACTTCTGAAACAAATAATGCAACATATTTTAAGAAAAAAGAAAAAGAAGAAGATAACAGGAGAGGAAGAAAAGGGGAGTATGTCAGAGGGGGAGACGAACCATGAGAGATGATGGACTCTGAAAAACAAACTGAGGGTTCTAGAGGGGAGGGGGGTGGGGGGATGGGTTAGCCTGGTGATGGGTATTGAGGAGGGCACGTTCTGCATGGAGCACTGGGTGTTATGAACAAACAATGAATCATGGAACACTGCATCAAAAACTAATGATGTAATATATGGTGATTAACATAACAATAAAAAATAAAAAAAAAAAACCTCCCATATGTGTGGCCCTGTGTGAATTAAATAGGTAGCATAAGTGCCTAATGCCTGTTCCATTTTGTTCCTTAGAAACAGCAACTGCCTTGGGGTTTTAGGGTGGATGAGACAGGTAAGGCCCCCCAGTGAATCAGCCTGCCTCTCTGAGGCCATGCCCTCTTTTGACTATAACTTGGTGGCTCCTCCCATCAAGTGGCGAGGCCTATTTTCCCAGCCTGAGATGTAGTCCAGCTTTGCAAATTTGGGTAATGGAATGCAGTCAATACGAGGTTAGGTGGGAAGATGCCTCGAAGTTTCCTCTTCTGACTCTTGGGATGCTCCTTTTACCAGGTGAGCAAGACTTCCCTAGACTCCCAGGTGACACGGGACCCACTGAAGCTCTGGCTGACAGCCAACACCAAGGCCCCAGAGGCCTAAGGAGGCCGACGGGGACCGGCCAGTTGCCAGAGAACTATAGTCACGTGAGCAACCCCAGGTGAGACCAACAGAAGGATCCCCCAGCTGAACCCAGCAAACTCCTGGAACTACGAGAAAGAATAAGTCACTGTTGTTTTTAAGCACTGCGTTTGGGGCTGGTTTGTTTAAGCAGCCTTTAATAACTGACACCATCCCCGAATGCCCAGGAGAGAGAGTCTGTGGTACACGATGCCACCACACTGGACGTGACTATCAGAGATAATCTCAGAAAACACAAACGCACCTTTTTCTCATTTGTTTTCCCTAGCAATTTTTGCTACTAGTTCGCAGCCGGTATCCCTGTTCTCTCCGTAAGTTACAATAACATCTATGATTATGAAGATTTCTGGGACAAGGTAACGTACATACGGCCATACGTGCGGAACTCATTTCCATGTGTGTGTTCGCACTGAAGTCTTGCAGAGTGGTCTTCGAGAACATCCACACATGTACACAGTTGTCCCTCGAACAATGAACACGGCAGGTTTGAGCAGCATGGGTCCCCTTGGGCTTGGATTTTTTTCAATACTGTAAATGTATTTTCTCTTTTTTCTGCAGCTGACTTTATTGTCAGAATATAATACATCTAACATACACGCTGTGTATTAATCGACTGTGTGCGTCTATTGGTAAGGCTTCCGGCCAACAGTAGGCTATTAGCAGTTCCATTTTGGGGGAGTCACAAGTTATACATATATATGTGTGTGTGTGTGTATATATATATATATATTCACCTCCATGAGGGTCAGAGCCCCTAACCCCCATGTTGTTCAAGGGTCAACCGTACTTCCGACCCAGTTGTCATGACAAAGCAGACTCTAAAATACACGAGTCGATTGTTAGTTTCATTGGTTAATTTATAACGAACTAGCAACCACGGCTATCTGTCTGAATGCTCTCTCACAGAGCTCCCGTGGCAGCCTGTGGCTCAGGGCCGGTGCCGGGTCACCAAGTCTTCTGTGCCTGGCTGCTCCGGCAGCTGGATCCCCCTCTGGCCGTCAGATCTGTAGGCTCCGAGCACCCAAACTCCTCTCAGAAAAGATTAAAGGGGGATTTCTTTTTCAGCACCACAAAAGCTACCCCAAAGTTGAAAACAGATGAAAGGGGTTTGCTGGTTTGCTCAGTGCAGCGTGCTGCTCACACCTCTAACTGCCTTTCTATTGACTTTGGGCATTTTACAGCTCCGCATGGGCAGATGTGAGCTTAGAGACTTTTCTCAGTTAGATATGCAAATAATTACTGGCGGGTGGAAAAAATCATCCCAGGTGGTCTGGGTATGACCCAGGAGGAAATTAACCGGTTAACTGTCTAAACCTGCAATCCTACCCTCATTCCTTTATTAAAATTGCCTAAAATACCTGGTTCCTCAAATGCCCTTGGAACCACTTTTAGCATCTTCCTGGTCCCCACGTTAATTAGGAGTTAAAGAAAATCTTTCACAGTTCTTTTTTGTTGTTGTGTTATTTGATCTCTTGTAAATGATATCCTAACATAAGGTGAAAAATGGGTATCAGAGAGCCCAAGGATGGGAGAAACTGTTCTGTCTCCAGAAGCAGCCACTGTCTGGGGTCGCTCTGAGCCACATCCTGTCTGTCGGTCTGTCTCTGTCTCTCCCCCAGGGTCCCCACAACTGCTGCAGTCTCCTCTGGGCAGAACGGCTCCCTCCACACCCTTATGGAAAATGGCCATCCACAGCTCTCAAGTTTCCATGTTCTTGATTCCCAGGAAGAGCACAGACTGAGCAGAGTCTCAGAGGTTTAAATCCACTTGCAGGAGTGAGCCTGTGACCTCTCCGGTTCCACTCTAGCCTCTCCTCTCGCTAATGCCCAATCATCAGCGTTTTCTCTTTCTGCTTCTTGATTAGCATTGTCAAAATGCGACTCCTTTTTATCTTTCCCGGAGAACCATTCCCTGTATGGAAAATTCTACTCCAGTTCTTTTCTCTAATCTGTTGCCCTCTCATTTTGTGTCCAGTAGTTCCTTTTGTGTTCTTCTTGGCTTTCTTTTATTGTTTTTCCAGCTTTTGATTGAATCATTAGTTCATTTATTTTCATCCTTTCTTGCCTAAGCATGAAAACACTTCCTTCTCTTCTCCTAGGTTTGGGGGCTCCGTGCTTCTCATGTTCTTAACTTCCAAAGGAGCCTGGAACTGCTTGTTGGCAGAGGTTAACCCTTGACAGAAGCCTTATTCGTTTAACTTCCAGGACCTGCATCTTTAAAATAAACTTTGTGCAATGGATTGCTAGTTTTAATACATCATTGTGAGAACACTGCTCTGCACGGGTCCCGCCATGTGGAATGGGGGAGTTTCATAGGGTCCTGAGGCGAGAATCTGATGATGCACAGGGTGCAAATTTCTGTGAATCTTAAGTCCGCTGATTCCAAAGCTCTGATTCTTTTGTCTTTCTTATTTGACCTGTCAAAGATTGAGAACAGTGTGGTCCAGGGTCTCACTCTGATTTTCCTTAAGACAACATATTCTTGGGGTGCCTGGGTGGCTCAGTCGGTTAAGCGTCTGCCTTCCGTTCAGGTCATGATCCCGGAATCCCGGGATCGAGCCCCCCATCAGGCTCCCTGCTCCGCGGGAAGCCTGCTTCTCCCTCTCCCATTCCCCCTGCTTGTGTTCCCTCTCTCACTGTCTCTCTCTCTGTCAAATAAATAAAATCTTAAAAAAAAAAGAACGTATTCTTGAATTTCTTCCACTTTTGCTTTATGTATTTCAGCTTCAGTAATTTACTACAGCTGTAGGAGTGGTATGGACATCATCATGAATCATACCTTCTGTGTCATTCATACACTGACCCAAATGCATATCACAGATTAAGAACATAACCCCAGTTTTTAAAACTGCATCTGCCTGAGAGTCATTCATTCACATATTTGAGCACCTGCCATGTGCCAGACATCAACCATCCCTGGTGCTGGGGACAAAGGGGTGAATGGAACCAACAGGGTCCCTGCTTCCAGTGGAGGAGAGAGACCATGAGCAAATTTACGAGCGATGCTAGATTCATACTTTCACACTCTCTCTCACACACCCACACATGCTTCCACACTCACACATTCTCGCACACATCTTCAATCTGGAAGAGTATTCTTGTATTATTAAGAAAGGAATTTAGGAGTTGACAGTCATGGGCATTTTAAATGGACACAAAGTGCCACATTTACCAATCCCCAAAGACGGTAAATTCTCTAGATTTTTACATTTAAGCTGACCCAAGAGGTGACGGTCATATTTTTGCTAGTTTATTCATATTTGATTAATAAACATGAGTATCTTTTACCTTATATTTGTCTTATCTATCTTATCTATGTTCAGAAGCCCTTCACACATTATGGATATTAACATTTTGCCAGATATCATAAGTCTGTTTTAAATTTTGCTATTTATTTTTTAACTTTATGACCTGCTTGTGTACATAAGTTTTAAAATTTGGGATTCCCCTCTTCTTTTTTTTTTTTTAAGATTTATTTAAGAGAGACAGAGAAGGAGTAGGCGCAGAGGGAGAAAGAGACAAGCAGACTCCCTGCTCAGCATGGAGCCTGACTCGGGACTCTAATCTCATGACCCTGAGATCATGACCTGAGCCAAAATCGAGAGTTCTGATGCTCAACCAACTGAGGCGCCCAGGTGCACCCCCTTCTTTCCTTCTATTGCTTTTAGCTTTCTTTTCTTTCTATCCCTGATTATGAAAACATCCTTCTTTATCTTTTTCAACTACTTTAGTTCTTTTATGTTTAGATTTTTTATTTTTTTTTTAGAGAGAGCGAGAGAGAGAGAGAGAGAGTGTGTGTGTGTGTGTGTGTGTGTGTGTGTGTGTATGCACGCTGGGGGTAGGCAGGAGGGGAGAGAAGCAGAGGGGAGAAGGAGAGAATCTTAAGCAGACTCTGTGCTGAGTGCGGAGCCTGTCTCAAAGCTTGATCTCACGACTCTGAGATCACGACCTGAGCCAAAATCAAGATTCGGACCCTTAACCAACTGAGCCACCCAGGTGCCCCTATGTTTAGATTTTTAATCCATCCAGATTTTGTGAATAGCATGAAAGCAGAGAAGTGACTTCTCCCCCAGTGGATAACTAGCTGTCCTGGGAATATTTGCTGAATAACCAATGGACCAGTCCACCATAAGGAGCGAAGTACTGTTCTCAGAGAAGGGGGGAGAAGAGAAGGAGACTGGATAGAGACAAAAAACAAGTGTATGTTCCAGTACATTACATTTTCTTTCCAAATCTAAGAGCCTATATTCTAAGAGGAAGTGGTATATTTGACGAGCCTTATCCAGCCGACAAAGAGCTTGCTGTACGTAGGGACGAGGGAGCTTGTTTCCTGGAAGAGACCAGGCCTCTGGTCTGAGTCCAACATGCAAGGAGGCGGCCACCCAGTCACGAGCTGAGCCCCCAGATCTCAGGGTAAAAATACCCCAGGAGCGGAGGCGCCTGGTAAACCATGCACAGGGTGATGAACACTGCTGTGGGGACAAATTTAATACAAAGCCAAGTCCTTTGTTTAGATAAAACTCAAATGCTTACCTTGAGGAGGGAGGTTGTCATGGTAACTCTTTCAAAGACAATGTCCTCAACAAGGACCAGCTGTCTAAACTCTGGAGAATAACCATTCTCCTCTGTGATGACAATTTAAAACCCAATGGGGAGGCTGAAGCTGGCAGACCCCTGGGGTACCACAGAGAGCCTCACTGGTGTTCCAAACACTTCCAAAATGGTACAACAAGAACTTAAAGTTATAAGACACCTTTTGAAAAAGATAAGTTGTTTAGATCAACTGTTTCACTACACAGCTATGAAGTGGTTAATAGATAAAATAGCAAAATGAATAGTGTGGTAATTATAACATTAGAACAAGGTTTTTTTCTTTTTAATGTGGGGATATTCAATACTAGGTTAAAAGACGTCAACCTAGGCTCTCTCCATCCTCATCTTCAATGGCTTCTCAACTACCGTCTTCTGTCTTCAATCTGTTTCTGGGTAACAGGCACGCAGAGCCTACCAGAAGCAAGCTGAATGTGCGCCCCTGGCACTTCCCAGACGTGACTGCATCCGTTGTGGTCCCTGCTGGCTGCTCCAAGAATTTAAGGCAAGCTGTTTAATGAACTCTTTACAGCGGTGTGGGCTGGGTTATGGGGAGCACCCAGGGGCAGTGGGAGTGTTGGGGAGTAGCAACACTAGGAAGCTGTTACTCCCAGGGGCAGAAGAGAGCACGGGAGGGCGTGGTCTTTCTGGAACCTGTGAGAACTGGGCTGTAGGAGAGGGGTCCTCATAGGAACTGGGGCCTTGAGTAAAAGGATGCCAAGCTCAGCATGCAGGTTCTGCGGTTCGGATCCTGCCTGGACAAACTACACGCCTGGTCTCCTCCTCCATACTGGCTGCATAATAATACCACAGACTTCACAGGACTAAGGATTAAATGTGATCCTCATTAAAACACTTGGAACCGTGTTTGACACTGTTGAAATGGGAACAGCTCAAATGTGAGCTCCAATGCATGGACATTATCTGGAAACCGATTACGATGGACGAACTAAAAAAGCACTTGAATCATCTGAGCATGTGCTAATTAGATATTTGATCTTAAGGAACTGCAGGAGGGGATTAATGGAATCATGGCTCTGTGGATTTTCTGACAAGTCCTTCTTTTTTAGAAATACATATTGAAATATTTACAGATGAAATTACATGATGTCTGGGATTACCCCCAAAACACCCAGTGAAAAGAGGGTACAGTTGAAAACAAACCGCTATAAGCTGATAGTTCTTGAAATGTGGGCTTATTTTCTTAACTTGGGTGTATGTGTGAAATTTCCCATGTTAAAGACAGACACAGAGAGAAATGTATACACTAAGCATCAGACACATCTTAACATTTTTAAAAAAGATTTATTTATTTATGTACTTATTTATCTATTTATGGCTGGGGGAGGAGCAGAGGGAGAGAAGCAGACTCCCCACCGAGCTGGAGCCCGAAGTGGGGCTCGATCTCACGACCCCGAGATCATGACCTGAGCTGAAATCAAGAGTCTGACACTTAACCGACTGAGCCACCCAGGCGTCCCCATTTTAATATCATTTTAATATTTTTAATAAAAATATAATGCTTGGTTTTAAGATAAACCCTAATTGGGGCAAACCCCCCACCCAAGGGATTTGAACATAAATTTCTGAACTGAAGACATGAGGTGTGGGCTTCACTGGCAGTACTCCGGCTCTTGGACGATGTGGAACAGAGAGACCAAGGCTCCAAGGACCATCCTGAAATAGCCCAAGTCCCCCCCACCTCAGCCCCACTCCCAGGGTCCAGCCTGATTCACTTGTCTGGCTGGCTTGCTGTTGTGCAGAGCTAGGATGCCTCCCTGGGTGGGGAGGGGAAGAAGAAGAAAGTAGGAGAGGGTGAGGGGCAAAACTTGGGAGCACGAACTAGGTTGTCAGCTGGAACAGTACATACAGCAGGCACTTAATAAATGTTTGCCAGGAGGCATGGGAACCAAAGCACAGATACTGAAGAAAGGCAGTAACTTTTTCCCTAAAGGTAAAAGGAGAGGTCTATTGATAAAGGCCCTAATAAAAATCTATGTAATTTCTAGCGAAAAGCCAAGGGTTCTCTGGCAGGAATGAGCATCAATATTCCAAATATACTGGCGCTCCTCTGAGAGAATTCTCCTTAAGGGAATTTCTGGAGTTCTTTTTAAACTCATTTCTCTCCCCCCACCAAGTTGTTTACCTTTTGGGATTTCCCATGTTATTTTTCTACTGCATTTATTTGTTGGCTTGCACCCTGCGGTGTGACCACAGCAAACTACCCAAGGTCATAAATATGCACCAGGCAGCCACAGTCATATCGAAGAAATTTAAGAAACGAAATAAAAAGTCAAAAGTGTGACTTCTTAGACATAAATGAAAAAAAGGCATCGCAGACATGGCAGGATTCCATGTAAACTGCTTCAGCTGAATTTAGACACCCAATTAGGCACTCACTTATCCTGAAGCTTTATGGACGCCCTATTAGAAGGCCCCGCCCGCTTAGAATCAAATGGAAGGTACAGGTGGGCTCCTTGGAGGAGCGGGGAAGCAGGTCTGCTGCGGGAAGGTAGGTAGCGCGCAGCCCCTCCCCTCCTGTGTGCATGCGCCTTCTCCCCGAGAGCCTCCCAAATCTGATTTTAAAGGTGCGTCTTCTTCCAGGACTCCAAGCACACACTCGCTCCGGGCGGCCCCGCCCGCTGTGAGGATGTCAGCCTTCAGGGCCCCGAACTCTCAGACCTGGCAGGGGTCACTACCGAGCTGCTGGGCTAAGCTGCTCCGGGTAGGGTCTGACTGATGGGGTCGCTAGGCGCCCACGCCCCCTCCTGGTTCATAACTTCGACCGCAAGCAGCCGGCTGCCGGTCCCTGCCCCGGTACTATGATGATTATGCTCAGATTAGTTTTTCATGCCATTTGGACAGAGACATGCTAATTCGGATTCTTAGACATTAAAATCTTATAAATTTCTCTGGTGATTTCAAGTCCGGTTTCCTAATTCGGGCTCCCTGATGGAGAGAAAAAGATCTGGCTACTGGCGGCGTTCTCTCAAGAGCTGATTCCTCGGTGACTTTAATCAGAAGCTCCTCAGGGGGCGGGGATGTGGTGTCTCACACACGATTCAGCACCTTATTTTAAAATATCTGTAAGCTACCTGTGTTACCAACTGCTCAATGGGCTTTACCTTCACAGCCCCAAATGCCACCGAGCAGCCACAAGAACTGGAGAGCAATCAGCCACCTCCAGGAATCGTTTGTTTTTTCAAACTCATCACCATCAGAAAATGAACAGGGCTGTCAATGGTCACCCTCCCCCTCCCCAATAAGCAGGTCGAGGGCAACACCAGCCGCAGCTCTTTGTGCAGAGGAGCTGCTCACAGCTCAGCCCCCTGAGCCGCAATACCAGCTTCTCCTACCACCTGCTGTTCAACCTCCCTGGACTCCACTTTCTCCTCTGTAAAATGGGACTGTGGTAGGATTAAAGGCATAAAGGTCCGGGAATCACACCACGCAGTGCCTGGCCCACAGAGCCTTCAGTAAATGTTAGTGATTTTCTAGGAATATAGAAATAGAAAAAGAAAAAAATTACATAGTGAATCGTTTTAAAGTGGCAAAGTATAGGGACTCCTGGGGGGCTCAGGTCAGTTGGGTGTTTGCCTTTGGCTGGGGTCATGATCCTGGGGTCAAGGGATCAGTACCCCCCCATAGGGCTGCCTGCTTGTGGGGGGGTGCGGGGGGGAGCTGTCTGCTTCTCCCTCTGCCTCTGCCCCTCCCCATGGCTTGTGCTTTCTCTCTCTCAAATAAGTAAGTAAAATCTTAGAAAAAAATAAAGTGGTAAAGTATATACCATACAATAATAGTACATATACAATGTGATATGTGTGGATATATTATGTAATACTATATAATATAAATATATAGTATATGCTTTTTTCTTTTTCCTTTTTCTTCTCCCACTTGAGAATGACTCCACAGATAGGACCACTTCAGTTAAATGATCTGCCTAGTGGACATTCTGTTGAATCTTGCTGCTTTTTCCACACTTGATAGTAACTATCTGTGTCTGTCTGTCTGTCTCTCACTGTCCCTCACATTTTCTCTTCAGGAACTCCCAGAAACTGAGGTTATTCCCCCTACGAAAAACAGCTCATGGCATCTCCATCTCCCCTGCTCTTCCCTGAGCCTTCCCAAACTTACCGGCCCTGCTCCCTTCCCTACGAGGACTCTCACCCTGAAGCCCAGGGTTGGTCCTCTGAATTGGTCTCCCTCCGGCATCCTTAACGTCCTGCCCCAGTCCCACACCTGCCAGGCCACTGCACAGCCCCACAGGCCAGCAGTCACTGGAAGTCCATGGCCCCCTTCCCCGGATGGCCTTTCAGGACACTCACCTGTCCCCGTCATTCAAAATGCCAGTGGTTCTTGGTATCTGTGATTAGTCAAAACTATTTCAGGATAACACTTTCTCATAAAAAATTTCTAAGCTGTGCCTGGGTGGCTCAGTTGGTTGGGGGTCTGCCTTCAGGTCAGGTCATGATCCTGGGGAACTGGGATCGAGCCCCAGCGTTGGGCTTCCTGCTCAGTGGGGAGTCTGCTTCTCCTTCTCCCTCTGTTCCCCCCCCCCAGCTCGTGCTCACTCTCTCTCAGATAAATAAATTCTTTTAAAAAAATTCTAAATGTTAACCTTGAAAGTCAAGTGAGGGTATAGGATCGCAGTTTATGGAACTGCAAGGCATGTCAGCCTCACCAATTAGAGGGTGTACTTCAAACAACCTAATAGATACAGAGACCAATGCCTTTCCGGTGAGAGTTCTGCACGTGATTCGTGATGTACTTGGCCGACGAAATCCTTCTTAAAATACGTGAACTTCTACAGAGTACCAGTCACAAGGCTAAGGAAACTTGGCACCCCACACTTCTGTGCTCAGAATAAAGATCTATGAGAACACAGCATTCTGTTCTCAAGCTCATTGTTCTACCAGCAAAAATTCATTCTTAGAGTCTCTTATAACACAAAATTTTTCTCAACAGATTTTTTTTTAAAGATTTTATTTATTTATTGGAGAGAGTGAGAATGGACAGAGAGCACATGAGAGGAGGAAGGGTCAGAGGGAGAAGCAGACTCCCTGCCGAGCAGGGAGCCCGATGCGGGACTCGATCCCGGGACTCCTGGATCATGACCTGAGCCGAAGGCAGTTGCTTAACCAACTGAGTCACCCAGGCGCCCTCTCAACAGATTTTTTTAAAGATACTTGAGGAACACGAAGAAGTTAGGAATGCAGGAAGGGAGTGGAGAGCATTGTAGGAGGCTGTCATGTCAGTCCCAACACAGAGGACAGGGGCTAAGAGGCTGGAAGGACCAGATTTGAATGGTAGAATCTTCAGAACTTACTGCCTGATCAGGAAAAAGGAAGGAGGGAAAGAAACCTATGATACAGCGACCCCCCCAACCCCATCACGTTCGGGAGAAGGTAGGTGTAATATTGTGATTTGTAATGAGGAATATATATTTGGTCTTCCCATTCCTGCCAGGGAGCTCCTAAAACCCTTGGAATTTCCTAAGTGCAGAGAGAAATAAATGTGCCTTTTGTTATGCTAATGAGGTGGTTTGGGGAAGCGTGAAAGGCTGGAAACTGGTTGCCAAGGGAACCAACCCCGAGATTAGAGGGTTGGAACTTTCAGACCCACCCTCTGACCTCTGATGAGCGAAGGGGTTAGGGCTGGGTGTTCAATCAAAAGGCCATGGCCAATGATTTAATCAGTCTTGCCTACGTAATGAAGCCACCATTAAAACCCTAAGAGGATGGTGTTCAGGAAGCTTCTGGGAAGCTCCTGGAGATTTGGGGAGAGTGGCGCACCTGGAGAGGGCATGGGGAAGCTCCACACCCTGTCCTCCTACCTGCTCTATGCATCATCTCCATCTGGCTACTTCTGAGTTATATCCTTTTATAATAAACTGGTAATCCAGTAAGTGAAATGCTTCTCTGCATTCTGTGAGCCACTCTAGCAAGTTAATCAAACCTAAGGAGGGGGACTTGGGACCTCCAATATACAGCCGGTCAGAAGCACAGGTGAAAACCTGAACTCTTGATTGGCGTCTGAAGGGGACAGGGGGCCATCTTGTGGGATTGGGCCCTTAACCTGTGGGGTCTGATGCTGTGTCCAGGTAGATAGTGTCAGAATGGAGTTGAATTTTAGGACGCTCAGCTGGTGCCCAAGAATTGCTTGGTGCTATGGACAAAAACATACATCAGAACTGGTGCAAGAATCGAAGCAGATAAGGAGTGTGGTTTTAGACTTGAAGGATTCGAGACACCTGCAGAAGATTCATTTGGGAGAAGTCCCATAGGCAAGTGGATCTTCAGCTGGGAGCTTAGGAGCAAAACAGGGCCAGAGACACAGGTTTGGGAGCCATCAGGCATCACAAGTGGTACCTCATAGTTGGAACCCTGGGGAGAGATAAGATTATCCGAGACCGTGCAGGGACAGAAGGCAGCTAAGAACAGAGTCAGGGTGGGGGGGTTTCAGCCTAGGCATCCTAGGCAAGTGGAGAAGAGTACACCAAGAGACTGAGAAGAAACAGTGAAGGAGGAAGGCCTACAGTTGCAGAACAGAAAGTTGAGAGAGTGGTCAGCAAAGTCACAGACTTCGGGTATTAGGTAAGGTGGAAAAGGTACCATTGCATCTGGCAATCGGAGTTATTGGTGGGGGCATGTGGGTGGCTCAGTCATTTGAGCATCAGACTCTTGATTTCCGGTCATGATCTCAGGGTTGTGGGATCGAGCCCCACATGGGGCTCTGTGCTCATCGGGGAGTCTGCTTGAGATTCTCTCCTCTCCCTCTGCCCCTCCCCCTGCTCTCTCTATCAAAAAATCATAAATAAACAAATCTTTTTTTTTAAGATTTTATTTATTTATTTGAGAGAGAGAGAATGAGAAAGAGCACAAGAGGGAGGAGGGTCAGATGGAGAAGCAAACTCCCTGCCAAGCAGGGAGCCCGATGTGGGACTTGGTCCCGGGACTCCAGGATCATGACCTGAGCCGAAGGCAGTCACTCAACCAACTGAGCCACCCAGGCGCCCTAAATAAACAAATCTTTGAAAAAAGTTATTGGTGACCTCAGTCTGAGCCATTTCTCAAGATCAAACCCAGAAATCATCCTTAATCCCTCTTTATCCTTCACATCCCACATTGCCACATTGAATCCATCATTGGCTTTATTTCCAAAATGTAACTCAGATTCATCTACTTCTCCTATAACCCTGATCTTGGACATCCTGGACTTAGCTCTCTAGAAGAAACTCTACAGTCAATATCAAATGGGAAATTGGTTTGAATTTTGTGAATAGATTTCTGACTATGTGATTTGTTTTCATATCACTGAGCCTAAGGTGAGACCAGACTGAATTGCTGATCCACAGAATCATGAACAAATAAAAGGTTGTTGTTCTAAGCCACTATGTTTGGGGGTGGTTCATTATAACTGATTCACTTGGGAAGGCTGATAAGATGGCCTGTTAACTATGCTACCAGGCAACATTGTTTATGCTTAGAATGACACACCGGTAGGTAAATTGCATCTGGATTGGGAAGAACTGTAAATTAACTATAGACTCCTGAGAGAAAGCCAGACCTTTAGTTTTCCAGGGTGAATCCCACCAAAATTCCCCTCTCCTCTCCCCTCCGCCTCCCTCCCTTACCCTCCCCTCCCTCCACCTCTCCTGCTCCTTGCCCCTTTCTCTCCACACCTGAGGACACAGAACGAAGACAGTCATCTGCAAATCAGGAAGAAGGTCCTCACCAGGTATCTGCTCTGCCAGTGCCTTGATCGTGGACTTAGAGCCTCCAGAAATGTGGGAAATAAATGTGTGTTGCTTAAGCACCCCTATCTATGGTATTCCATTCGAGCAGCTGGAACTGACTGCAATAGTAGTTAACCCTGTATCTCGCATCAAAGGTGGGTTGTGACTCAGGTAGGAGAGGAATGAACACCCCCTAAAGATGGGTAAATGAGGGATCGTTGCCTCCTGTTGGGTCAAAGTGTGATTCTGCTCCTCTCTGAGACTTAAGTATAGGGAAAGGAAGTGAGTATGGATGCCACGATGACAGAGGGGTGGAGCATGCTGGATATTCTCAACTTGATACCACCATTCTGGTCTAAGGCTGGGAAACCAGTCTCCTGCATGGCCCCAGGTTAAAGATGGCCAAGAGAGGTACTTGTGTGACATCTGAAAGGATGGAAATGAAGTGGACACCATTACTCTTGGAAGGTGTTGTTGGTGAGACACTTGCTGATTTCAGGCACCATCAGCCAACAGTGGCCCCAGCCCACTGCAGAGTGCTCGGCTGCAGGGCCCACAGGGCATGGCTCTCTCAGACCTCCACTTTCACACACCCAGCTTCGGGCACTTTCCCACAGGCTCTGATCCCCCAGCTGCACCAGCATTTCTGCCTGTCACCATTAGAGACTTTCAACACCTCTGTTCCAGGCCTTTAACTTCCCACATTTGTGTAAGCTCTAATTGCTCTAGTAAACTCCTTGTTCCCATAAAATATAATCAAATAATAAAGAGGCAAAAGATGTGAATAAACAGCTCACAGAAAAGGTACTGCAAATGGTTCTTCAACATATGACACGAAGTTCAACCTCATTCATCACAGCAAGGCAAATGACATTTCCCCATGATAAATTTTTCCTCTATCCAACCAACAAAACTCCATAGGGTTGATAGCACATTCTGTTGATGAGGCTCTGGGGAAGGCACTTTCCAGGACCCGGGGTGGAAATGTATGTGAAGGAGCACTATGTCTCCATTAGCGATAGCCACCAAAACTACAAGAGCATATCCTTGATCCTTTGTGACTCAGCAATCCCACTTTGTTGTTTTATTCTACAGATACTCATACCAGCACATGTGTGTGAAAGAGCGTCTGTTCAAGGGTTCACTATAGCATTGTTTGCAACAGCAAAAGACAAGAAGCAATTTAAAGTCTGTCAAAAGTTAAATAAGTTACAGTATGTTCATACAGTAGAACACTATGCAGCTATAATAAAAGATGCAGATGACAAAGCTCTATGTGGAAAGATATCGAAGATATTGTCGGGTGCAGGGCCAGATGCAGAACTGTATGTAGAATGAGCTGTCTTGTATAGCAAAGGAAGAAAAACAAAATATATGTTTTGTATTTATGTATGCATGACCTCTAAAAGGGTACATCAGAAACCAATGGCAGAGGGGGATTTGAGGCAGAAACAGAGCAGTTGAGGGTAAGGATGGAAGGAAATTTCTCTGTATAGCTTTTTATAAATCAGGTGAACAACTTTCTATTCAAAAATTTAATGTGTCTACATTCTGCGTGGAACACTGGGTGTTATGCACAAACAATGAATCATGGAACACTACATCAAAAACTAATGATGTAATGTATGGTGATTAACATAACAATAAAAAATTATTTAAAAAAATTTAATGTGTCTAAAAATTAATTAAGTGTTGACTTAAGAAAAACAAGAATTAATTGCAATCATATTGACATTAGTTTAAAAATGTAATTGCACCTAAATTCATTCTTTTTACTTAAAACTCTTCTCATAGAGTCACCCTGATTTGGCCAGCTTTTCTCCATCAACCTTTCATTTTAACCATCTTCAAACCTGCAGAAAAGTTGAAATAATAACACATCCTTCACCTAGATTCACCACTTGTTTTTTTTTTTTAAGATTTTATTTATTTGACAGAGAGAGACACAGCAAGAGAGGGAACACAAGCAGGGGGAGTGGGAGAGGGAGAGGGAGAAGCAGGCTTCCCGCTGAGCAGGGAACCCGATGCGGGGCTTGATCCCAGGACCCCGGGATCATGACCTGAGCCGAAGGCAGATGCCAACCATCTGAGCTACCCAGGCACCCCTAGATTCACCACTTGTTAATGCCTATCACTCTCTCTGTATTTATACACATGGACACACAAGCACCCACACATTTTCAGGGAAGCTAAAGTATCTAAGATGAGTGGCAGACATCATGACACTCTACTCCTAAGTACTTCAGACTATCAATCCTAAGAACAAAGACATTCCCTACAAAAACACAAGCTATTGCAATTAAGAAATTTAACCTTATTATTTATTAACTAATGAATAGCCCATGTTTAAATTTCCCAGACTGTCCCAATTGTGCCCTTTAGAGCTTTTTTTAAATCCAAGACCCAGTCAATGATCACACATTGCATTTAGCTGTTATATCTCTTTACTCTCTTTGAATCCAGAACAGTTCCCTGCATCTCTCTTGATCTTTTTTGACACTGACATTTTTGTTTTGTTTTGTTGTTTTGTTATTTTAAGTAGGTTCTATGCCCAGCATGGAACCCAACACAGGGCTTGAACTCATGCTCCTGAGATCAAGACCTGAGCTGAGATCAAGCGTCAGATGCTTAACTGCCTGAGCCACCCAGGTGCCCCCTGACATTTTTAAGTTTTTTTTATTTAAGTAATCTTATCTCCACCGACTGTGGAACTCGACCTCACAATCCCAAGATCAAGAGTCGCATGTTCTTCTGACTGAGCCAGCTGGGCAGCCAACACTGACATTTTTAAAAGAATCCAAGCCTGTTGTTTCGTACAAAGTCTGGATTTTCCAGGTAATTCCTTATGACTAGACTCAGGTTAAACAGTTTTGGGCAAGGATACTTACAGATGATGTTGTGCCCTTCATCAGAAGACCCATGGTGTCAGCTGGTGCCATTATTGGTGTCTGACCATCTGTTACGGTGGCATCAGCCAGATTTCTCCATTGTCATGATCTTCTTTCTTCCTTTAACTAGTAAATCTTTTGAGGTGACTATCCTGGTCCAACAACAGGTGGTTTAGCATCCACCGATAAGTTTCATCTGAATCAATTATAACAAAACTTGTTGCAAGAAAGTGATTTTCTAGTTTTACCATTTCTTCTGTATTTATTCATTGTCGTTTTTATGGGGGTAGGGCATAAGGAGCAGTATTATTATGATTCAAACTACTTTTTATTCCATGTGTTATAACCCATTCTTTATGCTCAAATGGGCACGGATTCACCCAGGAGGGACATCTCCAAACTAGTTCCCGTGTCCTTTTACCATGTTCCCATCAATCTTGGATCATGTCCTTGCATTTGGGAACAAGACGTTCCAGCTTTTGTTTGTACATTTTCTGTTCCAGACCTGGAATCCACTACTTTCCAAGCAGCCTTGTTTCCTTTAGGAAGGGAATGGTATTTAGAGACCACAATCTGGGTGCTAGGGTTTTCATTGCTTCCAGACCTTTCTTACTTACTCACTCTGGGGAGGAACTTGTCTTTGCTGTTTTACCTCTTGATCTCTTCTCTACCCCACCCTCATTTTCTTTTCCCCTTTCTTTGGCATCAACTCCTCGACAAAACGTGGGAAACTCTAAAAACTAGCAGCCATGAACACAAATGGTATAATATTTGAAGGGAGACAACTTCTTCGCCTTTTCTCCAGTGTGTCCCCCTCAAGCTGGATGGGTTACAACTGAACTATTTTAAGGACTACCTATAAAATAAGCAGCAGTGGTTTCCCATTCAGATCTTTTTTCTGCTTGGGGGTAAAGAAGTGGAGAAATCTCATCTATTATAAATATGATTTAAATTTTAAAAGTCTATGTCTAATTACTACTTATGACTATAGTAAAAATTGATTTTATACACTGTAATTGTGTGGTTTGAATATGTAATCAGAAATGCAAAGCTTGATGCCTTTAATTCTAATTTCCATCACCAACGCCTCTCAGTTCACATATTTCAGTGGTTTCTGGACTGAAACACCTTTTTCTAATTAGCAATCAAGATGTGCACAGTAGTTCAAGACCTTCTCAGGGTTTGGACCACCCTGCATAATGCATTTTATTCCACATCATGATTATGCTTGGCCCTTTATTGAACTGGTCATTACCTTGACCATAGAAAGACATCCCACAGAGAATTAGTTCTTGAATTCTTAAGTGGCCTAAGATTTGCATCTCTCTGGCAAGTAACCGGGTCAAACTGAACCATCGACTAGCAAATATTTTCACAAGACAAAAAATGAATTACAATTCACCACAACTAAAGCAGCACTCCAATGTTTTAACAAAAAGTTCTTCACTCATGAAGAGTCTGAGGACACCACAGAAATCACCACATGATTCCATGGACCAAGGACAAGCCATGGGGTCCCTCTTCTGTGAAAACTAAACTCTTGCCTCCCCCAACACGTCTATTCAAAATCAGCTTTTGTTGTTCTGTACGTCGAAGGTCATAAGATGTATCAGCAACCACTAAAAACTCAAAGCAAAATGGCTCCACCTAAAATGGGAAACTTCTGGTTCACTGGGAAGCCTAGCAGTGACTTGGACTTAACTGCTAATGTGCTTGAAGAACTTGAGGAACAACTCCCGCCCTCCTCAGGCCAGAGGAAAGCCTGCCCAGGCTTCCAGCCAGCTCTGTAAGCCCAGAGCCACCCACCCCAACCCAGAGGCTCCCCCTCCTGACTCCCTTCCCACGGCTCCCCTGGTCTCTGTCACTTTCCTTGCTTCATAATTTTTTGCCACTTCCCCTGTTGTCCCTTATGTTTTGCTATATTACTTCTGTCTCCCCAAGTCAATTATACAACAAATAAGCACATCCTATTGTTTTCAGTACTGTTAATGACATTCTTTGGGAAGAAGCCCTCCTGTTACACTGGCTGTGATCATTGTTGAGAGCATGAAACACACGCACTTCCCCTCTACTCCAGAGCTCCCCAGCCGTCCCCACCCAAGGTCAACTGTGGTTATGATTAAAACCATTTCTTAATCTATTTCAGCTCCTTGCCTACCCAACATAATGCCTCCCACGCCTGCCTGCCACGAGATTCCTGTAGATATAGGATAGAGTGCATATAGTATCTTTGAAAAATATAAAGTGATAAATCTATCAATTTCCACATCTTTTCAGCAACAACAAAAACCCACAATCTTTTCAAATGTCCATGGTACATATATAGAAAATAATCATATACTAAGCTACAAAAAAAAAAAAAAAACCACACCTAAATTAATTACCAAAATAACAGGGCACATACACTTACCACTCTGGGAAAAAAAAAAAAAAGAAGCAAAATGATTGGGTAAACCACCAAAAAAACTAGTAACTTGTAAACTGAAAGTCACTTTCCTGGTCAAACTGGAAATCAACGAAAGTCACCAGCTATAAACAGATGACAGGAAGAGCAATATATGTCAAAATTTGGAAACACTGCTATGCTTAGAAAAAATAGCTATCCAGACTAAAAACAAAGCCCCAACATTTTATACCTCCTCCCATAAAGAGGTAGAGTTTGTTTACTTAGCCCTTGAACCTGAGTTACCTCTGACTTACTTGGCATAACAGAATGTGTGGGAGGGACATTGTGTGATTCCTGAGCACAGTAGTTTGAATATTTGCTCTCTTGAAATGTCGCTTCAACACTGGCACTGCCTCGGGGCAAGAAGACTGTAGCAGGTCCAGCCCTCCCTAGTTCAGAACAAGCCTCACCTTTCCTCCTTGGCCCCAGAAGGGTCCCCGTGGGCAGGAGAACTGCAGGCTGACTCAGTCCTAGGCCCTATGCACCCCTGGAGTTTGGGGTAGTGTTCCTAGCTCACAACCCATCAAGTTGTTAACCTTTAAAATAAAAGTCAGAAAAAAATAAAATAAAATAAAAGCTATTTTACAGCAAAAATGGGTTTATTCAGGAATAATAGAATCTCAATTTGGGACAAACAAGCTATGGTAAAATCATAGGTGAGTCCAACAAAGCAGAGGAACCTTATTTTATGGAGAGGGAGGAGGAAGTTGGGAGGAGTTGTTTTGCACAAAAGATCATTGGAGAAAAGCATGAGTCCAGGGTGATGACAGTTTCTCATTGGCTGAGTTGCCAGGTAATCCATTACTTGTAGGAGATGCAATGCACATCTTTCCCTGATGGGGCCTATGACTGATCATTTTTTCCTGTTGAGGATTCTTCTGTTGGGGTCTGTAATTGACAATTCTTGCTGTAATTGATGTTAAGTGGTAAGGCTCCCCCTTACAGCCTCTTCTTCTAGCCTCCCTGCTCCATTTTAGTCATGTTTAGGTTTGTGAATTTTCACCATTATTATCTATATTGACCTTATTACCTGGAAAACACTTTGTTGATCTTCCAGGAAACAAAGAGGCCCTCTTCACCTTGTCCCTGACTATTACCCCTCTGGGGGCTGGGACCCAGGACTTTTTTGAGGGATGCCATCACTCCCATTTCTGCTAAAATGATTTCTAGACAAATATCTGCTATCTCTAAAATGTGGATTGACTGGGGAAATGCTTTTGCCTTTTCTTTTTCCTTCTGAAAAATATGTTTATGTAGCTATCAAGCAGCCAAATAACAGTGCCTCTCTCCGGGCGTCCTCCCTGTCTGGGTCTCCTTATAGACAAGCCTGCGCCCCATATGGCTGTGGGCCCCTCAAAAAGCAGGAAGATGCTAGATCCCCCTGCTTGGGGCCAGGCTGTGGGAGGGGTGCACCCAGGGTCTGAGTGGGCCGTCTCAGCTCCCGCTCTCCTGCCCAGCCTCTGCTTACCCACCACAGCGGGAGAAGTCCAGAGGAGAAGAAAGACTGGAGGGAGCCATGACTTTGAGGGCAACCCAGAAAGAAGGGTTTGGCCAGAAGAATATCAGCCCTGATGTTGAAGAGAGACCTTTGGGTGTTTCTGTGCATTAAGGTCTCTAGCTCTCCTGCCCATTCCCGAAAAGAACCATGGATGCTGCGCGCAGGACAGAAGCAGAGTGGAGCCCTCAGAGAGCCTGGCTTCACAGTTTGGTGAGCTGGGGTCTCCGACACAAGAAGGGAACATTGGGTGAGCCCTCTGACCTCAACTCCGCAGCGGAGGGAGAACTGAACAGAGCATCGCTCACATTCTTGAGATTCCATCCAGAGAGCTGCCATTAACCCTGGTTCATTTTAGCACCTGGGTTAAGCTGCAAATCCTTCTGACCTTATGACTCGGGAGACTGCCAGGTGCCACATAAAAACCAATGAGGTTTCTACTGTGCCAGTGCCTCTGCTGCAAAATTAATCCCATGAGTGGCTGGTAAAGACAAGTGCTGAGCACATTTTCCAGGTAAATGACACCAGTGCCTTACATCACTGTGCAAAACTGGGGGTGTCCACTTGTTCTCAGTCCCAGCTCCTCAGCCATATCCCCACAATCTCCAACACCTGGCCCCTTCCCTCTTCCAGGGCTTGCCAGGGTCCTAGACCACAGGCAGAGTCCAAGGAACCAGCAGGCACACCCCGCCCAATGCCTGCCCTCTGACTGCTGGGGGCCAGGGTCCTCACCATAAAGGGAAATGCTGACCCCCGTGGGGTCTCTGGTCTGGCATGCACTGGGCTCTTCTGTCCAGTAGCTGGAAAGCAGGAGAGCCAAGGATCTGAGACCTTTTGTCCCTCATCCAGCAATTGCTTCTCTGTGCTCCGTGAGTGGGAGGTACGAAGAAAAGAAGGGGCCTCCAGGCGGAGGCAGGCAGTGGGAAAGACTGTGGTGACCCCTCCCACCCCAACCCCTTCAGCTGTGTGACCTACCTCTTCCCTTTGGGGCCCTGGAGACAGTGGGGCAGGCAGGAAACCCACACCAGAGGTCACCATAACAGGGTCAGGCCAGGTTCTCCAGCAGCTGGGCATGATGGATAAGAAGGTATCCTTCGAAACCAATCTTCTTTGATTTTTAAATAAAAAATATAAAATATGTGAAAACAGAAATAAGTCTGTGCCTATTTCCAAGCCACACAACTTTGGAGGCTTATTCTACCAATTAAAATGCAGATCATAAATAACTCACTTGTTTCCAGTGAAGCAGGCCCTGTCTGAGCACAGGCACTATCCAGCTGGCCTCGGTGGGCTCTCCCCTATAGATGTGTAATGGGAGGCTAGCATCGCATCAGGTAAATGCCCACCACTACGGGCACAATTCACATGTTGCTAGTTATGCGAGGACGTCAGTGTGGAAACCTGAGTTAACAGGCAGCACATTTCTGATATGCTTCAGTGATATCTTACCATTCCTTCTAGACTGCTGCCCAGGAAGCTTCCTGGCTCTCCCACCCCTTAATTTAGTTCTTATCCTGGGATGCCTCTCTCCAGTGTCTTCTAGATGGGTATTCTGAGAACATGAGCCCAGCATCCTGAGCTCACGGAACGCCGACCTCAATGTCTACTGAAAACTGTAACCAAGGGTCAGTGGAGCTCCTACTGTGACAGACAGGAAAGGTTCCAGGTGATAGATGGAAAGTTTCTCTCTTGAAAAGATCCTATCACATCACATGTTCCTACCATCACATGGTAGGATATCCAATGCCCTCAAGCAAGGGCCAGAGAAAGCCCTCTGAGAGCTGACTGTCCTGCTAGGCTGAGTTCCTGGAATAAGATTCTGAGCCTATCAAAAAAATATAGGATGAGGAAAAATCTGTGCATATTCCCAGTGCTCTGGTTCATCTGAGAATATCCTGGTTTCTCTTTGTAACACTCCATTTGCATCCATGTTGCTCAGAAATAGATTAAGGGACAAAAGAATGGGATCCACCCAAAAATTTCTTGCCTTCAGGAAAAGAGGGGCGATGAAAAGAGAAAGGACCCACTTTCCTGGAAAGTCAACTCTTTATAATCAGTCTTACCAAACAAAATTCTTGAAATCAGAGAAGCTGTCTACACGTGCATACACACAAGCAGAATTCAACTTGCTTTACAGACATTTTTACCATCAGCTAAGATGCTGTGCTTAAGGGAAACACACAAAGGAGAATATGACTTTCAGTTTTCTTACCATTAGCAATGTCTCATTCTAGAACCTAGCAATGAATAATCGGAAAACAATATTTTAAAATACCATTTAAAATAGCATCAAAGATAATCTACAGTGGTAGAAATCAGATCAAGAAAACATGAAATACTTGGGAGTATGTCTAAAGAAATTTGTGTCAGACATCTATAGTGAGAACTACAAAACTTTATTTTTTTTAAAGATTTTTATTTATTTGAGAGAGGTAGAGTAAGAGAGAGAGAGTGCACAACAGGGGGTAGGGTCAGAGGGAGAAGCAGACTCCCCACTGAGCAGGGAGCCTGATGTGGGACTCATTCCTGGGACTCCAGGATCATGACCTGAGCCGAAGGCAGTTGCTTAACCAACTGAGCCACCCAGGTGCCCCTGAGAACTGCAAAACTTTAAGAAGATCTGACTAAAAGGAAAAACCCCTACCTCTAATGGATTGGGAGACCCAACATTTTTTTTTATTATGTTATGTTAGTCACCATACATTACGTCATTAGTTTTTGAGGTAGTGTTCCATGATTCACTGTTTGTGTATAACACCCAGTGCTCCATGCAATACGTACCCTCCTTAATACCCCTCACCAGACTAACCCGTCCCCCCACCCCCCTCCCCTCTAAAACCCTCAGTTTCTTTCCTAGAGTCCATAGTCTCTCATGGTTCATCTCCCCCTCTGATTCCCCCCCCGCTTCATTCTTCCTTTCCTTCTCCTGATGTCCTCCATGCTATTTCTGCCCAAAGTGATTTACAGAGTCAATGCAATCCAAGTCAAAATCCCAACAGGCCTTTATGTAGAAATTTATAAGCTGATTCAAAAATTTATGTGGAAATTCAAAGGATTTAGAAGAGCCAACATAATTTTGAAAAAGAACAAAGTTGGAGGATTTATGGCATAAAGATAGATGTATATATAAATGGAACATAACAGAAATTCAGCCACAGACCCACACCACGTATGGTTAATTGATAGTTTTTTCAACAAATGATGTTGATAAAACTGGACATCTGAATGTAATCTTTACCTCACATTGTACAGAAAGATTAGCATGAAATGTATCAGAGACCTAAATGTAAAAGCTGAAACTATAAGAAAACACAGGAAGAATCTTTGGAACCCTGGAGTGGGCAAAGATTTTTCTGGGATACAAAACTAAAGGATTAAATATAAAAGGAAAAAGTTGATAAATTGGTCTTCATCAAAATTAAAGGCTTCTGCTCTTCAAAAAGCACTGACAAATTACTTGTATCCAGAATACAGAAAGAACTTCTACATAAAGCACTAATAAAGAGACAACCCACATTTTTAATACAGGATATAATTCACATGCCCTGCAATTCACTCATTTAAAATGTACAATTCAATGGCTTTTAGTATATTTACAGAGCTGTGTGTCCATCCCCACAATCAATTTTGGAGTGTTTTTATTACACCAAAAAGAAACCCTACTCCTCTTTTGTTTTCTTTTCTTTTAAGATTTATTTATTTATTTATTTATTTATTTATTTATTTATTTATTTGACAGAGAGAGACACAGCAAGAGAGGGAACACAAGCAGGGGGAGTGGGAGAGGGAGAAGCAGGCTTCCGGCTGAGCAGAGAGCCTGACATGGGGCTCGATCCCAGCACCCTGGGATCATGACCTGAGCCGAAGGCAGACACTCAACGACTCAGCCACCCAGGAGCCCCAAAACCCTTCTCCTCTTAGCTGTCACCTGCCCCGCCACCACATCCCTCCCCCTTCCATACAAGGCTTAGGGAACCACTAATGTAATTACTATCTGCATAGATTTGCATATTCTGGATATTTCATGTAAATGGCATCATATAATAGGTGGCCTTTTGTGTCTGGCTTCTTTCGCTCAGCATGTTTTCAAGGTTCATCCATGTTGTAGCATGTATTAGTACTTCATTCCTTTTTATTACGAGAGACTATTCCATTGTATGGATATATCATATTTTATTTATCCACTCACCAGTTGATTAACATTTGGGTTGTTTCTACAACTCACTTTTTAAAAAATGTACAAGAGACTTAAACAGACACTCCACCAAAGAAAATGTACAAACGGTCCATAAGCCTAAGAAAAGGTGCTCAACATCATTAGTCATCAGAGAAATGCAAGTTAAAACTACAATGAGATACCTCTATGCACCTATTCCAGTTGTTAAAAAATTAAAAGACTAACAATTCCAAGTGTTGGTGAGGACATGGAGCCATCAACCTGCCAGTGGGAATGTTGCAACCACTTTGGAAGACAACTTAGTTTTTATAAAGTGAAAGATACACTTAAAGTATGACCCAGCAATTCAATTCCTGAGTATTTGGCCAAGAAAAACGAAAACATGTCCACACAAAGAGTTGTACACAGATGTTCATCACAACTTTGCTTGTAATAGCCAAAAAGTCGAACAATCCAAACGTCCATCAATAGGTGAACGGACAGATAAACTGGTACAGCCGCACAGTGGAATACTTCTCAGCGATAAAAGGGAACAAATCACCGATTCACATTATGAAAACATTCTGCTAAGCAAAATAATTCAGCCAAAAAGAAGTTTACACTGTATGATTCTATTTATATGAAGTTCAAGAACTAACAATACTAATCAATAGTTATGGAAATCAGATTAATGGTTGTCTAGAGCTGGAAGTGGAGGTGGGAATAGACAGAAAGGGGCATAAACAGCAGTGTACTGAGGACTCCTACTGGCTCCCAAGAGTCAATTAATTATACGTTTTCAGGAGTTTGGGGAGCTAGTTGTTAAACAGCCATTATTTAAGAACTTGCAGGGGGCCCGAGTGGTGCAGTTGGTTAAGCGTCTACTCTTGGCTTCAGCTAAGGTCATGGTCTCAGGGTGGTAAGATCAAGTCCCGCGTTGGGCTCCACACTCAGTGTGGAGTCGGCTAAAGTTTCTCTCTCCCTCTCCCTCTGCCCCTCTGCTCACTCACTCTGTCTCTAAAATAAATAAATCTTAAAAAAAAATTAAACTTGCAAATAAATTATATTTAAAACAAAGATAATAAATACACATTTCTATCTCTTCTCCGTCATTTTACTGTGTTTTACTCTTATCTGTGCTCTTGAAGTTACTTGCTTGTGTCTCTATGGTAGAAATGCTGGATAATGGCGCCATCTCTTCCCAAGTCCACATGCGTGACACCATGTTGGCAGCTTGAAATCAGCCATGGTGGGAGTAGTGGATATCGAGAAACTTTACAAATCATGCCTTGATTTAAATTTTTTAATTGTCTAGACCAAAGGAAGTGATGGAAAAAATGCTAATAATGCCAATTAAACTTAAAAGTGAGTTAGTGTGTATAGCTATGTTATTTGTATGTTAAGTAGATGTTAAATTATTTGCATGTTATTTGTATGTTAAATAGATGTTAAAATATAACATTTTTTCCAGAGCCTGCTGTTAAATATTTACCAGCATACCACTCAACACAAGGAATATTTTAGGTGATGGAAGTGATCTGTATATTGATTAGAGTGATGGTTTCATGGTACATACATTTGCCAAAACTCATCAAAACATTATTTAAAATGTGTGCATTTCCAAACTGATGCAGCCATTCTGGAAAGCAATATAGAGGTTCCTCAAAAAGTTAAAAATGGAACTACCCTACTATCTAGCAATAGCACCTCTAGGTATTTACCCAAAGGAAACAAAAATACTCATTCAGAGGGATACATGCACCCCGATGTTTATAGCAGCACCATCTACAATAGCCTAATTATGGAAACAGACCAAGTGTCCACCGACTGATGAATGGATAAAGAAGATGTGGTACATATATCCAATGGAATATTACTCAGCCATCAAAAAGAATGAAATCTTGCCATCTGTAACGATGTGGATGGAGCTAGAGCATATAATGCTAAGTGAAATTTAGAAAAAGACAAGTGAAAAGTCAGAGAAAGACAAATACCATATGATTTCAGTCATATGTGGAATTTAAGAGACAAAACAAATGATCATAGGGAAAAAAAAGAGAGAGGCAAACCAAGAAACAGACTTAACTATAGTGAACAAACTGATGGCTACCAGATGGGAGGTGGTGGGGGATGGGTGAAAGAGGTGATGGGGATTAAGGAGGGCCCTTGTGATGAGCACCGGGTGTCATCTGGGAATGATGGATCACCATATCGTGCACCTGAAACTAATATTACACTGTATGTTAACTAACGGGAATTTAAATAAAAACTTTTTAAAAAGTGTGCATTTTGCTGTATGTAAATTTTACCTTAATAAATTTGATTTTTAAAAATGCAACAATTAGTAAACTAATGAATCTCAATGAACTCCACACTAGCTGGTTCTTTAGAAAACATTTTGGGGGTCATAGCACAGTTTGTTTGCTTTTTAACTTGAAATCCAGGAAAGACAAAGGTGGAAACTGTTCCTCTGACCAACCTGCTGGTTCCAAGGCTTCCACGTGGCTGGGACTCCAGGTGGTCTGGTCTCAGGCCAGCACATCTTTGCCTCATGCTCTGGAAATACCCAGGGACTCACTCGTCTATTAAAATAATACCTGAGGGGCGCCTGGGAGGCTCAGTCGGTTAAGGGTCAGACTCTTGATTTTGGCTCAGGTCATGATCTCAGGGTTGTGAGATCAGGCCCAGTGTGGGGCTCTGCGCTGAGCAAGGAGCCTACTTGAGATTCTCTCTCCCTCTCCCTCTGCCCCTCCCCACCATGCACACATACTCGCTCTCACTAAAAAATAAATACATACATACATACATAAATACATAAATAAAAGAATACCTGAGATGAATGTCCTCTGCAGCTGGGAGTAAAGGAAATGTGTGTTTTGTGCTTCCCAAAGCCTCTTGTATCTAAGTGTTTATGAATTCCCCCACAGAACAGCCCTTTGGTCCCAGCACTTGGTGCAGGGGGCAAACAAGGAACGAGTCTTGGCCACTGAACGGACAGGAAAGCCAAGTCTGAAAGTTAAAGTAACTAACAGGGGAAAGTCACGGATTTGGATACTCCGTCTTCATGAAGCGAAATGTGCACAGAGGGTTTGTCAAGAGCCAGTCAGCCCACTGAAGCTTTCAGTGTTTCATCCAGATATTTCATTGTCCATAACCGTCGGCCTTGCACGTATGTATGTATATGACTTATATGCCACATTACATATGTACGTAAGTATATATATGATCTACATCGTACATGCAAGCTTATATATCAAGATAAATGCTTGTTGGGAAAGAAGACAAATTGGTTTGCCTACTCTCTTTGTGAATTAAAATCCCACCACTCGTCTGTCTCCAGCCGCCCAAGCTGAGAGGCTTGATGTTTTGTATCAGTTAATCAATCAGCAGGCATTTATAGAGTGCAGGCTACATGTTTATGACGCCTTCCTGGAAAGATGGGCATTTATTGCTTTGTGTTTCTTTAATTGACATGGGTAATCCCAGCCTATCGTTTCCATCATATTTCTCTTCTAGACCCAGCAGAAGTATATGTCTTGAAATTGTCCCTTTATTGCTATTAATATGTACTGGGCAGGGCTGTTTTGTTGGATAGATTTTAATTGAGAGCTGGTCTTTGGATTTTCACTGTGAAATGATTCTATCACAAGGAGAATCTTTACATTTTTAATTAGTAATGATTTAACAAATCTTAAATAATTGTGAATTTGGTGGTTTCACAATAATAGCCAATTTTAGTAAATGTAGTTATGTAAGAAATAAGGGAGAGATTTCTCCTGAATAAAGCATTTCAGCACAACCCCAGGAAGAAACAGATGTGGGTGGACTTCTGGGAGACAATTCAGCCCAGATGTTACCCTGCTCTGCAGCATCACACAAGAGAGAGGTGGGGCCCCCCCATAAAGAGTGTTGCTGCTCCTCGTTGGTTCAAAACCAGTCCTGCACAGTGTACTCTGTTCCCCGGGCCAGAAAACTCACTTTGGCCCCAGAGAAAGCCCAGGCTATCCTATGGCTACCCGGATGGAGGTGTAAATCTGTAGAGGCCACCTAGAACCATGCGGGAACACGTACCATCAGGGCATGTTGACAGGGCTCAGGGCTGTCTAGGAACAAGGCTGTGGCCACGGGGCTTGTTAGAAACAACAACTGTTTCATGACCCTGGCAATCTCTGCTCACTCATTCCCACTGGAGGCTGCCAGATGGTTCATGTATTCATTCACAACCCACAGTCTTACAGAGTGGGGTCATTTGCTCACCATGCCGGCCCCTTTTGCTGCCTCCACATACCATTCTATTCCACCCAGAGGGCCGTTACCCTAGCTGTGTGCTGGAGCAGCCCCCACTGACTTGTAAGAGTCGATTGTTAAATTTTCAGAAAATCTACGAGCTGATTGTTAAACACAGTCATTATTAAAAATTAAATTATATGGGGGCACCTGGGTGGCTCAGTCATTAAGCATCTGCCTTCGGCTCAGGTCACGATCCTAGGGTCCTGGGATTGAGCCCCGCATCGGGCTCCCTGCTCAGCGGGAGGCCTGCTTCTCCCTCTCCCACTCCCCCTGCTTGTGTTCCCTCTCTCACTGTGTGTCTGTCAAATAAATAAAAATCTTTAAAAAAATTAAATTATATGAGCATATGATTAAATAAATCGTATTAAAATACAAAGGTGAGAAATACCCCGGACACCATCCCTAATTATTTTATTATGTTTTACTAAGTTATTTCCTCTTGAGGTTATTTATGACTGTTGTATCTTGATGGGAATATAGTAAAATGGTGTGCTACTGGACTTCTCTTCCCAATTCAGCTCTCTGGTTCAGTGACTTCACATCGGTAGCCTGAAATTGACCATGATGAGTATATTTACACCATGAAAAGTGCCAAACGAGACAAATCAGGGTTTCTTTTCTTTTGTTTGTAGGCCGCTGGGTTTTTGACATATCTCTTGTGAGTAGGAGATAGGCTGGTGAATGGCAGAAGACACTCGCAGCAGAATGGATGGGCTGAACACACAGTCAGAGTATCAAGAGGTAGCAAAGGGCAGGAGCCAGTCCGAGAGATTTACAGGACCCAAGCACGAGGGAAATGAGAACAGAAAGTTCCCTAGAGCCTTAGTTGCATTGTAGAGAAGCCCGATGCCCCAAGGAGTAACACACAGGAAGCTCTAGAAAGAACTATCACTGTTGCTGCTGTGGAAAGTGTGACCCAACCCTACCCCCAACCCCAGCTAAATCCCCCAGACACCTCTAACGTGTCTGTCTACACCTGGGGGAAGCAGACTAAGAAGAAATGAGGCTGTAGAAATGGTGGGTAAGGGCACAATGGGGTTGCCCTTCGGCAGAAGCTCCTACTAGATGGAGGGAGGGGCTGGCTGAGCATCCCCTTTCTTCTCTTGAGAAAGACCCCAGGTGTCTTCTGGGCCTCCCAGTGGGCCAGTGTGCTAGGCTGCCCTAACAAAGCACCACAGACTGGGTGGCTTCAACAACAGAAATTTACTTCTCACGGTTCTGAAGTCTACTAGTCTAAGATTAAAGTGTCCGTGGGCTTGGTTTCTTCTGAGGCCTCTCTCTTTGATTTGTAGATGATCATCTTCTCCCTGTGTCTTCACATAGTCTTTCCTCTGGGTGTATCTGTGTCCTGATCTCTTCTTATACGGACACCATTTTTTTGGGTTAGGGCCCACTGAATTACCTCATTTCACCTTAATTCCCTCTTTAAAGGCCCTATTTCCAAAAAATAGTCACATTCTGAGGTACTGGGAGTTAGGACTTCAACATATGAATGTTTGGAGGATGCAAATCAGCCAACAGCCAGGAGTATCCGAGGAAGCTCTGGAGGCAAAGGTGGGATCCTGGGGGCCAACTGAACGCAGCTAGCCCTGGGGGAGGGACTGAGGGACTCTGGGCTCCTTAGGGCAGGCACTGTGTTGTATTTGCCTTTGTTTCCCAAATGCCCAGTACTATAGCTAGCACTTGGCGGTTTTTCAATAAAATGTTTCTTCAGTGGAATGAGCATGTTGATAGAGAAAGAAAAGGAATCTCCTTCTCAGTACATTTTCTATGAACAGGTGAGGCTCCTTCTGGTTTATTTAAAGACAGGTAAGGGTCTTCTTCATTTCCTTTAAGGTTGGTTCTCTTTGGATCAGACAGGTGAGGACTAAGCCCAAACTTTATCTTGGCCTCCAACTATTCAGGACCCACCATCTGCATCAAATCCCCAGGGCCCAGAACCCAGAACTCTCCCAAAGACCCGAGGGAGTACACACATTCTGGGAGGAAATAATGTATAGGGGCAGAACCACAGAGAAAAGAATGCAAAGTCAAGATTAATGCACTTGATGAGACATAATACATCAACTAGTTTCCACACCCATGTATTGTCACTTACTACTCACTCATACGTTACCATCTTACTGTGGGATAGCAGGGCATTTCTATATTTTTGATATTTGATGGAGTGGGGCTCCCAAAGTGAGCCTTGGGGCCCCGGGGGCTCTTAGATTGGTCCTGTGCCTGTTAGCTTTCCAGCTATGGAGGGAGTCCTAGACAGGGTGACACAGCCGACATCTCGCCCTCCAGTGCAGAGGTCTCCTCCTGAGAAGGAGGCTGCCATCCCAGCAAGTGGCCATGAAAGCTTAAGGGGAGCTGCTTCTGCAGTAATGGGCTCTACAGCAGGCTCTAGATGAAAAACTCTTTTCTAGACATTTCCTGCTGGCCCCCTTTCCCACCAGGCATGAGGATAGCTGCTCTGTGGGCCAGGATACAGGAGCTGAGGGTTTTCACTCCTGAGACTGGTTTCAGGAGTTGGTCAGTCAATCTGGGAAGGAGATGGAGTGGCAGGAGTGTTTCAGAAAAAGGGCCAACATTTTCCTCTTCCCAGGAAGAGCACAGCATGAAGAACATCTGCAGCATGACTTGGCTGCAGGAAGAGCCCGAATCGTGATATCTGACATCAAGCATAGCTTTAACAGCCCAACAGGGTTTTGAAAAAACACCATTCCGTGTACCACATGCAATTGTATGTAAAATAGGCCTGCGCTGAGCAAAGAAGCATTAATATCTATTACTTAGAAACAGATGAGAAGGCAAATCGGCAGCTGCTAGGCAATCAGATGAAACCCCACTCCGTTGTGTTTCGTATCTTCGTATTTTTTTTTTTTAAGTGGACCAAACTTTCCCTCTGCCTCCAGCATCTTGTGATTGTCAGCAGGTTCAGTGGAACCTTCCCATGACATGACTAATCAACTGTAGGATTGAGGCTCATAAACTGATATCAAAGAACTTATTAAGACATAACCCTTAAATGTGTGGGAGAACAATATGTAATCCAACATGAGGCATAAACAGCTCTGGAGTCCAAGCTTGCCGTCAAGCTCACTGGTGGCTTTCTCCGAACGAATCCGGGCATATGGTGCCATAATGGAGCATGAATTTACAGCAACAGAGATGTACGAGGGAGATTAAAGCATCATCTGTAAGGACATACTGCGTGGCAAAAAACAACAATTATTGTATTTTCTGCTTTGTATTGTGAGGAACTCGATCCCTTTCCGTAGAGTGTGGGCTCCCTCTGCTGCTGGCAGGAGACACCAGGACTCCAGGCACACGGGGCTCCTTGGGGACTTGAGCAGAGCAGGTGGCCTGTCCCAGGAGGGGAAAGACGGGGCTGGACACTGCAGAGAGACGGACTTGTTCTTAGCCTCTGCCTCTGTGGGAGCCTGGGACTATCAGGGCTGCTTCTGCACGAGGAGCAAGAAGTGGACGGAATAGGAAAACACAAAGGAGCTGTAAGCTGTGTCCCCAGTGAAATACGTCACAGGAGTGATGACTTCGTGCTGAAGGAGTGCCCACCTGAAGTGACTCTTCTATCCCATTTTCTCTCTCCCTCCTCTTCCACACAGCCTCTGTCGGAAGCTCCTCTGGTTCTGTTTCAGACTCCTGCCAATAGTTGTGCTAGTTCTCGGGGCTCTGCCCTGTCCAAGGACGGCTGACTCCTGTAACACCAAGACTGCACCACCCAGAAGGCGTATCACCTTCCGCACTGCAGTAGAGGACCTGCCCCGTGCACCTGGCCACCCCCACTCCCAGCCCCCCACCATGGCTCCACTTCAGTGGTCACTTCTCAGCAACACTCCCCCAACTGAGAGCAGAAACATTTTATTTTTATTTTTTTTAAATGTATTTATTTCAAGTAATCTGTCCACCCAATGTGGGGCTCCAACTTAGGACCCCGAGATCAAGAGTCACATGCTCCACCGACTGAGCCAGCTAGGTGCCCCTATAGAGTGGAAACACTTTACTTTTATTTTTTTAAGGTTTTATTTATTTATTTGAGAGAGCGAGAATGAGAGAGAGAGAGAGCACATGAGAGGGATAGGGTCAGAGGGAGAAGCAGACTCCCTGCTGAGCAGGGAGCCCGATGCGGGACTCGATCCCGGGACTCCAGGATCATGACCTGAGCCGAAGACAGTCGCTTAACCAACTGAGCCACCCAGGCACCCCTTTATTTTTATTTTTTTTTAAATATTATATTTATTTGAGAGCGAGAGAGAGAGAGAAAGAATGAGCGGGGTAGGGGCAGAGGGAGAGGGAGAAGCAGGCTCCCTGCAGAGCAGGGAGCCCAATGCGGGGCTCGATCCCAGGACCCTGGGATCATGACCTGAGCTGAAGGCAGACGCTTAACTGACTGAGCCACCCAGGTGCCCTAGAGCAGAAACATTTTAATGCCGCAACTCTGATGTGTTCATTTTGGCCAAACAAAAAAATACATGCCTAAACTTCAGCTGTTTCTGTTACCAAGAGGTAAGTGACAGATCATAAGCCCCAACCCCTGGAGATGGACTGGCATGGGGGAAGCAGATGAGGCCCAGGGGTGGGGTCAGACATCCTACTCTTTGAAACTGAGAACCACACTTTCTCCTCTGAGAACCATCAACCATCCTAAGCAAAACAGCTCATTCTCTGATAGTTTGGTTATTTGCATGGCCGGTATCTCAAATTCTCTGATTTCCCTCTTAAAGTTCTAATGGCCATGCTAATTTCCTTTCAATGAGTCAAAAGAGATGCCATGAGTGTTAACTGACTTCCTGGTGATGCTAGCATTATTTTACTGGGTTTAATTAGATGCTGGGTGACAGGGGAGTGAGGATACTTGCTAGTTCTCTGGGGTATATATGCTGATATATGATCACCTGTTCTCACCTGCACCCTGCACAGTAAAGTGTTCAATTATATTTCTGATGGTGTCCCCAGGAATGTACATTTATATTTTGTATCATTAATTTCAACACTTACAGCATTTATTCATTTGTTCATTTAGCAAAGAAGCAGCCACGGTCATCCAGATGAGAGAAGGTGGCTTGGCCAAGGCAGGTAGTGCAGGAGGTGAGGAGGGGTCAGATCCTGGAGAGATTTTTTAAAGGCAGAGAACACAGGATATTGAAGTGAGTTGGATATGGGGTGAGACAGGAAGAGATGAGTCAAGGTGACTCTTAAGATCTTTGGTGTGCAATTATGGGGGCACCTGTTTTTTGACCTGGCTGCGAGGTGGTGGCATTTACTGAGAGAGCGAACAATGGAGGTGGCAGATTCTAAAGAAGTCAAGGAATTGCTTTGGGCATGTTGACTTTGGATGCCTGTTAGACATCCTCATGACAATGCTGAGTGGGCAGGTGGATGTCCCGGCATTAAGTTCCAAAGGAGGGTGGGGCTGGAGAAGGGATTTGAGACTCACCAGTGTGCAGCTGGTACTGGATGAGGTTTCTGTGGGCTGAGCATGCAAAGCCTGGGGCAGAGCCTTGGGGTATCTCACAGATAGAATCAAGGGGAGGAGCCATCCAGATCCAACAAGGCAGAAGCAAGAGGAAAACGAGGAAGCCAAGGGGCGGGGGGCAAGTATTTTGAGGAGCAAGGGATCCAAAAAAAAAAAAAAAAAAATGCTGATGGGTTGGAATTATGTCAATGACTCAGAACATAGCAGTTTCAGAAAATGCTGATTGGAATGGGTTCAAGAAAAAAATGAGATGTGAAGAAGCAGAGACAGCAAATATAAACTACTCTCTCCAGGAGTTTGGCTCTAAAGCAGAGCAGAGAAACAGTACCCTAGTAGGAGGGGTTTGTAGCCTCAAGGGAGGTGTTTTGTTTTCACTGTGGTAAAATATACATAAAATTTACCATCTTAACCAATTTTATGTACAGTTCTATAGTGTTAAGTACATTTACACTGTTGTGCTATCTCCAGAACTCTTTCCATCTTGCAAAACTTAAACTTTATGCCCACTAAACAGCTCCCATGCCCTTCTCCCCTTGGCCGCTGAAAACCACCATTCTACTGTCTCTATAAATTCGACTACTCCGGTGTATTAGTCTGCTAAGGCTGCCATAACAAATTACCACAGGCTGGGTGGCTCAAACAACAGAAGTTTATTCTCTCATGGTACTGAAGGCTACAAGTTCACAATCCAGGTGTTGGCAGTGTTGGTCTCTCCTGAGGTCTCTCCCTTGGCTTGTAGATTGCGGCTTTCTCGCTGGGCCCTCCCATGGTCTTCCCCCTGTGTGCACACATCCCTGGTGTCTCTTCTTATTCTTTCAAGGACACGAGTCATACTGGATTAGGGCCTCACCAATAAGACCTCATTTAACCTTAATTACCTCTTTAAAGAACCTATCTCCAAATGTGGTTGCATTCAGGGCTACACTTCAACATAGGAATTTAAGGGGGACATAATTCAGTCCATAACATCCAAGTATTCTTTTTATAAGCGGAATCACACTGTATTTATCTTTTTGTGACTGACATAGTCTCCAAGGTTCATCCACATTGTAGCATGTGTCAGAATTCCTTTTTATGGCTAAATATAGTCCATTGTATGTACATACCATATTTCGTTCACCCATTCATTCATCAGTGGACACTTGCATTGCTTCTATCTTTTGGCTATTATGAATAATGCTCCTATTAACATGAGTGTACAGGTATCTTTTTCAGAGCCTGCTTTCAATTCTTTTGGGTATACATATAGATGTGAACTGCTGGTTCATATGGTAATTCTGTGTCTAATTTTTGAGGAACAACAATACTGCTTTCCATTGCAGCTGCATCATCTTACGTTCCCACCAACAGTGCACAAGGGTTCCAATTTTTCCACATTCTCACCAACACTTGTTAGCTTCTGTTTGTTTGTTTTTCTAATAGTAGCCATCCCAATGGGTGTGAGATGGCATCTTACTGCAGTTTTGATTTGCATTTCCCTAATGATTAGTGATACGGAGCATCTTTCCATGTGTTTGTTGGCCATCTGTATGTCTTTGTGGAAATGTCTATTCAAGTCCTTTGCCCATTTTGGAATTGGGTTGTTGTTTGTTTTTGTTTTGTTTTGTTTTGTTTTGTTGCTGTTGAGTTATAGTTCTTCAAAGAGTCTAGATATCAACCCCTTATCCAATATACGATTTGTAAACATTTTCTTCCATTCTGTAGGTTGTCCTCATTCTGTTGGCAGTGTCCTTTGATGCACAGAAGATTTAAATTTTGATGAAGTCCAGTGTATCTATTTTTACTTTTGTTGGCTGTGCTTTTGGTGTCATATCTAAGAAGTCATCGTCAAATCCAATATCTGGAAGCTTCCCCTGCAAGTTTTCTTCTAAAAGTTCTATAGTTTTAGTTCTTATGTTTGGGTCTTGGATGCATTTTGAGTTAATTTCTGTTATCTGGAGTAAGGTAAGGATAGGTTTTGTTTCTGTGTTTTTAAAGAAGGAAAATATTGTAGAATGTCTCTGGGCTGATGGAAGTGATGCAGGAGAAAGGAGAATAATTATAGAAGCGAAGTTCCAGAGTGGGTGAGAGAGGCTGCCATGAGGTGTTTAACAGATACTCTCTCCCAGACCACATGTCAGTCAGGATCCTCGGAGCCCTCTTATTGACAAGGTCTTGACCTTGGCCCCCATCCTGTCTTTGGCCTGCCCAGCCCAGTCTTAGCAAAGAATCCTGCTAAGTCATCACCTACCCAGATAACTTACCAAGTTCCTCATCTCCACCCTTGCTGTCTGAGCCCTTGACCTGCCTTTTGCAAGAATCCCATCAGGCCAGTTTAGTAAAAATCCCCCACCCTCAACATCTCCTCTTAATAATTTCCCAACCACTGACCTCCTCACACTGCTCCTTGGCCATAAATCCCCACTAGTCTTTGTTGTATTAAGGGTTGAGCCCGAATTTGCCATAATCTCAAATAAAGTCCTTCTTACCATTTTAACAAGTGTCAGAATTATTTTTTCTTTAACACGTTCAGGGGTGCCTGGGTTGCTCTGCTGGTTAAGCCTCCCATTCTTTTTTTTATTTTTTTATTTTTTTTAAAGATTTTATTTATTTATTCATGAAAGACAGAGAGAGAGAGAGAGGCAGAGGGAGAAGGAGGCTCCCAAGGAGCAGGGAGCCCGACGTGGGACTCGATCCCAGGACTCTGGGATCATGACCTGAGCCGAAGGCAGACGCTTAACCATCTGAGCCACCCAGGCGCCCCTCATTCTTTTTTTTTTAAAGATTTTATTTATTTATTTGACAGAGAGAGACACAGCAAGAGAGGGAACATAAGCAGGGGGAGTGGGAGAGGGAGAAGCAGGTTTCCTGTCAAGGAGGGGGCCCGATGCGGGGCTCGATCCCAGGACCCTAGGATCATGACCTGAGCCAAAGGCAGACGCTTAAAGACTGAGACACCCAGGTGCCCCAAGCCTCCCATCCTTGATTTTGGCTCAGGTCATGATCTCTGGGTCATGATCGAGCCCCTCATTGGGCTCCATGCTCAGCACAGAGTCTGCTTGTCCCTCTTCCTCCCCCTCTGCCCCTGCTCCCACTTGTACTCAGTCCCTCTTTCTCTTTCTCTCTCTCTAAAATAAATAAAATAAATAAAATCTTTAACATGTTCAAATGGGGGTGGTGGTGTAAGTAGGAGCATGAACGGTTCATCTGTTGCTCTGAAAATTAGCTATTTTAGAATCCAGAAAAATAATTAAGAAGCAGTTGGAGATCCTAAGAGAGTAAGGAAGATACGTGGTCAATGGAACAGGAATTTAAAATCCCCATTAATCGGGACAAAGAAGGTTATTTAAACAAAATAGAGAATGTACATCTACTAGGTCCATCTACTAGATATATCAACAAAGTAAATAAGAATGCAACACTATTATAAAAACAAGGAGAAATCTATAGAAACACAATACTATGTCAAGAACTTTCAATACTTCTTTAGTCTTTGATAGATCCTTAAATAAAAAAATTAACAGGTATATAGAAGATATAAATAGCTTCCTATTTTGTATGAAACTAGTCCATAACCAATAAAGAATACTTCTTTTCCAATCCCTTAAAACAGTCATCAAAATTAATCACAAATAATACAATGGGGAAAAAAAAACTCAGGATTTTATACAAGCCCACATTCTCTGACTCCAATGCCAATTAAAAGAAAAAAAAAACAATAGTTAAAAGAATTCAACCTCTTGAAATGCTAAAATTTTCTGGTGGGCCATAGCTTTTTTCAACAAACATTTCCAGCTTTCCACTTTCTAGGCACAGAGTAGGACTGCATTTTGCCCCCTTTGATGTCAGACACAGTCTACTGATTTGCTTTGTCCAATGAAACGTGGAGAGAAATGATGGGTATCATTTTGGGTGGACACTGAAGGGGAGAGTGAGCAGTTGACCAGGTTGTCTCTGCCACGGCAACTGGTATCACCAAGATGGCAGTTGCTCCACTGGCCTGGGTCTCAGAGTGGGGAGACATGAAGCAGAAATAAACTTTTGTTGTTTTAAGCCATTCAGATTTTGAATTTTTTGTTATTACAGCATAGCCAGTCCATCCCAACTGTCATCACGAGACTCCCAAGTCTCTTCTCAGCCAAGGACATCAAAACTGCAAACTGGAGACTAGGAAACAGGTGCTATTTTCAAAATGATGGACTGACCACTCAGTTCTTCTCTTCTCCCTCCTGAGACCCTACACAAATGATAGTAAGGAACTAAACTGGGAACACATCCGTAATGACAAAGAGTACAGAAAGTTGTCCATCTGGGGAAGAGAGTTTAAAAAAAAAAAGTTTCTGCAACTCTGTCAGGCTGATAGAGAAAGGATAACAGATGACACAGCACAGAGGTGGTTGCTGATCTTCCCTACAGAATTCCAAAGATGTGCAGGACAGAGGATGCAAGAGGCTGGGTCAAAAACAAGGGGGTTACTTGAAAGACTGCCTTTAAACAGTTCAGTCCCATCCCCTCCCCTAGTTCAGAATGCGGGGCCATAGAACATCAACTCCACAAATGAAACATCAGAGAGTACCTCCATCAAGAAATTTTAATAACTCCAGAAAAAGGGAGAAGGAAAGGAAGAAGGAAGAAGAGGTGAAAGAAGGGAGAAGGAAGAAGGAAAAGACAGAAAAGGAGACAGATATGTATTAGCTTGGTAAGGGCTGCCATAAAAAAGTTCCACTAAAAGGAAAAAAAAACTGAAAGGATAGAGAACTGATTCTATTAAAGAATAATAAAATAATAAATAAAAATAAATTAAATTATAGATATTTTTAAATTATCATAACTATATTCAATGTTATTGCATTCAAAATCAAGAACAAGATACTATGTAAATGGCACAATCAGAGAATGAGAAAAGGCTCCTGTAAAATAAAATTATGATGCTGAAATAAATTATCTAGAAGGCTCAGAAGATACAAGAGAAGAAATCTTCCAGAACATAGAGACCAAGAGATGGAAGACACGAAAGAAAAGAGACAGAGAAGGTCTATCCAGGAGGTCCAGTTTTAGAAGTGCTCCAGAAAAAGAGAAACCAGAGAGAAGGAAAATAATCAGACAAACAATAAAACAAAATCCCCCAAAGGTGAAAGAGACAAGTGTCCGTGTTTAAAAGACCTATGAAGCAAACAGCATAAGGACTTTTAATAGACCCACATCTTTGCAAAATTTTAGAACATAGGAAAAAAAGAAAAGATCCTAAAAGCTCAAGAAAAAAAGTACCACTTATGAAGGAACATATATCAGATTTTTTATATAACTAAATGTTGGAAAACAGAGGAGCTCTACTTTCAGACTTCAGGGGAATGACTGCTAAACACTACTGAGTCCTGAACTGACAAGAAAACAAACACCTGTCGTGAAGGTTCTTTGAACAATTGGAGAGATATGATGTGGGCTGTACATCAAGTAAATGATGTTATTTTACCTGTATTAATTTATTGGGTGCAATAATTGTATTATAGTTATGTATGAGATGTCTTTGTTCTTAGGATATATATACATAGGAGTGAAGTGACATATCTACAAGGTACTTTCAAATGGCTCAGAAAAATATGTGGGTAGACAGAGGTAAAGCAAATATGGCAAAATCTTAATCTTATAGATTAGTGAATCTATGTGGCAGGTCCATTAAGTGTTCTTTGTACCATTCATTCCATTTTTTATAGATTTGATATTTTTCAAAATGAAAAGTAAGCAATTTAAAAAATACCACCAATACATAACAAAGCTGGAAAGGAAAATATCAAATAATTTATTTTTTAATTATTAATTTAAAATAATTTGAAGGGAAACTTATTTTATCTAGACATCGATAGCTGGCCAAAGAGTCAAATGTAAGAGTTGATTCAATGTTCAGACATAGAAAAACAAAGAAAATTTACCGGCCATACTCTTTTTTTCATAAAGAATTACTTGAAGATGTGCTTCAACAAAATGAGGGGTTGAACCAGGAAAGAAAACAAGGAATCCAAGAAACAGAGGATACAACCCAAGACAGTAACAAGGGGAAATCCAGAATGACTGGTATGCTCCAGGCCTAGAGAAAAACACATCCAAATTAAAGAGGGAGGAGGAAAGCCTTTACAAGATAGATCTCTGGGGCTCCTGGGTGGCTCAGTCATTAAGCGTCTGCCTTCGGCTCAGGTCATGATCCCAGGGTCCTGGGATTGAGCCCCACATGGGGCTCCCTGCTTGGCGGGAAGCCTGCTTCTCCCTCTCCCACTCCCCCTGCTTGTGTTCCCTCTCTCGCTGTGTCTCTCTCTGTCAAATAAATAAATAAAATCTTAAAAAAAAAAAGATAGATCTCTGATAATCAAAGTGAAACCTGCAAGATTATATGATGAAGAGTTTAGAAAAGAAATGTTCAATTATCTTTGATAAAGAAAAACAAAGGGCACCCCTAAGTTCATTGCAGTATTATTCACAATAGCTAAGAAATGGAAACAATCCAAGTATCCATTGATAAAGAAAATGTGATGTACACACACACACACACACACACACACACACACACACACACACACACACAGGAATATTATTCAGCCATAAAAAAGGAGAGCCTGCCTTTTGCAACAGTATGGATGCACCTTGATGACATTATATTAAGTGAAATGAATAAGACAAAAAAGACAAATACTTCATGATCTCTCTTGTACGTAGGATCTAAAAAAGTCAAACTCATAGAAACAGAGTAAATTGGTAGTTGCCAGGGGTTGAGGGGTGAGGGAAATGGGAAGATGTGGCTAAAGGATACAAACTTGCAGTTATAAAATTAGTAACTTCTGGGGCGCCTGGGTAGTGCAGTCAGTTAAGCATCTAACTCTTGGTTTTGGCTCAGGTTGTAATCTGGGAGTTGTGAGATCAAGCCCCAAGTCTGGTTCCATGCTCAGCAAGCAGTCTGCTTAAGACTCTCTCTCCCTTTCCCTCTGCCGCCGCCCCCCCAACACTGTTCTCTCTAAAATAAATAAATAAATCTTTAAAAAAATAAGTTCTAGGGATCAAAATGTACAACATGATGACAATAGTTAATAATACTGTGTTATATACTTGAAACTTGCTAAGAAAGTAGATCTTAAATATTTTCACCACAAACACACACACAAAGGTAGTTATGTGAGGTGATGGGTGTGTTAACTGATCTTATTGTGGTAATCATTTCACAATATATACCTGTAGCAAATCATGTTGTAAATCTTAAACTTACATAGGGTTATACATCAATTATATTTCAATAAAGCTGGTGAAAAATACTTTAAAAAATAATAGGCAAACAAAAAAAAAGAAAAGAAAATAGACACAATTAAATACTCCAGTAAAAGCAAAAAATTGAACAAGAAAATAAATAGCACAGTACACTACTTGGCTCTGTGTTGAACAATATTTTAAAGTCATAACTTAGGGGGCTCCTGGGTGGCTCAGTCGTTAAGCGTCTGCCTTAAGCTCAGGTCATGATCCCAGGTTCCTGGGATCGAGCCCCGCATCAGGCTCCCTGCTCAGCGGGAGGTCTGCTTCTCCCTCTCCCACTCTCCCTGCTTGTGTTCCCTCTCTCATTGTGTCTCTCTCTGTCAAATAAATAACATCTTTAAAAAAATAAATAAAGTCATAACTTAGGGAAACAAAATGTGTCACTACAAAAAAAAATCAACTAAATACAAAAGAAGGCAGTCATGGAGAAAATAAGAAACAAAAATGTTATAGGACATACATAAAACAAATAACAAAATGCAAAAGTAAGTGCTAAATAAAAAACAGGATTCAACTACAGGCTGTCTACAAGAGACTCACTTTAGATCTGAGGACATAAATAGGTTGAAAGTGAAATGATGGAAAAATATATTCCATACAAATAGTAAGCAAAAGGGAGGAGTGGCTATCAGAAAAAATAGACGTGAAGTCAAAAACTATTACAAGAGACAAAGAAGGGCATACTACAATGATAAAAGGGTCAATTCACCAAGAAGAAATAACAATTATAAAAATACATGTGTCAAACATCAGAGCTCCTAAATATTTGAAGCAAACATTGACAGAATTGAAGGGAGATAGCTCTCCAAGAACAGTAGGAGACTTCAATATCCCACTCTGAATAATGGAAGTAACAATAAGACAGAAGATCAATAAGAAGATAGAGGACCTGAACAACACTATAGACCAGTTGGACCTAACTGATAGATACAGAGCACTCTACCCAGCAACAGCACAGCACACATTCTTTTCAAGTGCCCATGGGACAGTCTCAGGATAGACCATATATTAGGCCACAAAACAAGTCTTAATACATTTAAAAGACTGAAATCATACAAGATATCTTTTCTGATCACAATGGAATGAAACTGGAAATCAACAGCAGAAGGAAAACTGGAAAGTCCACAAATATGTGGAAACTAAACAACACATTCTTTAGCAACCAATAGAGCAAAGAAGAAATCAAAAAGGAAATTAGAAAATATCTTCAGACAAATAAAAATGAAAAGACATCATACCAACACTTATGGGATATAACAAAAGCAGTGCTAAGATAGAAATTTATAGCCATAAACATATTTTAAAACAAGAAACATCTCAAATTAACATCTTAATGAACTAGAAAAAGAATAAACTAATCCCAAAGCTAGCAAAAGGAAGGAGATAACACAGATTATAGCAAACATAAATAAAATAGAAAACAGGAAAATAGAGAAGATCAACAAAACCAATAGTTGGTCTTTGAAAAGATCAAAATTAAAAAAACCTTTAGCTAGACTAACTAACTAAAAAAAGAAGATTCAAAGAACTAAAGTCAGAAATAGAAGAGGGGACATTACTACTGGTTTTATAGAAATAAAAAGGATATAAAAAGAAACAAAAAGGAACATCTATATACCAATAAATTGGAGAATCTAGATGAAATGTTCAAATTCCTAGAAACACACAACCTAGTGAAGACTGAATCATGAAGAAAGAGAAAATCTGAATAGATCAATAACTAGTAGGGATATTGAATCAGTAATCAAAACCTACCAACAAAGAACAGTCCAGGGGCGCCTGGGTGGCTCAGTCGGTTAAGCGTCTGCCTTCGGCTCAGGTCATGGTCCCAGGGTCCTGGGATTGAGTCCTGCATCCGGCTCCCTGCTCGGCGGGGAGCCTGCTTCCCCCTCTCCCTCTGCCTGCGGCTCCCCCTGCTTGTGCTTGCTCTCTCTCTCTCTCTCTGTCAAATAAATAAATAAAATCTTTTAAAATTTTTTAATTAAAAAAAAGAACAGTCCAGGAACACATGGTGAATTCTGACAAACACTTAAAGAAGAATTAACACAAACGCTTCTCAAACTCTTCCAAAAATATAAAAGAGGAGGGAACACTTCCTAACTCATTCTATGAGGCCAACATTACCCTGAAACCAAAGTCAGACAAAGCTACTACATGCAAAAAACCAAAAACAAACAAACAGAAAACTACAAATATCCCTTATGAACACTGATGCAAAAATCACCAACAAAATAGTAGCAAACAGAATTCAAAAGCGTATTAAAAGGACTATACACTATAACCAAGTGGGATTTATTCCTGGAATACAAGGATATTTCAGCATATGAAAATCAAAGTAATATGCCATGACAACAGAATGAAGGCAGGAAAAAACCACATCATTTCCTCAATTGATACATAAAATGCATTTGACAAAATTCAACATCCTTTCATGATAAAAACACTCAACAAACGAGGAACAGAAGGAAACTACTTCCACATAATGAAGGCCATATACGAAAAACCCATAGCTAACATACTTGATGGTGAAAGTGTGAAAGCTTTTCCTCTAAGATAAGGAACAAGACAAGAATGCTTGCTTTTACCATATCTATTTCACATAGTACTAGAAAGTCCTAGCCAGAGTCATTGGGCAAGAAAAAGAAATAAATGGCATCCAAATTTGGAAAGGAAGAAGTAAAGTGATCTCTGTCCACAAACAACGTGATCTTACATGTAGAAAAGCCTAAAGATTCCACTTAAAAAAACTAGAACTAATAAACTCAGCAAAGTTGCAGGATACAAAATCAACACAAAAATCAGTTGCATTTCTGTACATTAACAGTGAACCTTCAGAAAAGTAAATTAAGAAAAATAATTCCATTTATATTAGCATTAAAAAAAGAGCAAAATACTTAGAAATAAACTAAACCAAGGAGGCAAAAGGCTTGTACATTAAACTTGCTTAAAGAAATTAAAGGAAACACAAATAAATGGAAAGACATCCTATGTTCATGGATTGGAAGGCTTAATATAATTAAGATGTCAATACTCCCCCATATTGACCTACAGATTCAATGTAATCTCTATCAAAATCCCAACGATTTTTTTTTCAAAAATAGAAAAATTTATTCTAAAAGTCACATGGAATATCAGGGGACCCCAGATAGCCAAAACAATCATGAAAAAGAATGAAGTTGGAGGTCTCACACTTCTTGATTACAAAATTTACTACACCATTCAAAATGGTGTAGTACTGGCACAAACACAGACAAACAGAGCAGTGGACTATAACGGAAAGCACAGAAATAAACTCTCACTTACATGGGCAAATAACTCTGGCACAGGTGCCAAGACCATTCAATGATGAAAGGACAGCCTTTTCAACAAATGGGGATGGGAAAATGGGATATCCACATGCAAGAAGGAGGAAGAAGAGGAATAAGAGAAGAAGTTGGACCTTTATCTTACACCACATACAAAAAATAAATCAAAATAGGTCAAAGACCTAAACAAAAACTAAAACGATAGAACTTCCAGAAGAAAACAAAGGGGGTAAGCTTCATGACATTGGATTGGCAACGACTTCTTGGATATGACATCAAAAGCACAGGCAACAAAAAAGAAAAAGTAGGTAAGCTGAATTTCATCAAAATTAAAAAATTTTGTGCATCAAAGGACACTATCAACAGAGGGAAAAGGGAACCCAGAGAATGGGAGAAAATATATCCAAATCATATGTTTACATATAAATATATAAAAAATTCCTACAACTTGAGGCACCTGGGTTAAGTGTCTGACTCTTGATTTCGGCTCAGGTCATGATCTCAGGGTCCTAGGATGGAGCCCTGCACTGGGCTCCATGCTCAGCAGGGAGTCTGCCTGAGGATTCTTTCCCTCTCCTTTTGCTCTTCCCCTTGCTCCAGTGCACGCATGCATTCTCTCTCTCTCTGTCTCTCTCAGATAAATAAATCTTAAAAAAATAAAGAACTCCTACAACTCAACAACAAATGAAGAAACAACCCAGTATATAAAATGGACAAAAGACTTGAATAAACATTTCTAAAGATACACAAATAGCCAATAAGCCCATGAAAAGATGTTCAACATCACTAATTTAAATGCATATCAAAACCAGATGAGAGGGCACCTGGGTGGCTCAGTCGGTTAAGCATCTGCCTTTGGCTCAGGTCATGGTTTCAGGGTCCTGGGATCAAGTCCCGCATTGGGCTCACTGTTCAGCGGGGAGTCTGCTTCTCCCTCTCCCTCTGCCTGCCACTCCCCCTGCTTGTGCTTTCTCTCTGTCAAATAAATAAATAAAATCTTAAAAAAAAAAAAAAACAGGATGAGATACAACATCATGTCCAGTGGGATGGCTATTATCCAAAAACAGAAAATAACAAGTGTTGGCAAGAATGTGGAGAAATTGGAATGCTTGTGCGTTACTGGGATGTATGTGGGAATATAAAATAACACAGCCACTGTGGAAAATTGTACAGCGATTCCTCAGAGAAAACTAAACATAAAATCACCATATGATTTAGCAATTCTTTTTCTGGATATATACCCAGAAAAAGTGAAAGCAGGGACTAACAGATATTTGTACATCATATCAGCAGCATTAATCACAATAGCCAAAAGGTGGCAAGAATACAAGTGTCCACTGATAAATGGATAATTAAATGTGATAATATATGTAGAATGGAATATTATTCTGCCTTATAAAGGAAGGAAATTTTGACATGTGCTACAATATGGAAGAACCTTGAGGACATCATGCTAAGCGAATTAAGCCAGTCACAAAAGGACAACTGTTGTATGATTCCACTAAATGAAGCATCTGGAGTAGTCAAGTTCATAGAGACAGAAAGTAGAATGGTGGTTCAGGGGCTAGGGAAGGAGGAAATGAAGAGTTAGTGTTTAATGGGTACAGAGTTTCAGTCAAGAAAGATGAAAACGTTCTGGAGATAGTGGTGTGAAAAACAATAAAAGGAAATATCACTAAAATGGAGCAGGGAAGCTAGAAGGGGAGGTGACAAAGAGGAGCCTTATCATTCAACATCAGTAATAGGAAGCATTGTCAATTATGGACCCCAACAGAAGAATCCTCAACAGGAAAGAATCATTAATTACAGACCTCATCACAAAAACATGTCCATTGCATCTCCTATAAGAAATCACCCCCCCACCTACAACTCAGCCAATGAGAAACCACCATCACCTTGGACTCATGCTTTTCTCCAATTGACTTTTGTTCAAAACAACCCCTCCCATCTTCCTCATTCTTCTCCATAAAATAAGATTCCTCTCCTTTGCTGGACTTGCCTATCGTTTTGCCATAGCTTGTTTGTCCCAAATTGAGATTCTCCGTTATTTCCAAATAAACCCTTTTTTGCTGGTAAAAGAACTAACCCTTTTATTGTTAAGGTTAACAGGGGGGATGGTTGCACAACAATGTGAATGTACTTAATGCCATCGAATTATATGCTTAAAAATGGTTAATATGGTAATCTTTATGCTATGCATCTTTTACCACAATTTTTTAAAAAGGAACAAAAGAACTGGAAAAGCTATTTTTAACTTTTAGAATCAACCTATAGACAAAACAGAAAGACTTCATTATGATTGCAGATCAGAATATCAATAAGATGTAGAAATACAAGCACAGATAATAGAAGCTGAGATTTACAAAAAAAGATGTGAGCTTACGGGAGGTAGAGATGTTAATATCTTCATCCTCTCAAGCTGAGAGTGAAAAGGCACCATCTGTCCTTGACGGAATAAGAAATAGAAAGTGTAAGTATATTGCTTAAAGATACAACAATAACCAACTTTAGAACTAAAACTAGTAATATGTGTATTAAGAAACTACGAGGGGGGTGCCTGGGTAGCTCAGTTGGTTAAGCGACTGCCTTCGGCTCAGGTCATGATCCCGGAGTCCTGGGATCGAGTCCCACATCAGGCTCCCTGCTCAGCAGGGAGTCCGCTTCTCCCTCTGACTCTACCCCCTCTTGGGCTCTCTCTCTCACTCTCTCAAATAAATAAATAAAATCTTAAAAAAAAAAAAAGAAAAGAAACTAAGGGAAGGAACAGAGGGGTTCTGGAAATGTGTTAAATCCATATCCACCATTGGATGAGATCATTTGAAAATGTCTGTACTATATAAATTAAGAAATAATAATATAGATGTTATTTAAAGAGACTTTTATAAAAAATGATGTTATTTATTTGATGTTACTTATTGAGCCACCCAGGCACCCCATCAGTATTCTTTTGTAATTGATTACATTCTATTTTTATTTCTTTAAAAAAATATTTTATTTTAGGGGACCTGGGTGGCTCAGTCAGTTAAGCGTCTGCCTTCGGCTCCTGGTCAGGATCCCAGGGTCCTGGGATCGAGCCCCCCATCAGGCTCCCTGCTCAGGGGAGAGCCTGCTTTTCCCTCTGCCTCTCCCCCTGCTTGTGCATGTGCACATTCACTCTCTCTCTCTCTGCCAAATAAATAAATAAAATCTTAAAAAAAAAGAATACTGATAAATTGAGTTCTTTGGGGGGAAAAACAGCAAAATATTAAAATGGCTAGAAAGCATAATCAGGAAAAATAATAATGCAAACAAACAAATCAACAATCCCTAAAATGGATGGAACTACAGATACAGATGTGATAGCCATATATTTTTTTTATTTTTTTTTAAAGATTTTATTTATTTGACAGAGAGAGAGACAGCGAGAGAGGGAACACAAGCAGGGGGAGTGGGAGAGGGAGAAACAGGCCTCCTGCAGAGCAGGGAGCCTGATGCGGGGCTCGATCCCAGGACTCTGGGATCATGATCCGAGCCGAAGGCAGACACCCAATGACTGAGCCACCCAGGCGCCCCTGATAGCCATATATTTTTAAAATGTGAAACCCTGGAACATGCTGAATGGTTCTCTAGAAATTAAAATTATCTTGAGAAGAAACAGAAAACCTGAACAGGCTGATGACCCTAGAGAAGAATGAAAAGAAGTCAAAATAATATATTTATTTTTAAAAGATTTTATTTATTTATTTGTCAGAGAGAGAGAGAGAAAGAGAACACAAGCAGAGGGGAGCAGCAAGCAGAGGAAGAAGCAGGCTCCCTCAGACTTAACAGACTGAGCCGCCCAGGCATCCCAAAATAATATATTTAAAAGAGGGGTCCAACTCAGATGGTTTTATGGAGAGTCCTCTGATTTCCCCACAATAGTCACATAACTACATAAATAAGTTATCATAACTTTGTGATTTATTTTTTCAAACTTTAAATATCTGATCCATTGGGAATGCATTTAGATTTAAGGAAGGAGGTGAGAATCCCTGTCTGCTGATTCTGGTTTCCTCACTTACTCATGAGTAAGTGCCACTGGGGCACCAGCTCAGCTAGGGCTGCCTCCTCCAGCGCCCTGGAGTAGAAATCACATGAGCCATTACATCACCCATCTCACAAATGGGCCACAAAGGGTTTCCACCGTGATGCCCTTAAAACTCTGGACTACCATTTTTATAATCTCTCCTCCTTGTATCTTTTTTTAAAGATTCGCTTTTTTTTTTTTGAGAGAGAGACAGCACAAGTTGGGGGGGGGATAGGGAGAGGGAGAGAGACTCCCAAGCCGACTCAGCACTAAGCACAGAGCCCCACCCAGGGCTTAATCTCAGGACACGGAGATCATGATCTGAGCTGAAACCAAAAGCCCGGAACTTAACAGACTGTTAACACCCAGGCACCCCTAAAGATTTTTATTTTTAAGTAATCTCTACACCCAATCTGGGGCTGGAACTCACAACCCCGAGATCAAGAGATGCATGCTCCACTGACTGAGCCTGCCAGGTGCCCCCCTCCCCCTTAAATCTTGCCAGTTTACATATTAGAGAAAAGAATCATTAATGTTTAAAATCAAAATGTCTAGTGAATGTCTGTCTAATTCAAAAGACTTGGATTCTCTATACCCAAGAATTGAAATATTTATATGCTAATGATGTTCACACAGCAGCATTATTCACAATATCCAAAAGGTGGAAAAAAACATGTGTCCATTGACAGATCAGTGGATAAACAAAAGTGGTATATACATATAACAGAATTTTCTTCAGCCCTAGGAAGTAAAAAAATTCTAACATATGCTACAAATGGATGAACCTTGAACACAGTATGCTAAGTGCAACGAAAGGACAATTACTGCATGATTCCACTTACATGAAGCACAGTAGTCAAAATCATAAAAGACAAGAACTTGAGGACTTGTTATTGAATGGGTATAGTTTCAGTTTTACTAGATGAAAAGAGTTCTAGACATTGGTTTCACAACAATGTTGATGTATTTAATACTATCAAACCAAACACTTAAAAATGGTTAAAATGGTAAATTTTATATTTTGCCTCAACTGAAAAAAACAGCAGGTGAATTACATGCATGAGTCAAGAGTTTAGGGAGCTGTCCCCCTCCACACACAACAATGCCCCCATTCTAAAGGCGCCCTCCCCCCCAGGGAGTTCACACAACACAGCTGTCCCCAAAAGGTCCTCCCACAGGCCCTTGTGTGCCCATGGGGTGGGCGTGCAGTGGGGGTGTCTGTGTGGGGTGGGGGTTTCTGTGTGGGGGTGTCCGTGTGGGTTGAGGTGGGAGTGTGAGGTGGGGCAGAAGTGTCTGTGAGGGGTGGGGGTGTCTGTGGGTTGGGGCCGGTAGGGTGGGGGTATCTGTGTGGGTTGGAATGGGAGTGTGAGGTAGGGTAGAAGTGTCTGTGTGCGGTGGGGTAGGAGTGTGTGTGGGGGGGTTGGGGTCGATAGGGTGGGGGTATCTGTGTGGGTTGGAGTGAGAATGGGAAGTGGGGTAGAAGTGTGTGGGGGGTGGGGGTGTCCATGGGAGTTGGAGTGGGAGTGTGAGGTGGGGTCGAAGTGTCTGTGGGGGGGTGGGGTGTCTATGTGGGGCAGGACGGGGTGGGCGTGTCCGTGTGGGGTGGGGTAGGAGTGTGTGTGTGTGGGTTGGGGTCAGTAGGGTGAGGGGTGTCCGTGTGGGGTGGAGTGGGAGTGTGAGGTGGGGTAGAAGTGTCTGCAGGGGGGGTGTCTGTGTGGGGTAGGGTGGAGTGGGGTGGGGGGGTTGTCTGGAAGTTTACACCACACCCCACAGCCCAGCTCCAACCTCTGAGGAAAGGCCCATCTGGGCCGAATCTCGGAGTCCAAGTTTGCTTTAACTTGGCTTCTTAATGGCCGGGTGACAGCGACTGTCTTCTTCCCGATCCCCTCCCCCAGCCCCCAACCCCTGACCCATTTTAAGTGTACAATTTAGTGTCTTTTTAGCAAATGGAAGAGTGGTGCAACTATCACCGCAATCCAGTTTTTGGACATTTCCCTAAGCCCACTTTGCCTTTCTGAATCCCTGCGTCCTCAACTGTAAACGGAGATAACACGAGGCTAGCACGGATCGGCCACTGGCAGATTTTACCTATTATTAAACTTGTTGATGACGGTCTGTTTTTACATTACTATCCTTTCCTTCTCGAGGTGCGACCCTAGCCCGCCGCGTCAGCGCGAGAACCGCGTCCAGTGGGGGCGAGGAGGTGGGACTGGAGTCGCGAAGGCTCGGCGCTGGTTCTGCCCAGGCGGCCCGCGCCGCCCCACCGCCTGCGATCGCGCAATCGGGCCTCTCCCGGCGCCCTGGCTGCGGCTGGCGGCGCAGCTCCGGGCTGGATTGGTGATGCCTGGGCGCTGCGCGCGCCTGCGTAGTGGGGATAGTCGTGCGCGCGCCGGGGCGCTGCGGGAGAGCCCTCGGAGCGTGGTTGTGGCTGCTCGTCCCCGGACTGCCGCACCATGGCGGAGGAGGAGCTGGAGGCTCTGAGGAAACAGAGGCTGGCCGAACTGCAGGCGAAACATGGGGTGAGTACGCCGGTCCCCGCCGGGCGCCGCGCTCGCCCGGGGTGAAGGGCGCGGCCCCGGGCGGAGGCTTGGGACGCAGCGGCTGGAGCTCGCCCCGCGGGCCCAGGACCCCGCCGCTGCCCCCAGGCCGGCCTCGGCCCCTCCGGGCGGGTGGGCGCTGGGCCGCCAGGCCGACCGCGTGCGGTCCCCGGACGGTCCGGCGCTGGGCCTCTTCGGGTCGGCGTCGCTCCGGAGCGGAATGCTCAGCCCCTCAGCTGTCTCGGTCCCCTTAGCTTCGGGTCTAGCCAGCTCCGACTGCTTTCCAGCCGAATTGTTTCCTAGAATTCGGGTGTTCTGACCCAAGTAGTTGACGTTGTTTGAAGGTCTGCTGTGTGCCAGGTGCTGCGGGTACAGAGGGGAACATCCTCTCTGACGGAGTTGATGGTCCCGGGGAGGAGCCACACAACCACGAATCCCGTAGATAAAGTGCTCAAGTTAATGACTTTGCTGTGCGGGGAGGGGACCACCGTGGTAGGGCTGGAGCGGGACGGTCTCCCGGGAAGCGGCGAGTGAATCATCGTCCCCAATAACGAAGCAAATTTTACTATCCAGAAATATTTCTTACACTACGGTTTCGTAGTATAGGGACTCCCCTCCTTCATGGTTGCTTGTGTTTAAAACATTCTGCTAGATTGTGATTTTAGAAGCTTATCGAAACCTTGCAGTAAGTTGGAACTATCCCACTGATTTTTGTGAGGCCCAGCTTTTAATCATTTGGTAATAATTTGATCTCTACCACTGCAGGAGCCTTAAGTATCAGAAACAAGAAAGTGGCTCCTACTTTTTTATGTGAAATTACTCTACTAAAAAGACACGATTTTTTTTTTCCAGGATCCTGGCGATGCAGCACAACAGGAAGCAAAACACAGGTATGGGCTGGAGCTCTGAACTTTTTGAAGGGGGGGTTTCACCGAATTGTTTTTTTAGTTTAGTTATTTTAATAGGCGTGTAAATTTAAAGTTTTTCCTAGCGTAGAGATTTTTCCGTAAGTAATCAGAGTAGTTTCATTATTAATTTGTTAATTGAAGAAACGTGTGTAGAACTCACATGTATTATAATTGGTTGATGTTTGCTTGTCTGCTAAACTGTGATTACCTTAAAATGAGCCTCATAATAGGACTACCTCATAGGGATTTTGTGAGGATTACATGGGGACAGTGCCTCACATTTACTGTTCTTACTGCTATTTTATTCCCAGCACATGGCAGGGCACCTCATACATTGCAGGTTTATTGAATGAAGACCTAGTTATCTCACCATGCTACCTTTTCTTCTTTCTAATTGTGATTTTTAAAAATAAGACATAAAATTTACATAATTTTTAAGTGTGAAGTTTATATTTTCATTGTTATGTAACAAATCTTTAGAACTTTTCCATCTTGCAAAACAAACTATACTTACTGAACAACAACACATTTTCCCTCCACATATTTTTTAAGATGTATTTATTAAGGGGGCACCTGGGTGGCTCAGTCGTTAAGCGTCTGCCTCCGGCTCAGGTTATGATCCCAGGGTCCTGGGATCGAGCCACACATTGGGCTCCCTGCTCAGCGGGAAGCCTGCTTTTCCCTCTCCCACTCTGCCTGCTTGTGTTCCCTCTCTTGCTGTCTCTTTCTGTCAAATAAATAAAATCTTAAAAAAAAAAAAGATGTATTTATTTTAGAGAGAGTGCACATGTGAGTGAGGGGAGAGGCAGAGGGGGTAGAATCCCAGGCATACTCCCCGGTGAACTTAGAGCCCCACTTGGGCTCCAGATATCATGACCCTGAGATTATGACCTGAGCCAAAATCATGAGTTGGATGTTCAGCCAACTGAGACACCAAGGTGCCACCATTCAGCAAATATTCATTGAGCACTAGGTCTGGGTCAGGCACTGTGTTGGATCTATAGAAACAGGCAGGGCAGAGAAGGTTCCGTCCTTACATGGCTTGTTAGTGGTAGAAGAAAGATGGTGCTAAGAAAAAAATAAAACTACATGAATTTCATTGATTCTAAGATGTACATTTTTTCACATTTTTAACATAGATTAGGTCTCATAAATGATCACTCTTGTCCTGGATTCTTCCAGAGAAGATTTATTTTTGCTTCTGCCATCACTTGGGTACATTTCTAACCTGAGATGTTTTAAAATTAAATTCTGTGCCTTAGATTCCACTTCCCCCCAAGCAGTGTAAGGCCTGCAAGAACTTGAAGTTCAAACTCTCAGGAACTTTTTTCCTCTTCCACTCAGGGCCAAGGCTGATTCATGCATCCTTCCTTGCTGTCCCTTTCTGTGTGGCCGGTTTATTTTTTGTTTACCTTGTACTGTGGATGTTACTCTTTGATGCCCCAGCTTTGAGTAGGGGTCTCCTTATTAGACTCATCTAGGGTGTTTTGTTGTTGTTGTTCTTAGAGGTATATAAAACTATGGTGCATCTTACAACCAATGGCATCTCAGATTCAGTGAAATATAGTAACGGTAGTTCACAGCAGGGTTGAAGTACTCAGGAGCCATAAGGAAATGGCCTGTGGAAGTGGGCTATAAGCTCCTCAGGTAGGGGTGGTTAGTAGGTACAGCCAGCCCCAGCTCCCCTTCTAATTCAGCCAGAGGATCTGCTTTTGTCTGTGTTGTGTATTAAGTTCCCTAAAGGACTTCCTTGGGGGAAAATTTTTTTTTTGCTACTTAAAAGTTTGAAACCACTGTCCTGTGAACCTGAACTAGTTGCAAGGATAGTTGCAGTGTTATAATGTCACTCCCTCTGGTGACTCAAAGAGTGGAACTGAGAGTCTTGAAACATGGGGCTCAGGGGAGCCCGGGTGGCTCAGTTGGTTAAGCTTCCAGCTCTTGGTTTTGGCTCAGGTCATGATCTCATGGGTTGTGAGATCAAGTCCCGCGTCAGGCTCTACACTCAGCAAGGAGTCTGAAGATTTTCTCCCTCCTCCCCTGCCCCTCCCCCCACTTGGGTGCACAAGCTTGTGTGTGCGCTCTCGTGCTTTCTCTGAAATAAATCTTTAAAAAAAAAAAGGAAAAGTAAAATGGGGCCTCGTTTTAGCTTGACCATGATTATCCGTGTCCCCATAAGATAGCCTCCCTAGGTCTCAGCTTCTTCATCTCCAAAAATACCAGACAGATTAATCGTTTGGCCCTTTAATTGCTTGGACTCTCACTACAAATTCCTAGAACCTCTCACACACTGCATACTTAATAAATGTTCGTAGTGGTGGTTAAACTAAAACTCTATCCTGAATTATGAAAATGTAAAGTTTTACCTTTCAACCTGGTAGGTTTACACCCACATAAAATAAAGCCAGCTTCTGAGGGCAGAGGTAGCCTCTTCTACTTGACTATGGGTGCTGCCACTGCGCAGCGCCTGCTATAATGCAGTCCGTGCACACGGGAGGGCTCCATCTTGGGAAACCTATTGTGTGAGTTCCATTTTTGTATGTTCAGTAGGAATGCTGACAGCATAGTTCTAATTTTGCTGACCTGTTTTTGTTGTAGGGAAGCAGAAATGAGAAACAGTATCTTAGCCCAAGTCCTGGATCAGTCAGCCCGGGCCCGTTGTAAGCATCTTCAGTTTCCTTTAAGTTATTTCCATAACATTGACTTGAGTTAGTTGAATAGGGAAAGATACATGAAATCATTGCTAATTCTGGATTAAGTATTTAACCTAAACACAATACAGATAATATTGTAAGAAATGTGAAGTTTATAAACCTAAGGAAATGCATTTAAATAGTTATTAAAAATACCAGCTCAGTTCTCTCTTACCACGGGGATGATCTCCAAGTGCACATTAGGTAAGATTTACAGGAAACAACTTGTAAATCGAGTCAATCACAAAATGTGACTGGTAGTTGATGTGGGTGAAGGGGACTTGGTGGGGGGCTTATTGCCTCTGTTTTAGTGTATGTTCAGAATTCTTCATAATAAATACCAAAACAGTGTAGAAAAAAATAATTAAGCCAGTCGGAATGAACTAGTATCTTTCGTATTGTGACTTGAAGGCCAGCTTAGAAGCAGCCTTAGATGGAGCATCACAATTATATATGTGTAGTAGTAGAGAAATTGTGTTCGAGAGGGCAATCATTTAAAAAAAAAAAAAAAAAACATCAGGCTTAGAATCCCAGGATCCAAGTTTAATCTTGGCTCTCCCACTACCTGTGTGTGGCTTTGACTGAGGCATGGCTGAACTTCAGTTTCCCCTTTTTAAGAGGGGTAATAGTACCATCTGCCCCACCTACCTACCTTGCTAGTTTCAAAATATGTCTGTGAAGTGCTTTGGAAATGTCAGCGCATAGTTTTATATATGTGCATTTAGTTTTGACTCCTTCTTTTTCTTTTTAGTAAGTAACTTAGCACTTGTAAAGCCCGAAAAAACTAAAGCAGTAGAGAATTACCTCATACAGATGGCAAGATATGGACAACTAAGTGGGAAGGTAAGCTTGGACTGCCTTGAGGCAGTTTTACCTATTCTTACCTAACTTTATCAAAAAAAATCTTCAAAAGGTCAATTTTCAGAAAGGTTATAGAAATTCTTGTTGACTGTTTCAATGAGGTATTTTATAAAGGAGAGAATTGTAGTATCTGCCATAAATCCTAAAAGATAACTTAATTGCCTTTCCTAAAATTCTCTGATTTCCTTTACCGACGTTGCTATGGAACCTTGATGTGTTTGTGACCCAGTGACTCTTAGGGTCAGCATCTAATTGCTTCTACACTGGAAACAGGTTTGTAATGGTACCAATTAAAGACTACCAATGTCGGTAGAAGTTAAGCTTGTTTTGCAAATGAGGAGGTGCTGAAATTTCTGATTATGCTGCTGTAATGCCGTGATGAGTATATTCTGGTGAGCCCGACCTTCCTTCAAGATCCACATGAGCCCCACCTGCTCTGGAAACCACCTGCTGCCTTCACAGCCTGTGGGAATCAGTCCTGCCCTGAACCCCTTACCCTAAGCGCGCACGTGGAAGAGACAACAATTGGTGCGTCTTGTATTTAAGCTTCTCAAGGGCAGAGGCAATGTGTCTCTGTTCCTGACCCTTAACAGTGGTGTAGGTGGTTGTCATTGTTAGCTAGAGGTGATAGAGGTATTCTTACACAATGTTGACTTTGGATTTTCCTGAGAAAGCTAATTTTGATAGCTACTTTCCCCCCCTCCTCAAATGAGGCTAGCAGAGCAAAATTCTTTTGGAACTTAAGCCAACTTAGAACTTGCTGTCTTGCCTTTCCTACCCTCTTGACCTCTGTCCCCACATCCCAGAAAAATTAAAACCATTCAGTCTACTAAGGTACACACACTGTTTAAAAAAAAAAAGTACTGTTTTTCTTTCTGGTTATCCTAGGTATCAGAACAAGGTTTAATAGAAATCCTTGAAAAAGTAAGCCAACAAACAGAAAAGAAAACCACAGTTAAAGTAAGTGTCCCCAAATGCTCATGGCAAAAGAAAAAGATTGCTATTTTAAGTGATAAATGTTAAATATACATCTACTGTAACAAAATGTGTTTCAGCCCATAGACATTTCCATTTTGTAAGAGGTGAACGTTTGGGGAGAAAGGTTGCACGTGCTGAGGGGTCTGTCGTTCCCCTCCCCCCATAGACCTAAAACACTAAGCTGTTTTAAAGACGTAGTGTCTTGCTCTAGTAGGTAGACCTTGTTCTTCTCAGAAAGTCTGAGTTATGCTTTATTAAACATGTTATGACCCTCATTTAATTTCCCCCTTCCCCTAGTTCAACAGAAGAAAAGTCATGGACTCTGATGAAGAGGACGATTATTGAAATTTAAGATGTTTAGAGACTGGAACTTAATGGAACAGTTCTAGGACAGATAATACTGGGTAGAAGTGAAGATCTGATTATTTACTTTGTTTATTGTCTATATGCCTTTTAAAAAAATAAACTTGTTATGCAAAATAAAACAATTTGGGCAAAGTTGTTTTTGTACCATAGCTGAATGAACAGAAGATCTGCATTTTGAATTTTTTCTTTCCCACCAAAAGTTTTGAAACGTGTAGCAGCATGAATACATCCTCTGTAACTGTGATGTTAGCGTTAGGTAGGATAATGGCCTTTGCAGAAATAGAAGCCAGCTTACTCTTCAGTAAGAAGAAAATAGCATCCAGTAACATCATGGTAGTTAAAACCCACGGATTAAGAGGGATCAACTTTAATATCTAATACTTAACGTCTAATATTTCCAAGACCTAGGTTCTGAAACCAGGTAAACTGTTCTTCCTGAAGGTAGTATTCACATTTACTATAAGAAAATTCATAGCTTTGGTTTCATTTATAATCTGCTTTTCAAAGGCATTGAGATCAAATGATCTGACAAATATCACCCCTACCCAAGACAGTCTGTAACTAGAGTGATACTTGAATTGCAGAAAATTACCACAGTAACTGGGAGATACTGGTAGTAATACTTCCAACAGTAATAAACATGTTGGTAAGAGAAGTGCCTTCTAATGACTAAAATCCAGCTGAGATAGTTTAGCAGTTAAACATTTTGGTAGAAATATTCTGAGTTCTTCACTGATAAAGTGGCAGGTAACTTAAATGGTATGTCTTACGTTGTCTTCCCACTAGGTTTTGAAACTTGTGTGAGTAAATTGACATGGCAGGTGAGCTGTTTGGTGTAAACTTTAGAGATTCCAGCCCCAGGAGGAAGTCCATAACATTATATGAGGTGACTAGGATTAGTAGCAGGAGAGTAACAGGAAAAGTAGTTTACAATCCTAGTCTCTGCTTTAGCTAGCATACTGCTGATCTATGTTTAAACTGTGTATTTGAGAGGTTACTGTTTTTGAGGCTTGAAATTTGGAACTGCGGCCCAAAAAGTCAATGTTGGAGCATCTAGCATTCCCAAATAAACGAATGAGTAGAACTGTTCCATCATTTTTTTTTTTTAAGGAACAGAATTAGATAGTCATGTAAATTTCCCTCGGATTTTAAAAAAAATCCCTATTACAGGTGAACTTTGTTTCAGGTCTCATTTACATAAAAACGCTGGAGGGAGACTAGAGGATTCTTAGCAAGTTTTGTCACATGCTTCCTCCTACAGAATAACCACTGTCCCGATGGCAAATACCTATGTGAATGTGTTTAAACTGTCAAACCCCTGTCCTGTCCTCCAGAGACAGTTGAGGATAGAAAGTGGTTCCGTACACACGGATGAAAGTTCTGGAAGGTAGAAAGGGGGGTGGGGTATATTTTGGTCTAGGAAATGGAGAGTGGTTATTCTAATTTAATTGACAATACTTTGAATTCAAACCATTCTTAAGCAGAATAGAAATTTGGGCATTACCAATTTCTGAGTTGTCAAATCAAGTTTAGTTTTAAGTGGAAAAGTAAGTTTGTAGAAAAACAAGTGTTTTTAAAAATAATTGAGGTGGTCACTTTGGGTAGCTCACCCTGCTGATTACCAGAGTAGCTCAAGAAGGAGCTTCTCCCCTAAAACAGTCTCACTCAAGGTATTTATATTTCCAGAAGAAGAACACACCACACTGGAAACTGCCAGTTCACATGACCCCACCAAGCAGGCCTAGACCGCAGCTCTGATAGTGCAAGCAAATCAGCCCCCTTCTTTCTCTGAACCTGTTTCTTCATCTGGGACAATTTTACCAATCAGGGGAACTGTTAGAAATAAATATAGGGGTATACACGAAAATTTTCAAAATTATATTGCACCACCCCAAAAAATAGGTGATACTAAATGTGTAAATTTGCAACTTGCCTGTGCTGATAAGTTTCTTAATTAGGGTGGGAGCAAACCACGACAATCTGCCAATAAGATGGTTTTGTTTCAAAACTGGGAGAAAAAGGAAAAAATAAAAGAAATTTGCAGAGCAACAGTGCTTATTTTCTTTTTGGGCTAAGAAACTGTATTCCATTCATTTTTTATCTGATTTTTTTAAAAAACATTTTTGTGGGCCCTTGCACCTACTAGATTAAGTCAGGCCTAAGCAGGTGAATGGATAATGGTCTGCTCTGAATGATCCAGTTTACATATTTCAGTGACATCAGGAACTGAAAAATGTATATCCATCCAATGGGAGATCTTTCCATACACAGAGCACATGTTTATAGCAGACAGGCTGCGAAATACCTCTCTCTCCAGAATAAGACATTAACTAAAAAAGTGTACCATGACACGCTCAAGAATCATAAAGTTTACTGTTTCTTTCCCATCATTTGGCACATATCCAAGGCACATTAGAAAATTAGAAATCATAAATTACTTTGTAGAAAAATAATCAGCCCCTCCCTTCTATACATACACAAGTATTCCCAAGAACATGCACAAAACCATTTCTGTATTACAAAGTTACTTGAAAATGTACTCAGGACAAACCCATGTTTGCGGCTGTAGACCAATTAGTAACATAAAAAAATAAGAGTATAATCTATAGAAATTTATAAAAAGGAATAAATGGCAATAAATTCTAACTGAAAGTAACTCTCACCTGGTTTGTGCTGTAAGTTTTGAATCTGAATCAAAAGACTAAGAAAAGATGTGCCAAATCTCTCTTGTTCAGTAACCATCAGTCAGGTGTGACATCTAAGGGAGGTTTTTAACGGAAGGGGATGTGTCTCAAGAGACTGATACAGGTGCAGCGATCAAATATCTGTACTTGGTTGGAAGAAAAATTACACCCAACTTTTCCCACATACATAGTGTAGAATAGGTCCTAAATGTCCTTTTCATTAAAATGAACATCACAACGGCATGTAGGCATCTTTGGGTTCAAGTGCTGCTTTGCAAAGGAACATTTTCCAGTCCTCTTTTCCTCATTCCCATGTGTCGCTTCTGCCTGGCCTCCATGGTACCATGAAACCTAAATTGCTTCTCTTCAGCTGATCCCAGATGGAGGAATTCTTTTGGCCTGCGGTTTGCTCGTTTGTCCACATCACGGAGGTTAGCACCTTTCGTTAGGAGGAGGTCAGAATCTGGTCGTGAAACCTCGCACGGGAGCCAGGGAGCTCCTGCCACTTCAGAAGAAACATACGCCTGCTCTTAAGAATCTGGACACTGCTGGAGTCGGTGTGCACTCCTTTTCCAGCGCACGCACCAGCTTTGGAGAGAAAAGAGATGGTGATCGTTTTCTTGGTCGCATTCCTTCCCTCAGCCACAGAACAGCTTTCAGGAACTTTCTGCTTTTCTTGCAAATCCAACAGAAAGTACATTTCAGTTCTCAGCTGTGTTTCTGCTTGGCACCTCCCTGCCAAGGACTCACTTCTTGGCAGCCAATGTAACAACTGCTTATTGCCACTAAGACTGGGATGTGACATCAGCCTCTGGGGAAGTGGCTAGGTGGCCGGCAGTCCCTGGGTTCTGGGATACGACTGTGTCCTCGACCGTGTGTCTGCGCAGCATCCGCCTGTTTGCAGGAACACTTTGTTTTGGTCCAGGCCCCTCGGGCTGATTGCCGTGCCCTCTGTCAGCACTCTCAGATCTGCTCTGGTCTGGCAGGTGGTTCTGTTTCCCTGTGAGTCTTTGCCTCCCTGGCTGAAGAAATGGTACAATTCAAGCAGTTCATTTGCACTGCACTTTAAACAAGAACCACACAAGAACAGCGCTCTTGGGTGCTGCTTGTCACCCCATGTGCTTGGTACTTTCTGGGCATTTCAGCTCTGACACCCCCGTGGGGACAGGATGATGTGTGTGTACTCCATGTGTCAGACACAACGTCAGTGCTTTACCTATTTGCACGTTTACTCTTTATAACTCTTAACAGGGATGTACTAATTGCTGTCCCCATTTACAACTGAGGACACAGGATCAGCAAATGGAAGCAACCTGCATGAAGTCCCACAGCTCACAAGGGAAAAGTGCTTGATGGAACCCAAGCAGATTTCAGAGTTTGCGGGTTTCCCATGCAGCAGCACGTCTGTTAGCAAAGTCACAAAAGGTTACATAGGAGATCGAAATGAGTCATGTTAACAAACATCACTTTGATTCTCTAAAACAAAGATTTAGAGCTTCTGCATCTTTGCTGTAAAGTCTGCTTCTCATCAACAGTCATGTAATGCAAGGAGCAATAGGAAAAGTCACGTTTCTGAGAAGAGTCACCTAATAGTATGACAGAACATAAAGCAAGTGTCTCTTTATAACTGAGTAAGCAGTGCTGTAGGAAGATGGACACATGCAAAATTGTCCATATGAGCAACTCTAGACCACATCTGGAGAAGTTTTTTACGCATCTATATATACACTTGGTTTCCTCCTTTCATCAGTGATTCCCACACTACGGGCAGCTGAGCTGTTCCACCAAGTACACGCACCATAAGCCCCAGAATCTCCACGCGTACCCCTATTTCCCATTTTCCCCTCACTCTCCTTTCTCAATAAATGAAGTCTGTACTCCTGGCTGTCCCACTAACGAACTCATCTTAATTGTTACAAATTCTTGCAAAGAAGGGAATCATGAAATGAGAAATGTGTTCACCGTAGAGTCGTTTTGGAAAAGCCAGGCTTTAAGAAATATGATAAGCCAGCATTGAATAACTCACCTCATGCGAAGAGTCTTCAGTAAAATTAGGGACACTGCTATCTCTTGCCATAATCTCCCTTGAAGTCCTTCCCCTGAAACCGGAAACAAAGTGAAATCAGTCTGAAATAATGGCGTGAAACACTCTGGTTGGCCACGAGGTGGCAGCATTTGGTGAGTGCAGATTTTCTCTAACCCGCTGAAGGGGCACATACCTGGCCTGAGTTGTAAGTAAAGGTGGGGTCAAAGGCACAGAAATCAACTCAAATTTTATACTCACTTAAACTGACCACCTGAGTGGACAAAGTAGAACTGTCTGGTGAAAGGTTCATCTGGTAGATCGTACATTTTTGAGTTCCCTGTAGATTAAAATAAAAGGATAAACATCTGAAAACTTCCAAAGTAGTTTAATTAGAGTTATACCACAGATGCAACCTTTTGATTTTTTTTTTTTTAATTTTATTTATTTATTTGAGAGAGAGAGAGAGAGAGAGAGCAGGAACACAAGCAGGGGGAGTGGGAGAGGAGGAAGCAGACTCCCCACTGAGCAGGGAGCCCGATGTGGGGCTCGATCCCAAGACCCTGAGATCATGACCTAAGCCGAAGGCAGGCGCTTAACAACTGAGCCACCCAGGCGCCCCAATCTTTCAATTTTCTTAGCTTAACAAAATTTAGAAAATTAAGCACTGCTATCTGCTTAAAGAAACATATTAGTAGCTATTTATTACTGTGTGAACCCCCATGGCAAGGAAAGATACAACCTTATTAACACACGGATATTCTCCAGCTACAGGCAACTGTGGTGACACAGCCTCGGGATTACTGAGGTGGAAGTGGGTTTATTCACTTTATTCCAGAGGGGCGCCTGGTTGGCTCAGTCGGTGGTAGAGGGTGCGACTCTTGATCTCGGGCTTGTGAGTTTGAGACTCATGTTGGGTGTAGAGATTGATTAAAAAAAAAAATCTTAAAAGAGTAGAGCATGGACCCAATCTAGACTATTAACAACTAAAAAAAGAAAGAAAGAAAGAAAATACTTCAACCTATCCATGTTTAGCAACTACTATTCTAATTACCAACAATCTCTGTATACCTGCAAATTAAGTAAATAAAAACGTTTAAAGTTAGCAGGAAACGCTGAGCCCCAGATGTCCAGGAAATGCTTAGAAAAAGGCCTGGGTCTGGGCCATGCGGCATGTAAGAATCTCCCAGAGGCTGCTCCTTCTCTCCAGCTGGTGGGGGACGCCTGAGCCGTCAAAGGTGAGGCTGAGTGGCCACCTTATTCCCTTAGGAAGCATCATCCCAATCAACCAGAAAACCAGTAGCAAAACAAGCTGATGAGCGAGGTTGTGACATTTCTTTGGTGCCCCTATCCCGCCCCCAGTCATGAGTATAATGACATTCCACATTCACAATTAAATGAACACGAGCAACTACTCATGAATTTCCAAATATGCCCATATTGAGAATTACAGAGAGAATGTAAATTCTTACATTTTTTCCTGATCTTAACAGTAACGTACTCCTTGTGGTCTGTTTCGCCAACATCCTCTACTGAGGCCACACAGCTCGGTACTACCTGAAGTAATTCCATTATTTTTGAATTCTACAATTTGAAAGGGAAAAGGTAACAATTAGTATTTTTAATTCTTAGCAGCTTATTGGCTGTTTTTGATCTGTCAGTATTGGTGCGGCTGGGCAGAGAAGCTAAGCAGCAGCTACAGACGAAGCTGATGCCATTGAGGCTCGTGGTGAGGAGCAGCCCTGCCGTTGGAGCCTGGCTCGGCCTCTACTAGGGAATCCGGGCCGGGAACTTAGCTGCCCTGTGCGATGGGGCTGATGAGAACGGGATCTCTTACTGCAGAGTTCTCATGGGGTTATCGATGGCCCAGCACATACTAAGTACTCGATAAAAAACACTCATCATCTTTTGAGAAATTGCTCATGGAAGGTTTAAAATATTTCGATTCTGTCAGGAAATGTCACTGAAAACGTGATAAGCCTATGAGTATGTTGGGTTTATGGTGACTTTTACATGACACCAGTGTCACTTAACAGCCTACCAGCTGTCTGCCCCGAGTCAAAAACAAAAAGACTCAACGTGAAAATGGGGACAGTAGAGAGCTTGCTCCTCCCAGGAGAGGAAGCCTTCTCCTCACCAGTTCCCTGTGCAGGGAACAGCACAGGAAGGAGGGGTGACCTGGTCATCACAATTCCCCTTACAGGGAGAATAACTCCAGGAGACTTAGAATCACAACTGAACGCTCTCCGTTGTGCTAAGACCGCAGGTGCAGTCCCCATGCAGGGAGCGTGAGCCCAGAACACGGTCTCAGCTCGCTGCTTCCCTGGGGGCACCAGATGGCTCATCCCTGGGCCAGAACAAGGCGCCGACACCTGCAGCAGTCAGGGGAGCACCTCCACTCAGTCCTTTGAAAGCAAGCCCTGAAAGACTGACTCCTGGCTCCCCAAGCAGACCACCTCTGACCCGGGGACCAAGGACTGAATATTCGACCGCACCTGCAGACTCCCGGCACACCGACTTATCCCGGCGTCACGATTCAAAGGTTGGCTCCTGCTATTTCAGATGTGGTTTAACCACGGGGAAGCCAGAGTGAGCTGCAAGGGAGCTCCCCACTCACCTGTTCAGCACAGTCTACTGCGGTGCACTGTCTCTTGTTCAAGACCTGAACTGATGCCCCATGAAGCAGAAGCAGCTCCACCACGAAGACATGCTTTTCTATCACCGCCTCGTGCAGTGCTGTGTTACCCTTATTGTTAGAGAGGTTAATGGAGGCCCCGTGCTAGAAGGAGAAACAGTGCAATCAAAAGGAATGCCAGAGAGGCGCCTCGGTGGCTCAATAAGTGTCCGACTCGTGATTTCCGCTCAGGTCATGATCTCAGCGTCGTGAGATCAAGCCCTGCGCCGGGCCCTGCACTATGTGGAGCCTGCTTAAGATTCTCTCCTCTCTCTCCCTCTCCCTCTGTCCCTCCCCACCCCCAGCTCCCATACGCTGCTTCTCTTTCTCTCTCTTAAAAAAAAGGGGGGGGATGCCAGAAAATGAGGCACCCACGACTGACGAGTACCCGGCAGCTCCAGGGCTGGGGGGCCCTTACCTGTAACAGCAGTGCCGCGACTTCATGGTGGCCATTGGAACAGGCGTAAATGAGGGGTGTGTTTCCACTTAGATCCTTTTTATTGGGTTTTGCATTAGAATCCAATAGACACCTCACCACCTAGCCCAGCGAAGACAAAATTCCAACCTTAATTAAATCTGTGGAAGAAATCCTCTAACTTGATCTCCTTTTTACTCTTCTCTAAGTTTACTGGGAAGGCTCTTTGGATACATGTTTGACTCGGGAGAAAGCCGACCAACTCAAGCGGGGTGCAACAGACATTTGCTGAGGACCTCCTCCACCAGGCAATGTGCTAGCACTATTTTTTTTTCATTTCATCATTAGTCCTGCCCTATGTATGGAGCGCTGTAATTATCACTCCAGTTTTATAGACTGGGAAACTGACATTTGAAGTGCTATGTTAGGTGTTACGAGAGAGATGGAAGATCTGATTTGGTTCCTGTCTTTTATTTATTTTTTATTTTTGTTTTTTAAGTAAACTCTACACCTAACATGGGGCTTGGGAACTCACAACCCTGAGATCAAGAGTCACATGCTCTACTGACTGAGCCGGCCAGGCACCCCTGGTTCCTGTCTTTTAAAAGCTTACAGTACAGCTAGTAAGGGAAAAATTGTTTTAAATAATTTTCAAAAAGAAATATAGGACTTTGAAAAACAAATCATTTCACAATTCTCTCTTGCACCTCCTCCTTAGGGCCATTCTCTATAAAGTACTTAAACTGGGGTGCCTGGGTTGTACAGTCAGCTAAGTATCTGCCTTCAGCTCAAGTCAGGTCATGATCCTGGGGTCCTGGGATTGAGCCCCGCGTTGGGCTCCCTGCTCAGTGGGGAGCCTGCTTCTCCCTCTGCCCCTCCCCCTGCCCTCTCTCTCTCTCAAATAAATAAAATCTTAAAAAAATAAATAAAGTCTTAAACTGTTTGACAAAGACCAAGGGCTGTGGGGATGAAAGGTGCCAAGTTGCAGGTAGAGCCCTCAATGACCAACACCCAAGCACCAGAGACAGCTCCTGCTGGGGTCAGAATCAGGAGGAGGCCTCTGTGCCACTGAGAGGTGCATGACAGTGGAGTGGGGGGGCGGGGATGAGGTGGGGAAGGGGAGGGCCCACCCCCAGAAGCAACAGAGTTCTGCGTTCTGTTGCTGAGCAGTCTTGCCCCATGCAGCACAGAATCTCGGGGCTGGGAAGAAAGAAATGTGTCTGTCCTCTGGGCCCACCCCCAAACTTGCCTCTCTGCAGCATTCCCACCACGGACAGTTCTAACCAAGAGCAAGCACCCCATGCCCTCTGCCCAGGAGAAAGACCCATACCTGGAAGTGGCCCTTCTGGCAGGCCAGGTGGAGCGGGACAGCTTGGTTTACGTTTCTGGCACCCACACTGGCACCATGTTTCAAAAGGAGAGGGACAAGGTCCGCCCGCCCATGCAGAGCAGCAACATGCAATGGGGAGGAGCCGTCCTGGTTGGTCACATTCACACCAAGTCCACTGGCAGGAATCTTTGCCAGCTTCTAGTTAAATGCAGAAGATGGAGAGAGAAACATCATTAGTATTTAAGAAACTGGGCTGAAGGGGCACTGGGTGGCTCAGTCATTAAGCATCTGCCTTCGGCTCAGGTCATGATCCCAGGGTCCTGGGATTGAGCCCCGCATCGGGCTCCCTGCTCCGCGGGAAGCCTGCTTCTCCCTCTCCCACTCCCCCTGCTTGTGTTCCCTCTCTCGCTGTCTCTCTCTCTGTCAAATAAATAAAATCTTTAAAAAAAAAAAAAGAAAAAAGAAACTGGGCTGAAGGAATTGAAGCCATCTGTGTCGTCCCCCACCCCCAGCCTCTGTACAATTTGGGATCACAGTGGGATCCAGAATCAGGTTACCCACAGGTGAATTCCTACAACTTTAGAAAGGTAAGATATACCAAAGGATTACTTCCATTTCCAAAACAGCAAGCCCCCCGAAATGATGCCCTCTTTATGCCAAGGCGATTCAATGGGAAATAGGAAGTCTGTTCCACAAATGGCATCTGAACAATGGGATATCCACATATGGAAAAACGCACATCAACCCTCACCACACATAAAAATTAAAAATGCCTCATAGACCTAAATGTAAGAGCTACAACTATAAACTTCTTGAAGCGAGTACACAAGAAATCCCTGCAACACTGTGATAAGCAAAGATTTCTTAGAGAAGACACAAAAAGCAAAAACCATAAAGGAACAGTTTGATGAACTGGACTTAATGCAAATTTTAAGTGGTTATTCTTTGAAAGACACAAGAAAATGAAAAGGCAAGTCATGGAGCAGGAGAAAATGTTTGTACTACGTGGACCCGACAAGGGACGTGTACCAACCAGAATTTAAAAACACCAACAGATTCTTACAAGTCCATTAGACAATCCAACTTTTAAAAAAAAGATAGGCACAAGATTTGGAAAAACAAAAGACAAATGTTGATATCATGGAGACAGTCTGTATTGATTCGCAGTGGTTTTAAAATCAATCATGCCAGTAGAAGAATAATCTATCAGTAATTAAAAGGACAAACAAAACATTTATAAACCATACAAATGAAAACAAACATTAAATTATGATATTGAATCCTACATTCTAATAATAAAATTGCTATGTCAGCATTCCAGGTGACTGCCCAAAGATGAAAACTTTGGTTATCTAGTTCACTTTTTGATGATTAAAAAGGTTTTCTCTTGGGAAAATTGCATGCTGCCTTAAAAGGGTAAATTTTGCTGCATGTAAACTGTACCTCAAAAAACAAAAAAAACAAACAGATGAAGTAGGGAGAAAAAAAAAACAATGAAATACTGCACACTTACAGGAATGGCTAAAGTTGAATACTCACAAGGATGTGGGGCAACCAGAAAGAACTCTCACACACTAGTGGCAGGAATGGAAGATGGAAAATCACTCTGGAAAACTGGCAGTTTATCAAGTTACACACACACTTACTACATAATCCAGCAATTACACCCCGAGGTATTTACCCAAGTAAACATATATTTATACAAAGCTAGTTCACACTAGCTTTCTTCACAAAGCCCCAAATGGGAAACTACGCAAATGTCAACGGGTGATTCAATTGATTCTAGTATATTCAACAAAATACTATCCAGAAGTAAAAAGAAAGGAATCCACTGACCTGGTGTGGATCTCAAAACATTCTGCTGCATGAAGGAAGCCAGATTCAAAAGAGTGGGTCCTGTCTGGTTTCCACTCACATAAAATTCTAGAAAATGCCAACGAGTCTGTGATGACAGACAGCAGACCCCGGGCGTTGCCTGGGACAGGGGAGGAAGCAGGGAAGCCCAAGAAAACCCTCAGAAGTAATGGAGTGTTCTGGATCTGGACTGTGGTCATGGCTTCATGCGGAAACTCAAGGGATTGTACACAGTACATAGGACTTTACTGGGTGTAAATTGTACTTCAATAAAGGTTTTTTAAACAAACACTCTAAACACACCAGTGGGCTAGAAGAGGGTGGGGCCAGGGGGTGGTTAGCTAAGTCACAGACATGAAGCAATCTTCATATAAATGTCTTTTTTAGGTCTTTTTGAGGAACTTCAAAATGAGAAAAAGGTTTTAAAAAAGCAGGGAACGTTAAGATTTTATTCAACAAATCTAGCAGTTATTTTAATGTGTACTCCGGTTTCTTGTTGTAACGAATGAACCGTGAGGTGGGGAAGAACAGAGTGCAGGCAAATGGCAAGAGCAGTGACAGCGAGACACAGGAGCTGCCTCTAGCCACACTCAGTCCCGGACTGGGCCTGAAGTACGGTCACTTCACTAGTACCCTTCGAAACATCATCTGCCTTTTTTAATCCCTATGCTTTTCATAGCAGTCTACACAGGGGAAATCATTCTTTGGGCTGTCCCCATCCAGCAGCATCGGGACAGAACAAGAGTTGTACATCCCCAACGTACACATGACCCTGGAGCGAGCTGAAAAGCTACACGTGAATGAAAGTTTTACTAATTTCAATGTTATTGGGTTGGAATAACCCATGGTGAAGCTTTTTAAAATGAGGCAGTATTATCTTGTAATACAAAGGACAACACCACTATGCCTGTTTTGCAGAGTCAAATTAATTTTCTCAGTATGGGACATACACATCGAGTTAGGTAGCTAGCACAAAAGTGCATACTCTATGCAAAATACCATTTATGATTTCTCAAAAGAAAATGATACTTAAGTATACACTTCAGAAAACATGGGCAGGATCTGTATGCTAAAAATCACAAAACGATAAACAAATCAAAGAAGGCCAAAATATTTGGAGAGAGATACCATATTCATGAAGTCAACACAGTAAAGATGTCATTTCTCCCCAACTTGATCTACGATGGTTAATGTAATTCCTACCAAAATCCTAGTAAGATTTTTGGTAGACATAAACAAACCCATTCTAAAATATATACGGAAAGGCACAGGCGTAGACTAGCTAAAATGATCCTGGCAATGAAGAACAAGTTAGGAAGAATGGCTCTACCCAATACTAAAGCTTCCTATAGCTCCAGTAATCGAGACAGCATGGAACTGGTAGAAGGACAGACACACAGATCTGTGGAACGGAACGCAGAACCTGGAGAGAGACCCACACCGTATATTATCAATGGAGGTGGGACAGCAAGTCAATGGAGGAAGGATGGTCTTTCCAACAAGTGGTGTGGAACAGGTGGACATCCACAGGCAAAAAAAAATGAACCTCAACCTCAATCTCAGAACTTGTGGGTTAGGGGGTGGCAGGGGGACAGATGGGTATGGGAAAGGGCAACGTGAGTAGTTCTTCCCATAGTGAGGGAGCCTGTTGGTACCTTCAATGTGGTGGTGGATGCACAAAGCTATGCATGTGATCAAAGTGAACACACAGGCACACACATGCATATGCACATGTGAGCACCAGGAAAATCAAAGAAATGTGGATAAGATGTGTGAATTGTTTCTGGGTCAGTATCCTGGCTAGGATACCATCCTATGGCTTTGCAAGCTGTTACCACTGGGGGAGATTGGGGAAAGGGCACAGAGGATCCTCTGTATTTGGAGGGTGGGTCCTCCCACAGAAGGTGGACCAACTTGAGCACAGACAGTGGGCAATGGATCTCGAATGCAGCTTCCTCAAGGAATTGGCAGCCATGTAGACAGACACCCTCAGCCATAAACTCTTGCCTTGTGACTCAGGGGCCCAGAGAGGAGCTGAAACACTGAGCACACGTGCATTCCTCTGCTCCCTGACCTGCCCATTCAGAAAGTCAGCCGCCCAAGGCAGATCCACACTAGTGTTAGTGTCTCTCCTCCCTGAGCTAAGTAACTAAACCTCACCACATCTCAGGGGATGCCAACTAGCACCCACTCAGTAACTGGTTGGCTGAGAAGCAGACAACTTTCCGGAAAAGAAGAATTTGCCTCCCCACCCCCACCCCCAGCTGCACCAATGGAAGCAAAGCCAAACCTTTTGAGCTGGAGCACATTTCGGGCACTGGCACAAGGGGTGACAAAATTCAACATCGCCTATGCTGACAGCATCCTCCAATTCATCCAGGTCCTCCTCCGTCCACTCCAGAAGGTAACGCACCTGGTGTTGGGCAGGAAGGATAAACAGGAACTTAAAACTCACCCTTAGCTCCTTTATAAGCTACAGTAACTCTCCCTCCTCCCCCCCTACACACACACACACACACACACACACACACACACACACACACACACACACACACACACCTGCTCCCAGATCAGGGCCTCCACTTCCTCAACCACCACAGTGATTTAGAAATGACTGGGTTCACCGTGCCCAAGCACTTTCTCTGTCCTTTTACGGGTGATGCAGAGAACTTTAGCGCCATCTCTACAGCTTGTGGTAGAGATTCCTTTATCTTTTTTTTTCTTACCTTTTTTCTTTTTTTAAAGATTTTTATATATTTGTAATGATAGAGAAATAGAGAGCTCAAGTAGGCAGAGCGGCAGGCAGCAGGAGAGGGAGAAGCAGACTCCCTGCTGAGCAGGAGCTCGATGCGGGGCTCGATCCCAGGACCCCTGGGATCATGACCTGAGCCGAAGGCAGACGCTTAACTGACTAAGCCACCCAGGTGCCCCTATCTTTTTTTTTCTTTTTTAAGAACTCTTTATTTTAGAGAGAGTGAGCACAAGCGGAGGGGCAGAGGGGGAGGGAGAAAGAATCTGAAAGACTCCGAGCTGAGCGCAGAGCCCAATGCGGGGCTTGATCCCAGGGCCCTGAGATCAGGACCTGAGCCAAAACCAAGAGTCAGATGCTTCACCAACTGCATCACCCAGGCAGAGTGGTGCTGCTTTCACTCCCCGGTCCTGGAGCGTGTCGCGAGCACCTCGGCTTGCATTAACTAATTGTATATTTTCAACGACTCGTCCCTTGTAACCTGGGAGAAAACTCACTCTGAGAGGAAATAACTCGTCCAAGGCCCCACAACTAGGAAGTGGAGGTCAGAACCTTATATGCAGGCTCCCTGACGCCACGCCAGTGTCCTTTCCACGCACTAGCCACGCACTAGCCACACCTGAACGCACTGGAGACCACCAAAAAATCCAATTTAAAACTGGTCTCTAGGATATTAAATTTGAAAATTGGGAACGATATAAATACATTTCTAGGCCTGGTTCTGAGCACTGAGGAAGTCAGCATGTGCATGAGGGGAGTGACAAGGGGTTCCAAGAAGACCGCCTTTGACCCCAAATGTCTCTCCTCCAGGTCCCTTCCACATCCGGACAGCAGATACCCCCGCCCAGGGTGGAAATGCCAAAGGCCTCCACCCAGGGGCCTCAGCTAACAGGCTAGTGGGACAGACAAGGGCAGGGAACGAGTACGGGGGGAGCGGAGGGGCAGGTCCTTGGGTGGGGTGTTGGAGGCTGCCACGTGTGTAGATCAGTTTGGGTGGTGACCCCTGGGCACCAGGCGGTCATGAATGGCCTCGGCCCCCTCACCCACCCCCAGAAGGAAGAGGAGTGAGCGTGTCACGACGCAGGGACAGTCAGAATCTGTTCTCTGCACAGACTGTGCTGCTGGCTCACACCATGGCTCCAGGGTGCCTGGAGAAGTCCTACTCGCCTCCTCCGAAGAATGCTGGGTTCTCCTAGGGCCAGTCTCCTGAGAGGACAGGTACAGGTACAGACGCCCATGTCCTGCCCATCCTCCCCCCGGAGGGACCATGTGTCAGTCTGGTGCACTGACAGCAGCCACTGCATAAAAGCGAATATAGTGGAAACTACAGTCAGATTCTAAACATAACCCGAGGTGGTTATGATCAGATCCCAGCAACTTCTGTGCACCACCTCAAGCTGGATCACCTGCGAAAGGCCCTCCTGAAACACACACCATCGCCAAGCTCTCTCAGATGATTTATTCAGAGCTCCTCATCTGGTAAGCACCCAAGTTACTCTTCCTTTTAAAGTAGAAGATGTAGCAAGTTCCTTCCAGGAAGCCAAAGGCAAGCCGGGGGAAACCGCCCGTGGGAATCTAAGGAAGGCTATCTCCATGCTCCAGTGACCTGATCAGGTGTTCCCTGGCATCTGCAGGGAGGGTTGGGACAGACACCTTCCCCCCAGCCAGGTCTTCTCCCCATGCCAACCCACAGCAGCGAGCACCACCTCGTTGGGACACCCGGCCTGGGACTCCTTGGGAGTCCCAAGCCTCAGACCTCAGCCTCCTGCCCGGGCACCACAGCCGCCCACCACTTCCACGGGGCCACACCGGGGCTTCTGGGCTCTGGCCCTCCCAGCCACACTCCCCTGCACCACCCTACTCCTCCTCTCCACCCTCCCTGCCTGCACATCCTGCTCCCAGCTAGTGGGCCGGGCTCGGAGCCCGCACTTTGTGCTCCTGCCCACGGCAGGGCTGGCCAACATGTCACCAGCCTCCCGGAACGTGAACCTCTCTCTAGTAGGCTCTCTGTGCCGCTTTATGACCACCTGCTCAGTACGTGAAAGGAAAACGCGAACACCTACATTACTGCGCAGTCATTAAATGCAGCCCTTCCATGTGAAAGTGAACAGAACATAGCTCCTGACCGAACCATCGACAAGAAAAAGGTTCAGCTCTTTTTACCGACAGCAAGCTTTTTTAGACGTGCTGCTAAAAACTCACCATTTCTAGATCTCCATCGGCAACCGCTCTTAAAAGTTTTTCTACCTTAAGTAAAGGAAAAAGAATGTTAGAAAATGATTTTAATAATTAAGCTGTAATAGAAGACCCAGAGGCTCTCATTTGCCTCTGGGTTTGTGGAGTTTTAACACCTCATTCAGCATCTCGCAAGCATATCCCTGAGACTGCCCGGCTAGGCCGTCCAGGAGGGCACCAGCGTGCACCAAACCCATTTCCCCCTGAGGTCTATGGAATGATCTGCTGGTGATGTGGCCAAGCGAGATGGTCACTGCAAATGAAGCGCAAGCCAGCCACCCCGGAGATCACACATACTCAGCCCTCATCATCCGACAGCTGAGGGCACACCAGGAACCATTCCAGGGCTCTCTTAGACTCCGGAATGTGTCTCCGTGCTTTCTCTACTGTGCCTTCGCATCAAGCTAAGCTTATCGGGCCCTTCAAGAGCAGGTCACAGCTTGGGGGTGGCAGGGGACAAATGCCCTGTGCGGAAGCAGTGAGGCTCCCCGCACACAGGGGAGCAGGCAGAGGAGTCGTGAGATGTCCACGGGATGGTCTGCTCTGCGGGCTGACGCTGGATGAGCTTGCAGACAGGTTAAATGGAGAAGAAAAAAAAACAGGCTATAAATCACCTTTTACAGAACACAATGTGTTGGCCAGAAGTCAGGGACGATACATCAGGTTGACAGGGATGCTTACAGAGCGGGACGTAAGTGCTGAGAATTTAGTTTGTAAAATGATCTTAAATCTGTGGACCTACAGGTGACTTTCCTTAGACTTTTCCTAGAAGACTCCCTACTCTGTCCCTCTGTCTCACACAAACACATACAATCCCCAAAACAAAGAGCTGCTTCAGGAGCCGAGCATGCAAGCAGCAGGGTGAGAACTGCTGGCTTGGGCATCCCCCGGGGTCCCCTGGGCAGCCCTTGTCATGCATGGCTCTTTAACTGGCTGCCTTGACACACGGCTGCCCTCCTGTCGGCCCTCCCACCGGGGAGCCTCACCTCTCTGTAGTCCTTCTTGGGCTCCTCCCGTCTGGAGCTCACCAACACAGAGGAGAAGCTGGAGGTGGAGGAGGCCTGGCTGATGGAGTCCACGGGGCGCTGAGGGGGCTGCACTGGGACCTGTGGCCAGGGGGGCCCCGACAGGAGAAGGGCCTCGTGAGGTCCAGAGAGCAGGCCGGGCTCTCCCAGGGGGCCACCAAGCCCAGCCTCGTTCACTCACCTCTGAAGACTTCCTCCTCCTTTCCAAGGGCAGATGATAGGCCTCCATTATTGACAGAATCTAGGAGAAGGGAACAGGAAAAATACTGAGAAAGGTTGCCAAAGTAGCATCACCCGTAGGCCCAGCCACCTGCCCACCTCCTCCAAAGGTCACGCAGCCTGACCACGCCCCTGGAGAGACAGAGAAACCACGGCCTGAGCGGGCAGGAGCTCACCCAGGATCACACAGATTAAGTGGGGGCTTCCTGCTGCCTCTCAGTGCCCCTGCTGCCCAACAGGAGCTGGGGCTTCCCTTGAATGGGCTCAGAGGACATCTCCTCTCTGCCTATCTCCCTTTGGAAGGGGCCTCTGGGAGAAGCTACCTGGGCAGAGGGGCCCTCTGCTCCTCGCGAACTCCTCAGGCCAAGCACAGCACTGCCCCGTCCCGGAGGATCTGGCCACTACAAAGCCGAGACCCTGTGAGGGCACGGGGAGCGTGGCGGAGGCCCACCTGGGGTGAGCAGCAGGGATTTACACCTTCGGAATCGGCTACTGGGGACCTCATGTTGTGTTCGTGGGACACACACAACATACTACTAGTACTCATGACACAGAAAGAGGGCAGAAGGAATCATCTGGAGGTGACGCGCGTGTCCGTGGCGAGGGTCACGGAGCTGGTCGTACTGGCATGTACTTGTCTCCAACTTCCCTGAGTTGCACACGTTAAATGAGTTCAACTTTTTGTACATCAGTCGAACCTCATGTGTGGTTAAAAGACAAAAACTGCTCTCCTAGAAAGAGAAGTAAACACCCTGAAAGAACCCTGTGAAACAGAGCTGGAAGCTGTAAAAGCAGCCGGTAAAATGTCACGAGGTGGAAAGCCGAGCCTGCACGAAGGGGAAGTGCGGGAGGCCGGCATCAAGACGGGATTGCTCATGTGGGCCACACACCCGCGATGCTCTGGATGTGGTCCGATGGCCTCGGGCCGCGCTTCTCCGGGGGCGCATCTCCTCGGCCGGAGCGGCTGCGGGGGCGAGGCACAGAGAACCAGCCTCTGCGAGCCCTCTCGCTCCCCACCTGCTCCCCATCCACTCCCCACTTCCATGACACGCTGCCAGACACTAACGTGGTTCCAGAAATTACCAACAGGAAAGGATTGGTTCATTATGAAAGAAACCGTACACAACGATGTTCAAAATTGGCCAAAAGAAAAGAAGGCATTTAGGAGCTGAGGATGAAGTGGAAGACAGAATGCTGTTTCCATACCCCAGGCCCGATCCCTGCTTCTCTTGGCCAGAGCCTGTGTCCCATTTCCCCCCATGCCGTCTGCTCTGAAACCAACAGCACTCAGGGGCTGGGGCAAACTCTGCCGGGAGCAGCTCTTAGAACAAGACTGAGAAGAACTGCTGGTTAAGCTAGAAATAATATAAATAAGTAAAACCCATTGACGACCAGGTCCTAAATGCACCAGAGAGGGCACAGGCCATGTTCGGGCCTCAGGCACTAATGCACAGTTGGTCAGCACAGCCAAGACCCAATCTTTGGATGTTGATTTTTTTTTTTTTAAGTCATACTGATGCTCTGAGATGATAAAAAGCTACCTTTGAGTTTAGTGCACACTTGAGGGGTGTTTCTTTCAGTCTGTTCTGGATCTCTGTGGAGGCTCCATTTTGTAGCAATGTCTCTATGATGCCTTGGTAGCCCCAACGTGCAGCTATGTGTAGTGGGGTGTCTCCTTTCTCGTTACAAATATCTAGTCTGCATGACTGCACGTCATAGTAGACCAGAGCCTTCACACACTGCAAAGAAAATGGGAAATACCACCAGTAAGTCACATGCCAAGCCTTGGGCAATGTCTGTGGAACCCACAGCCTCAGTCCACACCCCGATTCCAGCCAGGCTCCGCTCACCAAGCAAATGTGCAGAAACAGAGAGACAGAGTTCAAGGTTACCTCATCAGGACACATCATTTTTCTGAAAACTGTCGATCAGTAAGAAAAGGCTGAATAAATTGTGATGTATCCATGTGCAGAAGGGAATGACCACAGCAGGCTGGAGACCACTGTCCACTGAAAGGCCCGCTTGCAAGCTGGCCCCTGACTCACAATGTTCCTCAGGAGCTTGGATCTGCGGAATGGCTCACTGTCTAAATTGTGCAACTACATGGTTTATGCTGAACACCTGCTTTTCTTCTAGAAGTCTGGAAGTTTGGCATGTGGCAGGCACAGCGCAATTACGTGACCAGCTTCCAATAAAAATCCTGGGCCCTGAGTCCCTACAGAGCTCTCCTGGTAGACAGTACTTAATATTTGCTATTATAACTCACTGCTGGATGAACCGAGGATGTTCTGTACATCTCCCTGGGGAGAGGATGCTTTGAAGCTTGCACCTGCTTTCCTCCAGACTTCATCTGTGCACCTTTTCCCTTCGGTGACCATGCCCTGGGTCCTTTCGCTATCGTCAATTATAGCAGCGTGACTATATGCCGAGTCCTATCAGTCGCCCTGGCAAGGCACTGACCAAGGGGTGGTCTTAGGGACACAGACGCAACACACGCAACAGATCTCTGTGTAGTAATTAAAGGACGGGCTGGGGCTACGTTTACTGACCTCCAGGATTTCCATGACGTACCGTTAAGAAAGTGGCTTTATAAAGATGGGGAGAGCTCGATCTCATATTTCCACATCCACTCCTAACCCGGCCTCTACCTTGGGTACATGTAAACCCACGTGTCCTCACACAGAGAAGATGGAGAGGGGGTGGTCAGGACAAAATCACACACACACACAGTTCAAGGTGAAGGGGAAGCAGAAATGATACAGCTGTCACTATGACTACAAAAATGGAAGATGTAAAAACTGAAGGTGAACAAAGATCAGAACTAGGTGGCGGCAGGGATGGAGGAAAATGACTTTAATTTCAGGGTATGCTAACGGGCGATTAAAGTCTAGCTTTCTGTTCTTACAGCAGGACATCTGTAATACACTTAAGGCTTTTTTTTTAATCAAAGAGAAATCACCCACCAAACATGCCAGTAAAGCGTGACGTTTCACCAAGCAGAAACTTGGCGAGTGAGAAGGGGAGAGAAGAGCTACCCTGGGCACGGGGGGCGCCACTTACGTCTTCGTGACCATAGGTGCAGGCCAGGTGGAGAGGCGTGCTGCCGTGGCTGTCCCGCACCTCGGGGCTGGCTCTGTAGTGCAGTAACAGCAACTGCCAAGGAGACGAGCGCGGTAAGCAGCGTGGCCTGCGGTCTCATCTGCAACCGTACTGACCTACGCTACAATTAAAATCCCACTATCATGCTCATCCTGCCCTTCAAAACGCCGAGACATTAAAGAACAAGGCTCACGGCCCCACCCTTCTTCCCCGAAGCTGCCGGGATGTTTCACATCGACACCGAGGGGTTTTGTCCACGGCACTGTGGCCTGGAACACGTGGCCCATCCCGAGAGGCTGCGAGGCAGGAGTGTGGCCATGAGGTTCTGGACACGCGGCACTGGGCTCATCTGAGCACGCGCACAGGGGTGGCGCCCCTGCTCACCGTGACGCTCTGATAGCCCTTCTGGCAGGCGAGATGCAGTGGGGCTGACCCGTGATAGTCCGTGGCGTTTACCACCGCGCCCCTGGAAACCAGGAGGTCGATGAGGGATGCCTGCCCTGCAGAACAGAGGGATCTCACCACAGAGAAGGAAAGAGCAGGGGCTCGCCACGCCCTAAATGTGAAGTCCCATTGTTTTACCCTCTTATTCGCTGGTAGGGGACATGCCAAGAAGTGTTTTTCCCCTTGAGAGGGACCAGAGCTAACATCAAGCCAGACTCTAGATTCAGGACACTCTAGACCCTGCCCCTCCGGAGCGGGCTCGGCTCTGGTTCACCTCTCAGCAACAGAAGGTAGTGGAAAAGAGTCTTAGATATCCACAGAAGATTCCGTGCTGCGTCAGTTCACAGGATGGAATACTATACGACCATTAAAAAAATAGCAAAGCCCCTGGAGGTGGCCCATGACACGGGCCCTGCCACCCCCGACTCCGCCACCCCATCACTCAGGCCTCTGCTGGGCCGCCCCTGGCTCCATCCCTTTGCTTTAGTAGCCCAACCAAAGGTCAACCCAAGACCACATACCACAGAGGGCGGCCACATGGAGCGGTGTGTAACCCCTGTCATCTCTGGAAAATGGAGTAACAATGGAGGGATCGTTCAGCCTCCTAAAAGAGGGAGAAGAGCGGGGGACGCCTGGGTGGCTCAGTTGGTTGTGCATCCGACCCTTGATTTCAGCTCAGGTTATGATCTCAGACTTGTGAGATCGAGCCCCGCACTGGGCTCATGCTGAGCATGGAGCCTGCTTAAGATTCTCCCTCTCCCTCTGCCCCTCCCCACCCCTACTTACACTCTCTTTCTCTCTCTCTCTCTCTAAAAAAAGAGAGAGAGAGAGAGAGAGAGAAGATATAGAAAAATACACCCTAGGTAGGGAAAAGCCTCTCCCTACCAGGCTGGACATGCCAGAGTCCTGGGGCCAGCAGACAGATCTCTGGGTGTGAGCTGGATCTCTTTAACAGTGTCCCAGAGACCATCCAGCCCCTGCTCGGTCTGCTGCAGGGTGAGGCCTCTGGTCCCAGCATCCCTCCCCCACTCACCCCTCCAGGCTCTGACACCCAGCCTGACAAGGGGAAGGGAAACCCAAAAGGTTACTGGAGAAGCTGACATTCCTTCCACCCTAAAATCTGCTTTCTGGGGCTGGGTAGGCTCGTACCCACCTACTCTGGGACCCAGCAGAGGGCCAAGTATTTTTATGACCTTTATTCCATCTGATTCTCCGAAGAGGTGGATGTTACTGTCTCCACTTTACAGCAGAGGAAGCGGAGGGCCACAAGGGTACGGTCTTTATTCAAAATCGCACAACGAACTAGTGGAAAGTTCGGCCCAGGCCTACGCCTCCCCCTTGCAGGCACAGCGAGCCTCCACGGGGATGCTCTTACCCAGAGACAAGTTTCTCACAGTTCTCACAGAAACACAGAGGGTGACACATCCTTTGGACGGCATCTTTATCTTGGTCATCTTGGCTCAGAAGTCTCTCCACTTCTTTCTGGTTCCCGGACGCAATGTGCTACAAAGTAACATATCAAAGTTGAGGAATTATTCTCTTAAGACATGAATTTTTGGAGCCCCCTTAGAGAAACACGTATCTGTGTACGCACGGATGACATGACTTGCTCTCTTGGATGTGTTTTGAAATAATCTGGGCAGACAGGGAAAGCAGGTGGGGATGGAAACGAAATAGGACAGAGATGGCCTTGGAGATGGCCATGTGGGTGTGCATTTATACTCTCTTTCATTTCTGGAAATGTTACACATCGTCCATAGCTTAACACAACAACATGACAAAATTCCCAAAGCAATGGTGGGGGGAGGCTCATGCCTCCTGAACCTCGGGGTGGATGCAGACTCCTCCCTAGAACACACCTTGGTCTCGTCCCCTTGTGTTTTTGTTTTTTTTTTTAAAGATTTTATTTATTTATTTCACACACAGAGACAGCGAGAGAGGGAACACAAGCAGGAGGAGTGGGAGAGGGAGAAGCAGGCTTCCGGCCGAGCAGGGAGCCCGATGTGGGGCTCGATCCCAGGACCCTGGGATCATGACCTGAGCCGAAGGCAAGACGCTTAACGACTGAGCCACCCAGGCGCCCCATGTCCCCTTGTGTTCTAACAGAGCCTCGGTTTGCAGGGAAAAGGAACGGCTGCATTAGCGAGAGATCCCATCAACAAACAAGGCTGAAGTGCAGGGCTCAGCTCTGTGATTCTTGGATGTGCTCCTCTCAGGGAGTGAGATGTTCTGGGGAGCACGTGGCCCCTGGGAGGCTCCCTGGGTGCTCCATCAACCCACTGTGGCTCCGGGTGGCCTGAAGCGTCCACAGGCTCCCTGAGGAGGTCTGCCCTCACTCAGCCCTCGCCAACTAGCCTCCCAGGGGTCAATCATATCTGAGCAGGGAGCCGCCCACATGCGCCGAGTGATGGAACCACCGCTGCATATGAACATCCACAACACGGGGCTTCTGGAGCCCAGGAGAGGTGTCAGCTCTGCTGAGGCCACCCGGGAGGCACCTCGGAGCGGACCTTGACGAACCAGTGGAGTGAGGACAGCTCGGGCAGAGGGCTCCAGGCGTGTTGCCCCTCCCGGCCACGGCACAGCACACCTTGGGGGAGATGCACAGACGTAAAACCTCAGCATTCCTGCACCCACTCTGAGCACAACATGAACTTCGGTGTTGAACCGAGCACACTGCCCTGATGGATGCTGTAGAGGCTCTAGAGATGTGGAAAGATGAAACGTCCCTCACACGCCTGTGCCCACACGGACTTCCCAGTGTCTTACCTTAAACAGACAATCAATGGGAGTTGAAGTCATCTGAGACAGCAGGCTCATTCTCTGCTTCAGGAACAGTCGGTCACCAAATCCCTCCGACTCCTGTAGGAAAAACCCAACAATCTGTTTTGTCAACTTGTCACAAGATGTCCATGCAGACCCTTCAAAATGGAGAACCCGGGCTCAGTCCCTGCTACTTCCTCACAGAACAGGGTTGGCAGAGCCTCTGTCCCTGGGCCAGCGAGGAGATCCTCATCGGGCTGGGACAAGGGCTTCTGTCTGTCCCTGCAAGAAGCGGCTCCTGGGAGGAGGGCCCTGGGGGCACAATGCCTCTGTGCACACATGTGTGGAATGTGTCATCACGAAGTGTGGAATGTAGCGCGCTCACACCATCCTCCTCTGAACGGAAGCCTGCATTGCCTTGGCCTCCTCCTCCTCTCAAACCACTGTCCTAAAGCCTGCACAGCCCTAGCCCCTGCCGCTTTATCTGGGCATACAGAGAGGACAACCATCTGACAGACGGTTCTAGATTTCCCAGGGTCACCCAGCAAGAGAGACAGAAGGAGTCTTGCTTTCTGAACATACTTACTAAAACAGCCGACGAACATGGCCACCGTTCCCAAATCCTGTAATACACCAGGGTCTACCCCAAATAATAAATTCAGATCTTTGTATCACAGGTAATATTTACTTAGATACAAAAATCTAAAAATGCATCCTTTCTTTATGAAATAATTCCTAGCGAGACATTTCAACACTCACTGGAGCACCTGCAACTTGACTGATGACAAATTAACTTCCTCAAAAAAGTCTCAGTGGGAGGTAAAGGGGGTTTCTCCCCCAGCCAGTTCCTGCCAGAAGAAATCACCGAATCCTGACAAAAGTGTGGGATAAGGCCCTTCACGGCCCTCAAGCTCTGACTCAGAGATCCAGCTAAAGACACAGCCTGGGTGGCACCTCAGGGGACGGCCCCTTTCTGGGATCCTCTGTCAGGCACGGTCCCTCACAGCGGCGGCCCTAAGAGGGTTAACCTGGCAAATACACCAACCCCTCAGAATGAGAGCCCGTTTGCTCCCAGCTGCCATCTGCTATATAAAGCTCTAGCAACCTGTTTTATTCAGTGATTTATAGCCAAGCAGATTAGGGTCAGAGAAACGTGAAAGATGCTATTGCTCGGGTAAATGTGGGGTCCCTTCCTCCACTCTGGGTAACCATAGGAAGGGCAATGATGAAGAGAGGCAAGTCCTCAGGGCCTGAACCTTCAAGGAGAAATGACCTACCAGAAGACACCACATATCAGCTCAGATCCATTTGGGAAGGGGGTACATACTATTTATGAGAAGCCCAGTACAGTGAGAAAGACCAGAAGCCCACAAAGCTGGAACAGAGAAGGGGATCAATTCTTTCAGGGTTCTGGCTTTTGGTCTACAGGGGTTAAACTAGGGTCATCCCAGTAATGCTTATTTTCAAAAAGCTAGTCTTTATTTACGAGACTTTCAAGTCTTTATGCTTAAAGAATGCATATATGGGGGGCGCCTGGGTGGCTCAGTCGTTAAGCGTCTGCCTTCAGCTTGTGTCATGATCCCAGGGTCCTGGGATCGAGCCCCACATTGGGCTCTCTGCTCAGCGGGAAGCCTGTTTCTCCCTCTCCCACTCCCCCTGCTTGTGTTCCCTCTCTCGCTGTGTCTCTCTCTGTCAAATAAATAAAATCTTAAAAAAAAAAAAGTATATACGGTCACCTCAGGTACAATTAGATCTTGGGAGGAAATATCTGTGAAACTACATCATATTATATAAAGAGGCAACAGGAAAACAAAATTCGATTTACTAATACTGAGTCCTGAATGCTCTCCAGAAGCCTCACCTGCTGTGTGGAAATCCACTTGAGCTCCTTCCCCAGGGAGGGACACTGACACATCGCACTGGCCTCACACCTTCCGAAGTAGAACTGCACTAAGACAGGAAGCCAATCAGCAGCTACGGCTGACCAAGGCCAAGGCAGAATCTCAATACTGGCACCACAAAGACAAGAAGCCACTACACCTGTTCTGTCAATACAGGTAAGGAGCATCTCTCAGGCCTGCCCCACGCAGGGCCCAAGGGACTGACTCCACAGCAGCTGTAAGGATGAGGCACACCTTGTCCCAACACCAGATGGGACCAACCACCCCCATCCAGAAAGGCAGGACCAGGACCAGGGGCAGACACCTCAGACAAGAGGGGCACACTGGGCGGTGTCCCCACTTTGCCCGCAGAGGCTATCCACACAGGACGCACCAGAGAGCCAGGAAACAGAGACACCCAGATGCGGGGGTGTTGGAAGAGCAAGCTGAGGCCAAGAGTATCAGCTCGTGCTTCACAAAGGCACTTCCAAACACCCTAGTTCATTCTTGTCAACTCCTAGCAAAAGGTGAAACATACAGCCTCATCGTCAGTGTAGTTAAGAAGTGGACAGAAACTCAGAAACAGACTTGCCCAAGGGCAAATACAAGCGCTGGGCTCGAACCAACACCAGCACAAGAGAGCCACCCCTCAAAACTCCCCCAATCCAGGGGCGCCTGGCTAGCTCAGTCAGTGGGGCACACGGGTCTTGACCTCAGGATTGTGAGTTCGAGCCCCATGGTGGGTGTCAAGATTACTTAAAAATAAAATCTTTAAAATTAAATAAATAAAAATTAAAAACCAAAACAACTCCCCCAATCCCACTCGGGATGTTGTCTGAAGTCAAAGTGGGTGTGGCAAGCTGACTGGTGCTGTGTGGTTGGCCACCTCCTTCTGCTCTGGTCAAAGGCTTCAGGTGTTAGTCTTGCTGCCCACATGCCACAGGAAGTAAGGAGGCTTATAGGATGGTCACTGTGCAGTTACAGGCATAGCAAGGGGACAGCATCACCTTCCCCCAGGCGACAAGGGGCGCCCTTAACCCCATCGAGAAGCATCAGACAATTCCTACCATCAGCCTACATGCCAATAAGAGGAGCATAATTTCAAATTTTCATTAAAAATACAACTGTATAGGGGGCGCCTGACTCATGGTTTCGGCTCAGGTCACGATCTCGGGGTTGTGGGACTGAGCCCTGCGTGGGGCTCTTCACTCAGTGTGGGGTCTGCTTGGGACTCTTGCTCTCTCCCTCTCTCTCTCCGCTCCTCCCTCTGCTCACACACACTCTCTCTGCCTCTAAAATAAGGAGGGCGCATGATGTGATGAGCACTGGGTGTTATACGCAACTAATGAATCACTGAACACTACACCAAAAATTAATGATGTACTATATGTTGGCTAATTTAATTTAAGTTAAAAAATATTTTTAATTAAAAAATAAAATAATAAATAAATAAATAAAATCTTTTAAAAAACCGTACAGGCACACAAAAAAGACATATGCCAAAACGTTAATAAGTCATCCCCAGCTGGTGAGTTTGTGAGAGGTATGTGTTGTCTTCACTCCAAGTGTATACAGCTGTCCCTTGAACACAGGTCTGAACTGCACGGGTCCACTTAGATGGCGACAGACACAGTACAGTGCTCTAAATGTATGTTCTCTTCCTTATGATTTCCTTAATAACATTTTTTTCTCCAGCTGACTTTATTGTACGAATACAGTATATAATACATATAACATACACAGTATGTGTTAATCAACTGTTTATATCATCAGTTAGGCCCCTGGTCAACAGCAGGCTACTAGTAGTTAAGTTTTTGGGGGAATCACAAGTTAGATGCAGATTTTCAACCATGTGGAGGGTCAGCAACTTTAACCCCTGAGTTGTTCAAGGGTCAACTGTATATTGTAAATATTGTTTATAAGCAAGTATCGGTCTCCTAATCAGAAAAAAAAATAAAAGATTCTTTCGGGAAAAACAGTGTAAAATGCTATATACAATATAATTTAAATTATGTGAAGTATACACGGATGGGGGAAAGATGGGAAAACACATAAAGATTTTAACAATGAATGATTTCACCCTGTCTGGGCAGGCCTCTGGTTTTTTTCCAGCTATTTTAACTTATCATTACTTGGGGAGATTCTACGATCAAGAGAATGCTCAGTCCTCAGGACGCCTGGCATGTAATATAGGAATCTCTTCATCTTATTAATTTCAGTGTTGTTGAAATTCCGTGTGTACTGTCACATCTTGCTGGCTGGTGCAACAGGCCAGCGATGCGGTCTTGGTGTTAGATCTCACACTTCACATCGAAATACAACCGCCTCTCCTAAGCAAAGCTCACCAAGAAAATCATAATAAGGCCAGTGAGTCCTAAAATTGCATATGTGAATAATCCCCATCTCTTGACTAGGTATCCAAACTCATGGTTTCTAGCTTCTCCCTTCTGCCGATGTGCTTTTTTTGAGGATGGCGAGGATTAACAAAGCAGTATTTTAACTGTGAATCCCGGTCATATCCTGCCAACTTTCACACCCAATTGGGTGCTTAGCATTTCAGGCTGCTGGGTGGCTGTCAAGCCTCACAGCTCTTAGACAGTAGAGGCCCCGTTCTTGGGAAACCACTTAAGAATCCCCCTCCCCTGGGGCGCCTGGGTGGCTCAGTCAGTTAAGTGTCTGCCTTCGGCTCAGGTCGTGATCTCAGGGTCCTGGGATTGAGCTCCGGGTCGGGCTCCCTCGCCCTCTGCTAGTCCCCCTGCTTGTGCACTTGCTCGCTCTCCCCCACCCACTCTCTCTCAATTTCAAATAAATAAATCTTGGGAAAAAAAAGAAGAAGAATCCCCTCCCCACCCGCCAACCTCAGAACCCTAGCAAAGGTGCCCTGACACCCACAAAGAAAGGCCAGGGCAGGAGGGATCTTACGGGCGGCTTAACGGAGAGGCTTCCTTGCCGAATATATTCGACCGCAGCCTCAATCGAGGTCAGGCAGTATCCCAATTCATCTTTTGCTGAGCTGCTAAATCTGAAGTTTTTGATATAACTCAAATTTGCCATCCTAACAAAAGGAAGAAAAAAGTTTCACCGTTGTGTACCCAATTAACACCTCTCCAGAAACAGCGCTATGGGCATGAGTGACTGAAGTCGGTTAGCTCCAGGGGCTCTGACTGCTACCCCCTTAAGCTCTAGAGCACGTGCAATTAGGAAAATAAGTAAAACTACTTGGTCCTTTCCTGGAGTACACCAGTTTTTAAAAAGCTGACTACCGTAAAGTGAACTGGGGGTTCCCATCAGAAGAGGACGGGCTCTGGAATCAAAGAGAACTGGAGTCAGCGTCCCTCTCAGTCACTGACCAGCTGCGTGTTCCAGAACAAGAAACATAAGCTCTCTGGGCCTCAGTTTCCCTATCTGTAAATGGAATGACAGCCACCCTCTGCAGAACAAAGCAGGGCAGACACAGCGATGGACTCATAAGGGGCGCTCGATTTCCTGGAGTTATGCTAAAACCACCCCAGTACCATGCTGCCATTTTGAAAAAGTATTTTAACAGAAAATATTACCAATTAGGGATCTCTGTTTTCACAAGCAAATACAGCAGGACCGATAGCAGATCATCAGCACAGATGGTCTCCAAGTTAACTGCGGTGGGGAGGAAAACACATGTTTGAAGCCATCATGAGACCAACAGGTATATCAACTCCCCACCATCATCCAACCCACAAAACCACAATCCAGTAAGACTACACATCAGGGAGAAGTTCCATTGCACAATTTCCTTTAGAGTGTCCTGAACTGGTGTCACATTTGAGGGGAAAGTGAATGCCTAGCATTCTCAGAACATGTGCAGAAGAAGGAAATTCCAAGCATTCTCCCCCTCGCCACCTTCCAGGCGGTTCAAGTCAGGGATGGTGGACATGAGGCGAAGGTGTGCCCAGAGCCACCGTGAAAAGCCTCTTTCCTCCTGCGATCATTTCCATTTTATACACTGCAAAGTTTAATGCTCACGTCTAGCTTGTTTTAATTTTTTTCACTTTGAAATTTTAAGGAATCCATTCACATGTCTAAAAAATTTGAATAGCACAGAAGAGCAAACTGTGATTATCTCTCCCATCCCTACTGCCCAATCTTCCCCCAGAGGCTACTGCTGTTCCTTCCCACCTAACCTTCCAGAGACAGTCTAGGAACTCACCACCATGCATTCCTTTTCTGGAATGCTGTTAGAAGCGTACCATATACACTCCCTCTCATTTCACTTAATGCGCTTTGAGGATCACCCCCTATCTGCCCACACAGATATGACTCCCCTTTACTTTCTTCCTAGCTTATTTTGCTTTACTTTTTATATTGGAAAATTTTAAACACATAATTAGGAAGATGGGTCTAATGAATAGTTGAACCCCCATGTACCCATCACCAGCTTGGATCATTTTTCTTTAAGATTAAAGGTGTGTCATTTTAAGCCAAAAAATTTTGTCAACGGAACAGCTTCAGGCTGGAACACAGCTGCCGAAGGAGGCTGGTGAGCAGTGTGGCCCTGGACTAAACAGTCGGCAGTGAATGTCCTGATGGGGCCATACACCCACACCCTGGCGCCATGACAAGTTCAAGAGAACACACGACAGGAAGCTTAAAGTCAATCATACACATTGCTGTACCTTGGCAAGCTCAGACCTGAGCTGTGGACAGTGTCATTCTGGAAACCCAAAGCTATTGCAAAGTCAGATTCTCAAAGAACCTATGCGGCTTGGATTTGGATTTATAGACCAACTGCATGGCGCCCATGCAGGTATGGGGAAGCTTGGCTCGCTTTTGAGGCCGCTTCTTCTCTGCCACTGTTCTCTCGCCTAACCTACCCCCAAGCCCCCATCGCTAGGCACCCATGCATCAGAGCAGACTCCGGGGTGCTCACACGGGGATGCTCTGCGGCACATCAGCCCAGCTGTGTGATCCTTGAAGATGACATCGCTCCTTAACAGACTTTTGCATCTGGACGTTAAGTGTCTACTTCACCGTCAGGCCCCTCCCCTGAGCACAAACCTCTCTGGCTGGGAGACTGGGTTATTAGCTGCACCACCTTTCGCAAACAAATCAACTTCTGCTGTGGGGAGGTGCACTTGTTCAGCTGAGCCAGCTCTCTCTTTGCACGAGGTATGTTGAAGCTGCAAAATAATTTGGAAAGTGACAACTTAAGACCACAGTGGGAGGGCCCTTCTTCCCTGATCTAATAGCATACCTCAGATTCACTCTGCTTACAACAAACCGTAAGTATCGACAAACAAAAATAGAAACTCGGGAGCAATTGGACTCAAATGAGTGGCAAAACTCAACACCTTTGCATGTGCCATTCAGAATGCAAAACGGTATTATAGAGGCGCCAGAAAATTAGGAAAAAATAAAAATAAAAATCCTTAGCCCCAGAGTGAGATAGCTCAAAGGGGTTAAAATAGTTTCAGCATAAACACTTAAGACATTTTTGTATCCTAAAGAAACATAAATTAATTCAAAAGCAGGTCAAAAGACCAGCTGTGCAAAACCCCCACCCATCGAGTTCCTACCCAGCTCTCATGTGGGCAGCAGGGGCAGGAGGGTGACATCTGCCAACCTCAGTCCTTTATCTTTGGTCACAAGTAACCACGCTGCTCCTCAGTATGAACCAGGCCAAATCAGTGTGCAGTTCCTGCTGCTGAGAGCCCTGCTTCGGGAACCCCAGCCTCCGAGGATGCCAAGCTATGGCAGTGCAAACTCTTACCTGCACTCAGGTTTCACGCCAATGTCCTTCTGCTGAAGATCCTGAAGGCTTCTTGTGATTTTGTTGAAGGCAGCATCCTAACAACAGATTTTAACGAAGCTTCAAATTTCTTAAACAGCTAAGGATAAAAGGCTTCCAACCAGGATGACAGGGATTTAGGACCTACCTCGCTTGCCTCCATGGTCCCCACGTATTTAAAGATCAGATCATAAATATCGTGCTGGACGTACATCTGTGGAATCAACGAACAGACCACCGTTCCGAGTGTGCAGAGGAGACCGGGAAAGCCTCCCTCTCCCCCCACACCACTGCCTCCTCTCCCTGCACTGGCCTAGCCTCTTACCTCCACTGCCTGCTTCAGCAGGTTCATCTGGGCCTCCTGCTTGGCAAGCATTTTCTGCAGGACAAGAAGGTACTGTTAAAGAGCTTGGACTGGCATGTGGGCAAACTGCAGTTCTCTCTTTTGAAAGTCCTGCTGCTTACCAGGTGAGAGTCCCTCAGAAGCTGCTGGAGGCATTTGATGTAGAGAGCATTCACCGAGTCCTGTGCAACACACAGCAGAGAAACAGGTCACCCATAACCCAAGGCCCCAACACAAAACCCAGAACGTGTCACGCATCCCGGAGCGAGAACATTTCACAAGATGCACTTCCTGGGTGCCAAGCTTTAAGTACTGATACAGGCTTATCAAATAAATTATGTGGGGTTTTTTTCAACTTTTTTTTTTAAGTGTATATGCATGAAGGGTTAGAGAAAATTTCCCTTGGGGTTCACAAACGTGATAACAATATTCATTTTTATACTATGTCAGGTTCAAGTTTTCTCCAGTGGCTTGACTACTTTTATTGTTAGAAGGAAACATTTAAGCAAAGCTTCCAACAGTGGAGGCAGCAAAGTTTCAGAGTGCACTGAGAGGGATGCCCTTGTTCTTGAACCAGCCTGAGCCAGGGCACCCTGGCAAAGCAAGACACAGCTACTGACTATGTGTTGACGGAGGCTCTTTCTTTCACATTCCCTGAATGTTCGCTGGAAAGAAGCAATGCTCCTGTCAAATCTCTCCGTGTGTCGTCCCAAAAACTCCCTCACATCTTCAATGGTTTTCAGGGTAAAGGGATCTGAAGATGTTGAAGGCTCTTCTGAAAAAAGAGACAGAGGGTCACGCTGGCTGAGGCCTTCACAGTTTCCTAATGGGGGAAGTACCACATCCTTCGCCCTGCTCCCCCAGGGTCTGGAGCCCCACCTTCCAGGAGAGGACAGGAATTATTTCAAGATACTGCCCAAGAGCAGCCTCATTACAGGACAGCTCAGGGTCCAGAGAGCCTGGCCCTCTTGAAGCCCTTTCCTTGGACAAAACAAGTTGAGACCGTGGGCATGACCTATGCGGCTCTGGTGAACAAGCCCTGATTCCTGGCAATACAGGCCTCAGAGTACATTTAGCACATGGTTGTCTCAGTTTCCTGGAACAACTGAAGAATTATTATTTTTTAAAAATAATGAGCTCTCAAAGAGGCACAACAGTGGGGCTGGGTGGGCAATAATGGTATAAGAGTTAGCTCTAACACTGAGGCCCAAGGTCAAACCACCCTGTACAACTCCAAGGGGCCACATTCACACAGAGGTCTACATTGATGTCACCTCCCAAAATTGTGTGATGTCCAACCTGTGCAACCATACACAGCAGCCCCCAGCCACACTTAGCTCAGGATGACTTTTTGATTAAGCTCTGGGGAATTACTGTAAAGTTAGGCAGGCTTCTAGCAGGCTCTTAAATATTTTATGGGACGTTTATCACAGCTATGTCAGGAGGAAGTTCAACAAACACAGTTCTCCAGAAAGGGGTTTTCTCCCAGAATACCTGAACTCTCTCTCTTTTCCAAAGGATGGGCTATACAAAGTATGCTGAAACTTTCTTCTTTCTCATTGTAGAAAGTTTCTTCAAAGAGAATGGGCACTGAGAGAAGACAGGCGAAACCAGCTCCTAATTTAATCCTGTTTCCTTGTATAAAGACATCCTGGAACAAGAGAGCCGTCACTGCGCCAGTGGCCGGGGGTGACTGTCGATCCCCGCTCCGCCTGGCCCCCGATACGGTGCTGCTTCCAACCTGCACACTTTTGTTCCAGTAGAGCTCTGCAGGGCAGGCGTGAACACTCTCCCATGTTGCTTTTTGATACTAAAATGTTTTCTTTCCTCTTTGTTCACCCTATAGCTACAGCTGATCCTTTTTAAATATTGTGACAGAGCTGCATTAAGCTGGTCCTTGGAGCAGAAGAAAACCTGTACCCTCTGGGAAAGGAGGAAGGAAGAAGGCTCTCCTGGAATGGCCTGGTACTGCATGGGGCCGGGGAAGGGACACTACCGTCCCTGCCACATTCAGCACTCTGGCCACGGCTGGGGTACCTGGGCAGACGAGCCGTGATAAGCCTGACTCCTCTGTTCTCCTTGTAGCTTTGGCTTCCCTGAAGAGAACAAACTAGCAGTGACTAGCAGGGCAAACAGGGCTGCTGACCCCCACCCCCCTCAAGCTGGTGTCCCAGTAACCCCGTGTCCCGTCCTGTGCCTTCTCTCCCGCCACAGGCCCACGCGAACCCTGGCTGTCAGGTCCAAGGGACTGAGCTGCCCCAAATGCACCTGGGCCCACACCAGTCCCGGCAAGGAACAGAACACCCCCCTCCCAGAACCTCTCCACCTTCCCTTAAAAAATAAGAAAACGCGGACCCCAGAGGTAACATCAACAATGAGACAGATTGACGTCATGTTGTCTCTTGTCACAACACGCTGAGAAAAATAAAACACCCTTCCAGCCGTGAGGGAACCTCTGGGAACCCCAGGCTGAGCGAGAGTCTACAAAGCAAAACCATCCGTGTCATGAAAGACAAAGACCCCTCGAGGACCGCACCAAATCGAAGGAAACTAAAAAGACCAGCAACTGAAGGCATTGCAGGATCCTGGATCTAAAAAGAAAAAAAAGATTTTCTACAAAAGGACATTTTTCGTATAATTAGCACGATTTGTATGAGGACAGTGTGCTGAACAGTTCACTTTCCTGAGTGTGATCACTCTGCAGCTAAGTTACGCAGGAAATGCGTTTTAGGATAAAGGGGCATGGTGTCTGAAACTCACTCTTTTTCTGAAAAGGGCTCAAAGAAAAGCAGTAATAGCGCATGGGGGTGTGGGGGAGAGGGACTGATAAAACAAATGTGGCCAAAATGCCCACGGCTGACCAATCTGGGGGAAGAGTATAGGAGAGTTTTTTGTGCTCTACTGAAGCTTTCTCTAGGTTTGAGATTACTTCAAAAGAATGTTATGTATTTATCTATTTATTTGGCTTATTGAAGTTTTAATAACATGCTTGTTTTTTGGTTTTTGGTTTTTGTTTTGGCTTGTTTAAGTTTTAATAACATTTTTTTTTAAGAACGTTTTTTAAAAAGTTAAAATTCACCCCTGATGTACTATTTGTGGCCAAGAAACTGATGAGTGTTTCAAGAGCACGGGGATAAAACAGGTTAGTGACAGGACCTCGTTCAGGAGATGTTCCAGAGACTCCCTGACTTAGCAGCAGGAGGCCCCTGCGCTGAGGGAGAGATGCCCCGCCCCCCCACCGCTCCACCCGCCCTCCTCCAGGGCAGAGGCCCAGCCAGGCCCTGCTCCCGATTACCATCTCCTCTTTCCTCAAAGGCAGGGGGCCCTCCAACCCCAGCCCACAGGCTGCTGTGCGTGCCAGAGCCATCATCTACCACAGCCGGGACAGGGTGAGACGCGGGACCCCCTGTCCCCCACCCCCATTCCCAAACACTGAGTGAGGGACCCTGGTTGACCCACAAAGAAATGAATACCTTTCCATTTAAGGTCTGAAAGTGTTCTTCCATGGGTATCAAAACATAGGACTCAAACTGACAAGTGGACTGTATGCTGCTTGGCAAGCTTCCTTTGCAGGGTACCAGGACCTGGAAACAGTAAGCAGGGTGAAGAGTACGAGATGTGCCGCTTAGAGCTGCAGAAAGCCGGGGGGGGGGGGGCAGGGGGGCACATACTGGCAGACAGAACCAAGCGACTGGGGTGACGGACGTCCTGGTAGCGAAGCTGCCACCCCCGACCTGGGCGCAGGCCCCGAGGCTTGTTCCCACACCCGCTGCCCCCCGCCCCCACAGCCAACGCCAGGCGCCCCAGTCTATTCTCAACAGGCTCGGGGACAACTCCAGAGGAAGACAGGGTCGTCTGGAAAGAAGAGAAAAGTGAACCTAAAAAGTCACACGTAATCCTGCCGCCTGAATGAGGAGAAACACTGCACCCTGAAGACAGTTTCCGTCCCATCTTTTTTCTCTGCTATTTTTTTTAAGCCCAGTTGTGATCACAGTTTGTAATATGAGCAGCAGAAACAGGGTTTCCTGTGGCAAATGGCCACCTCCGCCGAGGTGTCTCAGGGTACCAGGCTCTGTCCTTGGGGCGGGCTCCATCTGAGAGGTGAACTGTGGCCCGACCGTGGCCACCACACCACCGCCTTGTGCCCTGGCAACCACACACGGGTCTGTGCGTGGCGGCTCAGGGACTCTCTCAGACTCAAGTGTGCTCGGAAGGAAGACACCCAAAGCGGTGTAGACCCCCGGAACCCCACCTCCTGAAGCAACCCAGCCCAAAGCATATGGCTTCCGCACTATCCCCATCCTACAGAGAAGGAAACTGAGGCTCAAGGGAGCTAAGGAAACTGTCCAGGGTCTCGCGGCCAGTGAGTGGTAGGGCCCTGACGCAAACTCCTGCCACCTCCCGGAGCCAGTGCTGGAGGCTCAGCCCAGAGCCCGCGGGAGCTCCCCCAGCAAAGACACGGTCGGTGAAACCGCAGCCTTGAGAGCCCCCGTCACCCGGGGCTTCCTCGGGCGGCTCGGCCTCTCGCCACACAGAGGGGCACGCCAACTCCTCAGAGCAGAAGGTGGCACTTGTGTATGGGAGAACGCTGCCAAGATGGCCTGGCCCCTCCTCAAAAAATCAAGATGTAATCAGATCCACATCTAGCTCGAACCACCAATTTCCGGAAGTACGGTGAACACAGGACCACCGTCAGCACCACCCCCGGGACTGCCACTGGCAAGAGCCAGAGTGCCGGGAACCCGGATGAACGCACTGCAAAGACACAAAGAAAGAAAACAAGGAAAGGCGAAGATAAAACGAAAAAGCAGCAGAACACTGTGGAGACGGTTTCCCAAGGCCAGGCGCAGGTCAACGCTGACCACGCCTCACACACGGGGCACGTGCCTCTGCACACTTCACTTGAGCTCGGCAGTGAGGAGGAAAGACAGATGTGGAGACTCATCCATCCAGTGTGACGTGTGGATCTCCTCTGGATCCTGATCTGAACAAACCCACCGTGAAACAGACAATTGTGAGATGATTTGGGAAATCTGAACAGGGACTAGATAGTGGACAATACTGAAGAATTATTGTGGAAAGTTTTAGCTGTGATAATGGCATTGTGCTCACCTTTTTTTAAGAGTCCTTATCATTTAAAGACATGTTCCTAAATATCTACAGAAAAACCTGCATGACTACCCGACATAATTTTCTGGGATTTGCTTCAAAATAACCCAGTGGCCGAGGGTGGAGGGCAGGAGGGTGCAGAAAGGACATGTGATGGGCCACCGAACGGATCACTGCTGAAACTGGGTGAAAGGTGCATGGGGCTCATTATATTACCCTTTTTACTTTTATCATGTTTGCAATTGAGCTCAGTCAATAGAGTACGTGACTCTCAATCTCCGGGTCATAGTTTGAGCCCCATGTCTGGCATAGACAGATTACTTAATTAAAAAAAAAAAAAAATCGCTTTAAAACAATTTTAAATTTTAATAAAAGTAAAACTTAAAAAGGGGGAAAAATAAAAATTAAATAAAGAAAAGGTAGGCCCTCAGATATAAGCCTGAATTGAGAAACAACCTCCTCACAGCCTCAGAGAGCACAGGAAGAAGAGCCTGGGGCCCCGAGGGCTGGCCACAGGCATGGGAACGCCATGAAGCAGGCGTTTAACGCCCTAACTCAGGGAGGCCCAGAGAAGATCCCACGCCTGCTCTATAGATGAAGGAGTCATACAGTCCCATGTGAGAGACCAGGAACTTCTGAGGTGCTTTGGAGAACCTCACTCCAGCTGTGATTACATTCTTTTTACCTGTTCACATACACTTTGTCTGCCTCCCTAACTTAAATAAAAGTACGATGGGCTCCAGCTGCATTGTATCCCTGTTACCGACCTCACTGTTTGACATCCAGTAGGTGTCCAATCAATGTTTGTTGAATGAACAGGAGTCCTCCAATAGCAAGGACCCCCCCCCACCACCACCACCAATTTTCAAGCAGACAATGCTGCCCAGAGCATTTCACTGCAAGCAAAAGCAAAAGCCAGGAGCTGGGCTCTCTGAGTGACAGGGAAGGTGAGGAAGCCAGCCCCTGGGGGCTGGGGACGTGGAGCAGCTAGGAAGCTGCCCACAGGAGGCGGAGTCAAGTGCAAGTGCCTTCGGGGCTCTCCCAAGTCGGTGCTTCAGACTTCTGGAGATGTCATGGGCATTACAGCCTATGTGGAGGACACAAAGTTTAGAGTCTCCGGGTAGGCCATAAGTGGGGGACCTGCTTATTTTAAAGCTTAACAATACAACTTTTTATTCTAGTCTCTTTATAAAGAATTTTTAAATAACAGTAATTAAAGAAAAGACAGTAGAATAAAAGCAAGAATCAGCATTCATGACACTGCTCCAAAGTACCCTCCTGACTCCTCCCCAGGGAACGTTAGGGTGACTTCTGTCCTGACACCCATTCTGAGCAACCAACGGTCAGCTTCTGGAATTCCCCAAAGGCATGCTGCATTCCCCCACTCATCTGTACGATCCTGGAAACCCGGCACGGTGCCTGGTACCTAGTGGATGCTCAACAAATGTTTTTCGGCTGGATCTATGCCAAAGGAATCCTAAGAACTAGAATATGGACCTCAGTGCCCTTAGCTGGCCTGTCTAGGTATTTTACTTGAAAGTCAGTTCTTTGAAACTCGGAAGACATGCTGACAGGTTCCCAGGCTAGCCCTCAAAAGAAATGCTCACAGGTTCCCGGGCTAGCCCTCAAAAGCTTACATACCGCATAATTAAAAGATCACAATAGGGGCGTCTGGGTGGGGCAGTCGGTTGAGCATGACTCTTGTTGACTCTGGATTTCGGCTGGGGTCATGATCACAGGGTCATGGGATCAAGCCCTGGGTTGGTCTCCACGCTCAGCAGGGAGACTGCTTAAGATTCTCTCTCCCTCTCCCTCTGCCCCTCCACACCGTGCACTCTCTCTCAAATAAAATAATCTTAAAAAAAAAAGAGAGATCACAATAAGAGGAACAAATTTAATCTCCCTATGTAATTTGTTTCTCCTATAGGCAAATGCACCCACCCCTAATCCACCTGGGAATCCTGCCACCTCATGGACAAGAGCCCCAGGGAGGCAGCAGGCCTGGCCAGCCCACTCTGAAGAAACCACAGTGTATAATTAACTGGATGCTAATTAAATAGAACAGGAGTGACTATTAGAAGCGGTGTGGGGGTGTCACAGGCCTCTGTGGTTGGAATCTGGGGAACATGGGGAGGAGCTTCCCCCATCCAGTCAGAGAGCAGGCGACGGCAGGAGGTGCCTGCCTGGATGCATGGGCATTCCAATCAAAGGAAGGTTTTGGAAGGAAGTCACACTTGAGGAGGGATGGGGCAGGTGGAGGGAGCAGTCAAGCTGCACCCCTCAGCTGCCACACACACACTGTCACATGAGGATGGGGTGGCCAGTGAGCTGGGCTTTAGGAAGAGGTGTGAGGGGCAGCTAACCCTGGCGGGGAGGGACACGCATGTTTAAAAGTGATGATTTCACAGGTTTTTAGAGCCCAATAAATGACTCTGGTCCCCAGGGCAGATTCAACAACAGCCAAACTTGGCCCGATGGCCAGGCCCCAAGGAAAGAAATTCAGCATTCACCTGCTGAGGCAACAGGGATCCCTTCGTGGTGGCAGAAACAATGAGTACTCTTCCAGACGTGACTGGAATATTCTTTCTCATTCCACCAACAGACATAGATGGAGCACTACTATGGATTAGACCAGGATGAACCAGAGCCCCCATCACACAGCCAAGAGGGGCAGAAACTAGCCACCAACAACTGACTGGGCTGAGCCAGATAGCCACGTCCTTTGCACGGTGACTTCTGCTGAGAAGCTGGCCTCATTCCCCTCAGAGGGGAATCTCCCCTCTGCTGAAGGGCACAAAGTCAGTGTTGCCAAGTGTGGGCCCCAGGCAGCTCACCATGGACCCCACAGATCCCAGGAGGGGCGAGAGAAAGGACCTAGGATACCACTGGGAACTCAGGATGACACAATTTAAGAAGAATCTCCCCGTTCCTTGGTGTGGCCAAAAGGAAGGTGACCAAGATACCAAAGTTCTTATTCAAAATTTCCCTTTTGCAGAAGGCAGCTTGAGTGGGATTCTACTACTTGCAGCTGGAAAAGCATCTACCTGGTGACAGGAACTGTGCTAAATGCTGGCAACACAGTGGTGAGCAAGACAGGTCCCACAGAGTATTCACAGTGTGGCTTTTTTTTTTTTAGACACAGAGAGAGAGAGAGAGAAAGAGAGTGTGCACGCGCGAGCTGGGGGAAGGGGCAGAGGGAGAGAAAGCATCTAAGGCAGGCTCCACCCCCAGGATGGAGCCTGACTCGGAGCTCAATATCACGACCCTGAGATCATGACCGGAGCTGAAAATCAAGAGTTGGATGCTTACCTGACTGAGCCACCCAGGTGCTCCCACAGCGTGGAATTCTTTTTTTTTTTTTTTTCACTTTTTATGAAACACGGTCCATATTTTTTTATTATAAAGTATAGCTGACATACAATAATATCTTAGTTTCAGGTGTATCACAGTATTATTGACTATATTCTCTATGCTGTACTTTTCATCTCTGTGACTTGCTTATTTCATACACAGCGTGGAATTCTTAAAGAGCAAGAGAAAATTACACATAGTCTGCTCTTATCCAGACAGCAATTTTTAAAAACGTTATAGAACAAAGATGGGGGGGAATATTTCTCAAATTCAGTCAGGGCCCCCCCAAGTTAACATGATGGCTTTGTATCCTATACTTCTTATCTGGGACACGTACCACAACTGTAATTAGTAGATATTTGCTCAGAGCATGACCATCTCTCCCAATAGCATTTAAGCTCTATAAAGGTAAAGAAGGTGATGTTTATTGCCATTTTTTGCTGAACCCTCAGCATCAAACATGGTACCTTGCCCAGAGGGGCATTTAATAATTACTGTGAAATGAACAGATGATAAGGTCTCTGGTGAACTTTACATGATTTTTTTTTAAGATTTTTTTATTTATTTGACAGAGAGAGACACAGCGAGAGAGGGAACACAAGCAGGGGGAGTGGGAGAGGGAGAAGCAGGCCTCCTGCCAAGCAGGGAGCCCTACGCAGGGCTCAATCCCAGGACCCTGGGATCATGACCCGAGCCGAAGGCAGATGCTCAACAACTGAGCCACCCAGGCGCCCGAACTTTATATGATTTTTATTTTCTTCTTGGAAACAGCTATATTCTCCAATTGTTTTATGTATACATATGTATACGTGTATATATATATGGACACACACACAAAATGAACTTTATAACCTCTAAAAACCAAAGTAAAGTAATTCTGGGAAAAACATATGAACCACAAAACCAACCCTAAAAACTGGAAGGAACTTGGAAAAAGCAGGCTTGTGGTGGCCGCAGGACAGAGAGCATAAAGGGAAAGTCAGCTCCTGGTTCCCAGACAAGGCAGCTGACAGCCCAAAGTGAACCTGAGCTATGTACGCTGACTTCTCCTCTAGTTCAAAATCCTTGGCCACGAGGCAGCACAGCCTGAGAAGAGGACAACACACAAAAAAGAAGCCCAAAGACAAACCAGAAAAGCCACAGTACAAAGGCAGCAAGCACTCTGGGTGGCGCAGGGCCGTGTGCATCAGAGGGGCAGGGCGTGTGCATAGATGGGCAGGGCCGTGTGCATCAGATGGCCGCCAACGCCTCCAGTGGAGAGCCCGCCTCCCTGCAGGCAACAGACAGACTATGGTTTCTTTCATGTGCTCCCCTCGTCCTGCCATCTGGATGCCTTGATTATTCCCCCGGTTCTTCCCCTTGAGGAGATGCCTTTCAAAGCAACATACAAACGTGTTCACATGTTCCCTTATCCTATGCGAGTAAGCACACACCTTACAGACAAGGACCCATGATGCCCTGAGGGAAATACGCTTTCTGCCCCAGAAGCTCTCAAGATCAACATGGAAAGAGAGAAACAAGATGAATACCGTGAGATCAGTGTCAACAGGGGCTGTCAACAGAGAAAGGATTACACCTGAGGCTGGTGCAAAGCCCGGAGGCTTCCTGGAGGAGGCAGCACGTGGTGGTCTCTCTCTGCCTGTGCTCGTACTGAGCATGGTCTGGCGCTTGTTACACTCAGCAGGTTTGTAACTGACTCCCTCTAAACGTAACCAAAGTCTACAGTATTTCTGGCCTTATCAACATGGCTTGGTCCACACCTGATGGAAAAGGACAACCCTCAGGATCAGTGCACTTACAATGCCATGGGTTTGGGCCACCTTGTTGCATAAGTCAGGACGCCACTTTTGAAGAGCCAAATAGAAAGGATTTTTCAGGAGATCTTCATCATACAGAGCCATATGGACTTCAGATGGGGCAGAGAGTCTCCTGGGACAAGAAAAGAAAAAGCAGTAAATGACCACTTTGATTTATACAACAAATAAAAGTCCTGATCTGGCAATTTCTAAAAAGCATCTCTGACATGTATTACTCTACTCTACAGGAAATATCAAAGATAACCCACCAATTCCAAGATGACTTTTTTACTGGTTCATTGCAAAAATTATGTTCAGAAATCTTGTTCAGGGGCGCGTGGGAGGCTCAGTCAGTTAAGCATCTGCCTTCGGCTCAGGTCATGATCCCAGGTCATGATCCCCACATGGGGCTCCCTACTCTGGCGGGGAGCCTGCTTCTCCCTCTCCACCTGCTCTTGCCCTGGTGCATGCATGAGCGCGCACTCTCTCTCTCTCTCAAATAAATCTGAAAAAATCTCGTCAAACTCCAAGTCATTGCAAAAAGTTAAAATGGCTATTTTATGCATATATTTTAGTGAAATATTTTAAGCATATAGAGAAATAGAGAGGGATAATGCAAACCTGTCACCCAGAACCACCCAATCTTCACATTTTACCATGTTTGCCTCAGACTTTCTTCTAAGAAATAAAGTATATCGGAATAGACTGGAGGGGTGCCTGTGTGGCTCAGTCGGTTAAGGATCCAACAGTTAGTTTCAGCTCAGGTCGTGATCTCAGGGTCATGGGATCAAGCCCCACATAGGGCTCTGCGATCAGTGCAGAGTCTGCTGGAGATTGTCTCCCTCCCCCTCTGCTCCTCCCCTGCTCATGCTCTCTCTAAAATAAATAAAATCTTAAAAAAAAAAATAGACTGGAATCCCCCTGTGCCCCTCTCTGATCCCCTAAATAACTCTCTGATCCTCCAAATTAAGGATTAGGACTTCAACATATGAATGGGAGGGGCACAAAAATTCAGTCCATAGCCTAAGCCAATTGTCCCATTATCCTTTTTTGAACAGCCTATCCCTTTTGCACTGGCCGATAATGCTACCTTTGCTACATTCTAAGTTCCCATATATGTGTGGCCTCTTTCTGAGCTCTATTTCAACAGTCCAGACCAGTGCCATCCAACAGATATATGAGAAATGTAATTACACATACATTATGTATAATCATATATGTAATTTAAAATTTTCTAGTAGCCACATGAAAAAGCAAACAGGTGAAATTAATTTTAATAATATATTTATTCTAATCTATCCAAAATAGTATATTTTTAACATGTGATCAGTGTTTTAAAATATTTGACATATTTTACACTCTTTTTTACTCCTACTAAATCTTCAAAATTTGGTGTGTATTTTACATTCACTTTTCAATTCATACTAGCCACATTCAAGGGCTTAAAAGCCACATATGGCCAGTGGCTATTATACTGGACAGAGCAGGGCTAGACCACATTAGTTTACATGACTACAGCTTCATAATAAGCCTTGATATCTCATAGAGAAAGGCCTCCCTCCTTGTTCTCCAAAATTGTCTGGTTATTCCTATTTTTTGCAATATCCCATAAGTTAAAATCAGTTCCTCAATTCCATGAAAAATTTGGGATTTTTAGTAGAAATTCACTAAATTTTTGGATTGGAGAGTCAACATCTTGATAATAATGAATCTCATCATCCAGGGACATGGTATGTCTTTCCATGTATGTCTTCTTTGATGTCCTCCAATTAAATTGATTATAAACAACTTTTATTAAACATTATTTGTATAGGGCGCCTGGGTGGCTCAGTCGTTAAGAGTCTGCCTTCGGCTCAGGTCATGATCCCAGAGTCCTGGGATCAAGTCCCACATCAGGCTCCCTGCTCAGCGGAAAGCCTGCTTCTCCCTCTCCCACTCCCCCTGCTTGTGTTCCCTCTCTCGCTGTGTCTCTCTCTGTCAAATAAATGAATAAAATCTTAAAAAATAAAAAAATAAACATTATTTGTATATTCTGTATAGATTTTCTCCTGTTGTGAATGGGGCTTCCATTGCCCCTGGTCTGCTCCATTTACCATACATGAGTGTAGTTTCACTGAGCTATCAGAGAGGAATATGAAAAATGGGCACAGAAAAAGAATCTGAGCCTCCATCTCAAGTGGTGCAATGGAGAATATAAACACCTGTCTTGCAGGACTCCCATTTACATGCTGCCTTCAGTATTTTTGCCATACCGCATACTAATAGACCACCACTTACTGCTGGCCTACATGGTGTCTTTGTGAGAATTAGAAAAAGGCACCCAGTAGGTACAACAGTCCTGTGCCAGGGCACATGGCTTGGTAAGTAGCTCACAGGCTATTTATCAGCCCCAGTTTGCCAACATCTCACTCTCCTGGGCAGAGTACCTATGCAATAATCTGCGTAATTGTACACAAAGGCTCCACTGTTAGTATTTGACATATTCCTTTAAACACCTACTCTCTTTTCAAATTTATTTTTATTTATTTATTTTTTAAAGATTTTATTTATTTATTTGACAGAGAGAGACACAGTGAGAGAGGGAACACAAGCAGGGAGAGTGGGAGAGGGAGAAGCAGGCTTCCCGCGGAGCAGAGAGCCCGATGCGGGGCTCGATCCCAGGACCCTGGGATCACGACCCGAGCCGAAGGCAGACGCTTAACGACTGAGCCACCCAGGCATCCCCAAATTTATTTTTAAAAGAACCCTTATTACAACTTTAAATATAAAAACAGTATACTCCAGGGTGCCTGGATGGCTCAGTTGGTTGAGCATCTGACTCTTGATTTGGGCTCAGGTCATGATCTCGATGCTGTGTGCTATAAAACCCTGTGTCAGGCTCCCTGCTCAGTGGGGAGTCTGCTTCTCCCTCTCCCCCTCCCCCTGCTCGTGCTCTCTTTTACTCTCTCTCTCTCTCAAATAAAAATCTTTTTTTAAAATTGCAAAAACAATGGACATTATGTAAAACCTTGCTAGATACTACTGACTGCCAAACATTCTGAGCTTGAGCCTGAGACCTCTTCTTAAAAAAGAGAAAATTAGATGGGGCACCTTGGTAGTACAGTCAGTTAAGCGTCTGTCTCTTGGTTTCGGCTCAGGATGTGATCTCAGGGTCGTGAGACTGAGCCCCACATCGTGCTCCACGCTTAGTGCAGAGTCTGCTTGAGTTTCTTTCTCCCTCTCCCCCTGCTCCTTCCCCCAACACCTGTGGACTCTCTCTACCTCAAATAAATAAATAATGAAAATTTTTAAAAGAGAAAATTAGCAACTATTAAAGAGCATCAAGTAAACTTACCCTTGATACAATCATATAAATGAAATATGAATAAAAACTGAATTACTTTCTTACTATGTAACAATATTCCAACATGCTTTCTTGGGAAAATGCCAGGACAACACATATAAGTAAGTACATTATGAATTCTGTTATGGCTAATGATAAAAACAGCCCCTATTTGAGAGCATCTTTGGTTCAGGTACTGTGATAACTTCTATTCATCCTCATCCCACTTTAATGTTCATGATAACTATAGGCAACCAATTACAAACAATGCTCACAATACTATTGATGTCATTAGCCCCATATTTTGCAGATGAAGAAACTGAGGCTCAGTTGGCCAATGTGAGGTTATACAGATGTCAGAATTTATTCTAACATCCGCCTCTTTAGCCACTACACCCACTGTGTAAAATAAATATGCCTGGGTTAAGGGTTATATCACAACCCACAGATGCACAGATTCCATACTTCATTTCCCCCAAAGGAAAAGTCACCATGACAGTCACATGGGCCCTACACTGAATTTCCTCAGTCTGGTCCAGCCAGAACTGTCTCTGCTGCAGGCCCTCCTGGGGACTGCCTCAAGGAGGCCCCTGAGCTCCCTGCAAATCCTGTTCGGGGAGGAGCCTAGCCTGAAAAAGTTTACATATAATCTCTTCCTGGACCCCAGAGACAGCGCTACAACAATTCAGGTATTTGACTTGTTGAATTCAATTACTGCAGCCCAAATAATCCTTCTATGAGGCCCTAACCAGAACAACTGGATAATGTGATTTTGCTGGGACCGAGTCACAAGAAAACAAAATTGTTTCTGGTTTCTGACACAATTGGTTCTACATGAGAGAGTACAAAAGTAAAGACACCTTGGACAGAAACCGCATGAGAGACAGGATGCCATATGGTCAGAATGAAGCTGGGAAGGGACCCTCCTTCTGCTCCTCAGACAAGATGCCAGCAGAGCTCCAACCCCTCTACACCCAAGACAGAGGTGACAAGGACAGGCTCTGATGCAGGAAGTAACAACCTAGCTGGGAGGCAAGGAATGTGCATCCACAGAGTAAAACCAACCCAGAGCAGTGCTGGGACAGGTAAGGACCAGAGAAGGGAGCAAGCAGGGAAGGGGGCTGGGGTGGGGAACGGAGGAAGCAGGAACAGGTTCCTGTGGGCACAGAAAACCCAAGAGTAAAAATTTTTTTTTAATTGATGAGAAGATGAGTCCAAGGAAATAACAGGAATCCAAACAGTGCTGGTCAGAGAGGGACAGCAGGGTGAGGGGAGGCCCCTGAATGCCACATCAAAACATTCAGTTCAAAGGCATGAAACACACAAGACTCGGAGCAAGAGCTGCTAGTGAATGGGACAGAGCTTGCTGGGTTTCAGCCCCAAGTCATCTTGTTTTCTCTTGGACATATTCCTCTTGGTTGCCAATGACTGAACCCTCTGTCCAGGAGTAGGGATTCAAAGAGCGCTGTCCAGTGCTTTTCTCAACCTTTTTGTCCCGGTGCTTAAAAACATGTAAGAATCTAATACAATCAGGTGCTTAATTCCAGAATGGAATTCTTAAATAGGGGGTAAATACTTAACACAGATTAACACCCTCACAAGTTTTACTTGCAAGAATTCATTTTATATTTTAAAATAACATGAAAAGTAAACTGTTCCTTATAAAACTGGAAAGAGGAGTAAATCCTCTTATAAAACTCCTTTTAAAAAAAATTCCACCCCTGCCTAAGCTCAAATGGTTGGATGATTTATAGCAAATCCAGGGAAATTAGTCAGAGATACCAAATACCCCTGAACACGAGTTATCTGAGGTTAACTCCATGAACAGGAGAGCCAGGCAAGGTCTCAAACTAGTACCGGACATTTCATGGGGGTGGTGTGCACACTTGTGGTTTTGTGGTCTACAACCGTCCCATGAGGCTGGGCAGTCAGGTGTCCCCATCTGGTGACAGTGTACAGCTTGGCTCAGCAGAATCCAGCATAGGAACGCCTGTGACTCCCAGAGATAAACTCCCAGCTGAAATCTCACTGCTATGGCTGTTCTCTCTTTGGTGAGGGCGCTCACCAAAGACCCACACCAGGCATATTTTCCAAAGGATGAGCATTATTCTCCAACTAGTTTAATTTTCGATGCAGAAGGGAAAGGCAAAAAAGGAAAACTTTCTAATTCATCTATGTTTAATAGCAAATGGAAGCAACGGGATGATGTAATATATGATATTGCAGTCACTTATGTCCTCCTGGCCTGTACCATTTATGGATCCTATCCATATTTTTCTCAAAGCTCTACTTCAAAGTGTCCAGTCTATGCCTGGCCACGTGGCTCCCTGTAGGTACGCTGTAACTGTTCGTCCACTGGAACAAGATGATAGTGGGGTGTTAGAGGAAGCTCAAGCTCCCAGGAGGGGTCATCTCTCAGAGAAGCTGGAAATCCACTGCCCATATCCAGGGGAGGGTGAGGGGCTGACCCCAGGCAGCCACGCAGGCACCGGCAGAAAGCCAGAAACAAACTATATACCCAGAGCTGGCTATGACAGCTGGAATGTGGAGAGTCACACAGGGAGGGAAGGCCTCGGAGCTGGAAGACGGGTGTAACCACTAAGGGAGCAGGAGAGTTTGGAGGAGCACCACCACCCCTGGATTTGGGTCTGAATCCTTTCTAGATCTATCCTCACATGGTCACATTCCTCTGCTCCTCTAGGAGAGGACTGAGTTACCGAACACCAACCTAATCCTGGTAATTCATAAACAAAGGGAGAGACCCACAGAAACACTAACAGTGCAGATGTGTGAATAACAAAGACCCAGGAATTGCACTCATGAGCCCAACACAGTCCAAGAGCCACAAGGAGATACAATCAAGCCCTTGACCCCCAGGCCCTATGCAGACAGTACTGTTTGCTCTCCCAGTGAAGCTGCCAGGCAGGATGATTTCTGGTGGCAAGCCAGAGTCAGAAGAGCTCACCTAAGGGATCTGCTCAACTTCAGAGCCTCAACTGCTTTCCGGCCACTGAGGCTAGACACAGTATCTGTCCCTGCTCCCATCCTGCCCTTCTCCTTCAGAGGCCTCTGCCCTCCTGATCTTACTCAGACTGGTCCACAGGAAAGATGGCAAAGCAACCTTTCCAACACTGAGGTCTACTACGGGGCAGGAGTCCCCCTTATCCTCAGTTTTGCTTTCCAGTTTCACTTCTCTGTGGTCAACTGGGGTCTGGAAACAGAATATCCGCCTTCTGACATGTCGTCAGGAAGTCAATAGCAGCTAACATCACACTCAGTGCCTATATCGTTCCCCTCACTTCATCTCATCACCGAGGCATTTAATCACCTGACATCATCACAAGAAGGACGAATACAGCACAAGATATTTTGAGAGAGAGAGAAAGAGAGAGAGACCACATTTACATAACTTTCATCACAGTATATTGTTAATAATTATTCTATTTTGTTAGTTATTTTTGTTAATTTCTTACTGTGCCTACTTTATATATTGAACTTATCATAGGTATGTAGGTATAGGGAAAAAAAAAAAACGGAGTATAGGGTTTGGTACTATCCGAGGTTTCCAGCATCCACCGGGGGTCTTGGAACACATCCCCCATGGACTAAAGGGGGGGGCTACTACATTCTTCCAGGACTTCCCCTCCACTCCCTAATAAATGAACTCTCAATTTCTCTCCCTGGCATTAAGGGCCTCTCATTCTGGCCTGCCACCCATCTCTGTAGCTTCGTATCCTTCTGCTGTCCCTAAAGCTCCCCAAAGGGATGGGTTCTCCCTCCTTCTATCTCTTTTGTCTTGAAAACTACTCTTTCCCTGTCAAGGCCCCCATTTGGTCAGTGGGTGGCTAAGACCCTCCACCATGGAGAATGGCCAAGGCCAGGAGCATCCAGGTCCTGGCCACAAATGGTCCCAAATCTATAGATTAAAGGACAGAGCACAGAGGGAGAGGGAGCCCTGGGGCCCAGCGCTCTGGATCTTCTGAACCGCCTCAATACCATGCTGGGGAAGGTGGACTCAAAACGCTAATATCCCACTAAGATCCCCTGCTCTTCTCTGGGGCTGGGGTGAGTTAATCAAAATAAGGGTCTCTCCCCATGAAACCCATAAACCTGGAAAACCCCAGCTCGCATGCAAACTAGTAGACCCTCCAGTCTCAGGAGCCCCTCCTTCCCTGAATGTCCTAAATCCTCAGTGAAGACGCGTCGTTTGCTCCGTGGCCCAGCACCGGCTGCTAGTGCCCAAGTCCCCAACATCTCCAGGGGCCATGCCCAGCTCGCGCGCCTTGGGCAGTCTATGTTCAACGAAAAGAACTGAACAGATCTAGAGTCCGGAACATCTCTTGGTGCCTAAGTTTTCCTGGAGTAATTTTTACCCAGCAGAACGAAGAGCCCCAGCCCCTGAAGAGGCTGGCAGGCAGGGATTCCCTCCTCCCTCCCCTGCGCCTTCACCACCCCCAGGGACCACAAGGCCCCAGGATCCGGACCCCCACCCACATCCTCCCCCTTCCAGCGGCCCCGCCAGGGGGTCCGCAAACCACGGAGGTCACTCAACTCTTGAACGACTGCCCCGCCCACTGCCCCCAAGTCCGAGCTCCCAGGAGCCCGCACCCGCTGACCCGTCCTGTAGTCGCAGGGGTCAGAGGGCGCATTCTTCGCCACCCCGCACTCCAGGGGCAGAGAGAGCCCGGCTGCCGACGGGACCCGCAGAGCGCGGGCGGGGCGGTCCAGCCAGCGAGGAGCTAGGGTCTCGGGGTGCCGCCCAGGGGCAGCCAGCCCTGCCTGGGGGCGCCGCGGGGCGCTGGCCGCGAAGAGGAAAGAGCCCCTCCCCCTTCCAGCTCCGGGGCCCCGCCCGGCCTCTAGGCCCCGAGGCGCAGCCGTCCTGAGGGAAGGGAGGCACGGGGTGACACAGGAGCGAGGACACTTACTTAAAAGGCTACATAGTTTCACTCCCTGTCCTTTTCGGAGCCACGGCGACGCCTCCCGAGCCCGGGACTCTCACCTCGGTGCCCACCACCCCAGCACAGCGGTTCTGCTCCACCGCCCACCTCTTTACTCCGCCGTTGGGCGGAGCCGCACCTGGTCAGCCCAATGAGCGGCCGTCCTTATCCAGAGTGACGTGCGCGCAGAGCAATCATTGAGTCCTCCCAGCCGGGGTGGGGCTCAGGCAGCGCACAGCGCTTCCTACTCAGGCCCGACCAGCCCTGAGTCGCCGACTGCGCGTGCCTGAAACGGGAGGGGGCGGGGCCGAAGCTGATCTGACACTAGAGGTGGGGTCCAAGCTTGGTCCCTGGAAAGCGGGCTGGATCCGGATGGGGAGACCCGGGAGCTGTCCTGCCCTGCGGATCGCCCTTTACTGCTAGGTTTGGAGGACGGAGGTGCCCAGTCCTATGAGGCACACCGCTCCGTCGCTGGCAGGGTCTGGGAGTTAGGGTCCCTGGATTCTGATTCCCTCACTTGCATGGACGCCGCGTGACCTAGGCCCCCCTTTTTTTACCTGGGCCTCAGTTTCCCCATCTTTACGATACCGGAGGATTGGAACTGCCAAGCGCTAGTATTCCAGCACTGTAATGGGGAGAGGAGCAGTGGGAGATAGGGGACCTACACGTGATCTCCCCGCGCGGGGCCCCGCCCATCCCTGGTCTAAGGGATGGAAGTGCCCTCCGAGGACCGGCGGGGGTGGGCGGATCCTAAGAAACCCGACCCAGCAGCCCTTGGCAGCGGCTAAGGCGGAGCGCGCGGCTCCGCGGCCGGCTGGCCCTGGCGACGGCACCTGAGGAGGATGGGGACCACAACCCAGGCTTCGCAGAGAGCCACCTTGGAGGCGAGGGCGGTGCAGCGACTCGGCGTGTGACTCCGAGCGAATCGAGGGAGGATGGACGAGGGGATGAGAGATAGCTAACGGGGCTCCTTCTCTGCGTCCGGTCCGCAGAGGTGCACGTCGCAGGTCTCCAGAGAATCCGTCGACAACAGCGGAAGCACCGAGCTAGTCTTGGGCCATGAGGAGCGCGCGGGTCGCACGGCCCCGGGCCGCCGTCGGGGCTGACAGCGTCCTGCTGCGCTGAGGGTGTGGACCGCAGAAGGGCGCGGGCTGCCCGGCCGCGCCGGAGCGCACAGCCATGGCGAGGGAGGAGTGCAAGGCACTGCTGGACGCTCTCAACAAGGCGATCGCATGCTACCACCACCTGGTGCTGACCGTCGGCGGCTCGGCGGACTCGCAGAACCTGCGCGAGGAGCTGCAGAAGACGCGCCAGAAGGCGCAGGAGCTGGCGGTGGCCACCCGCGCCCAGCTGACGGCCGCGCTGCGCGACCGGGGCCTGGGCGCCGAGGAGCGCGCCGAGTTCGAGCGCCTCTGGGTGGCCTTCTCCGGCTGCCTGGACCTGCTGGAAGCCGACATGCGGCGCGCACTGGCCCTGAGCACCGCGTTTCCGCTGCACGCGCCGCGGCGGCCGCTGGTGCGCACCGGTGTGGCGGGCGGCGCGGCGGGCGTAGCGGCGCGCGCCCTGAGCGCCCGCAGCTTGCGACACGAGGCGGAGGGCGACTTCGACGTGGACGACCTGCGCGAGCAGGAGTGCGAGATCCTTCAGGTGAGCGAGATGATCCACGACATGGAGATGAAGGTCAACGTGCCCCGCTGGACCGTGCAGGCCCGGCAAACGGCGGGCGCCGAGCTCCTGTCCAGCGCCGGCGCCTGCTCGGTGGGCGCCGTGTCCGTCCAGGAGCGCACGGGGCCCTGCGACCCGAGCAAGGCCCTGGCCGCCACCGTTTTCAGCGCCGTGCTGCTGGCGGCTGTGGCCCTGGCGGTCTGCGTGGCGAAGCTGAGCTGACCGGCACACGACTTTTCCTGCCACGACCGCTCCCTCCCCGGAGACATCCCTCGGGAACGACGGCAATCGCCTGGACTCGGGATGGGAGTGGGATCTGGCACGTTTAAGGGAAGGGGTTCTAAAACCGTGTGTGTGTGTGTGTGTGTGTACATGGTTTTCTCTTGCTGGCCCGGAGGAGTTAATTTTGCGCGGGCAGCCAGGGCATTACCGCTAATGTATGCAGCAGCTTTATCCCCTATTAATAGAAAACCGTCCACAGTGACCCCAGATTCCTCTGAGTTAATGGGTGACCATGTGTGCTGCTGGGGCGTGTTTACACGGAGTCTGAGTTTGGTGCCCCCACCCCTACCAGCGATCCCCACTCTCCGCATGGGGCAGTTTGAAAGGGGGGTGAGGTGAAGTGAAGTCGGGGGAGGGGAGTTGTTTAGCTCTGTGTGGGTGGTGATTTTGCTTCCTGGACAATACTGTAAGAACATGTAAGCAGGTTTTACTACCTTAATCCTTTTGAGCCTAAACTTAGGACAGTGTGCAAAGAGAAGTCTGTGCAAAGTGCTTTCTCCATGGCGCACCATTGAGCTTCTTGGCAGAGTTTATCCATTAGTTCCGAAAAGCAGCTAGAAGAGGTTTGGGTTTGGGGTTTGGTAGCCTTCCCCACAAGTGCTGACCCTACTTAGGAAACCAGAGAGGACACGTCGAACCCGCCCCCACGGGCTTGGATCCACTGCACCCACTTGCCTATTGAAAAGGGGTCCCCCCGGGTAAGCCTGGAAGGCGCACGAGCTTTGGGAAGGGACATATGCTATTCAAACAGGCACTTTCTCCTTTGCCGGGGCTTATTTTTGTTCCAGAACTAGACCAGAGTTTTTGATCCTCCCTTGGGGGAGGGCTGCAGAATCCTCTTTGGAGCCCTTAATCCTATCTATCCCTTGGAATTTGCCTGCTGGTCAGTAGGAGAGCTGGCTTTGGAGGAAGCTGCCCAGCCCCCTGACCCTCACACTGACCCCTGAGAGGGTAAACCTCACTGCTGCATGCCGTTGGAACTGATTAGCCCTGAGACTGGGTTAGAAGGCAACAGCTTCCACTCGAAAATTTCAGCAACGTTTTATTTTTTTTTAAAGATTTTATTTATTTATTTGAGAGAGAGAGAATGAGAGACAGAGAGCACGAGAGGGAAGAGGGTCAGAGGGAGAAGCAGACTCCCCGCCGAGCAGGGAGCCTGATGTGGGACTCGATCCCGGGACTCCAGGATCATGACCTGAGCCGAAGGCAGTCGCTTAACCAACTGAGCTGCCTAGGCGCCCCTCAGCAACGTTTTAAAAACAAGATCATTGAGAAAGAAAAACCATATAACCATATGATGCCCTATCAAAGCCGGTTTTTTATAGAGGACATTTGGCCACAAAATCATACATGCCAATGAATCAAACACAGTGGTCTTTACTTACAAACTTAAGTTAGTAAATATACATCTATTATTAAAATAGACCTTCTTGAAGGCAGGAGGTCGTAGCATAAACTACTGGAACCACAGCGTACATAACAGAGGTTGAGTGACCCCTACTTCTTTTGTTCAGTAAATAAAGAAGGTGGAAACCCCTGGGTCCCAGGCTGAGCAGAGCCACCACTTGCCACCTGTAGTGCAGAGAGAACATAGTTGGGGAAATAAGGCTGAGAAAACACATACATTTAACTCTCAAAAGGTAATTAGGAATAAAACCCAGAGACTTTGGCTGAAAACTGACAAGGATTTTTTTTTTCTTTTTTACCCTGAAAGTGGGAAAGAGGACCAGGAGGAGGGAAATGACAGTTTCACAAAGGCAGCTTGGAGGGCCACGGGGTAGGGGCAGATAGCAGGAGTGCAGCCTTGGCTTCAGCCCTGAGGGCCACCTTTCCAGCCCAGCTTACTCCCCCTCCTCCTCAGCACACAGATTCCAGTACCTCATAGTGAAAATATGGGATCTGTGTATGTGTGTGTGTGCGTGTGATAATGGTTTAAAAATAACCACAAGATCTTAAGCTGATTAAAAGTTTTATGACCTTAACTAATAAAAGAAACACCTCTGGCCTCATCTGAATAGGGGCCACTTCAAATTCTTTTGTACCTGTGCACTCAGGGTAACTTCACAGATGACACAAAATTTTTCTAACTCCCCACATTCCCTCATCCCCCTCCCATAGCCAACACAATACAGAATCTCTGTTCCCTTCCCCAAAGTCTCAGCTCTCCCAGACAAGAGGAGGCTGGGCATTTTGTGACCCAATGTTGGCAACTATCCTTTAATACCACACCCTAAATATATTCTCCTGTTTCTAATACAGTGACTCTTCCGTTCTTATCAAGTTGTTTTGGTTCAGAACGACGACAAAAAGTTGTTCAGCAGAACCTACTGAAGAAAAAACCCATCCAATGTTGTGTAATCCAGAGAGCAGTTGGGACAAATGTCTTTCTCGTCACCCTTTCCACCCACTTGGCAAATCCTTAGGTATTTATTTATATGTGCAATCAGATGTGTACCTAATTCCAAGAGTCCTCTGCTCACCGAAATTAGGTGTAAAATGTTGCATCCCCACACACAAAAAAGCTGAATTACAATGAACATTTTTATCCTGTGGACCTGTTAACCTGAACAACTCTGTGTTTCAAAGTTTTAAGCATTAGGAATATTCGGTATTATTTGGAGTTCTAACATTGTCTACTAGAACTTTCGCTATGTGACGCATGCAGAATCACTTTCTGCTTGAGCAATAAGCTGCTGTCACTATGTCTGCTCTCATTTCTATGTATATAATTAAAGACATTGCTTTCTGATAGAAGCCTGATTCTATGTAGGTGTTTGATATCAAAGTCATTAATTTTCTAAAAACATTTGGTATGATTTTATACCATGATACAAGTATAGGGAAAAAATTCAAAATGTTTGAAATAGGGTATATATGATGAGGTCAACGTTAGGGTCCATGGCAAAAGAAAAACCATCTAATTTCCCAAATTAAAGATACAAGTTGAAGGATAGATCTTTATATCCAAAGTTAAATGCTATGATAAGCATTTGTTGTAAAGAGAAAATATTCCTGACTTCTCTTCTGGGAAAAACAGTACTGTTTTATCTGATTTGGAGAAGACAGGCAATTGGAATGTCAAAGCACTTATGGAAACTTTGAACTATTACTAGTAGTGGAAAAAAACCAAAACACTAATGTTTGTAGGAGAGAAAAAAAATGCCTGGCAAATTCATTTTTTGTGTGCTCAAAGAACTTAATGCTGTTAAATGCTGCAAGGGAAAGATTTTTGGTAAGGAAAATTAGAGCATAACCTGCATGGTTTACTTAAGGTTTACAGTAACCTACATTAGACGTGTGTGATGTCAAATGACAAGTAGTTTTGGTTAAAGAGCGTTTTGGTTTGCGTGAGGATCCTGATGATGCTGCATTTTCCGTTTCACATTTTTAGCTACTCCGTTGCTTTTCAGATATAGCTCTCCCTTCTGTAATGAATGCTTGTTAAGGGTGTGAGCCCTGTCATGTGAGCCTGTGTGTCAGCCTGAGAAGAACTTGAGACTCTCCTCTGTCTTCCTTTGGGGAATGCCTCCTCCTTCAAGGCCAGATGAGCTATGATGGACAGGAGCTCTGCCTCTCTCTCCAAGTACCTCAGAGAAGTCATTGACCCTGTGCCTGGGTTCCCTCCATGGTGAAATGGGGGGAGCCCTGACCGATGGACTCAAAGGTTCCTTCCAGAGTTTAAAACATTTAACAGAATGCAGTTAAATGAGAAAGGATTATTCCAGTTTGGGGGTTTTGGGTTGTTACTGTTAGTTTGGGTACACATGGAAATGAAATGTTACAGTTTGATGGTTATTACCTAAAATTCCATATAAAGTTTAAAAAAAATCAGAATGAACTGAGCTTACTATGATTTTAGTCCATATCAGAATTAGTGGATGGACTTAAAAGCAAATTTGTATAAATGCTACTTATTTATAGTATTTAAATTAGATTAGGAATTTAAATTCAGACTGTAAGTCTGCATCCGAGAAAGACTACTATTGATTAAATAGTTGGTTTTACCCAGCAATCGGGCCACCTAAACTGATTCTGGGAAATTACAGATGTGAAACTCTGTCATTTATCGTGGAGGCTGGGAAAATCCTATTTTGTAAGTAACCTGGAGCCCTCAGAACTATGACCGCATTGGCTGCCTGATGTCAGGAAACATGAGCACAGCGTGGGGGATTTTGTATGTGGCATCAGATCCAAAGTGGAATTAAAGGCTTCATGTCAACTGTTTATCTGAGATTGTTTATTGAATAAAAAAATCAAAGATAACATGCAGCATTTATAACTTGGCTGGAAAAGACACCCTCAAATAGTTCAGCTATCAACTCTTGTGATTTAAATATATATATATATTCTTAATATTCTTTATGCCCATCTGAAGTGAAGTGAAGGTCCTGATCAACACTGTTACCCTTCGGGGCGCCTGGGTGGCTTAGTCGTTAAGCGTCTGCCTTCGGCTCAGATCATGACCCTGGAGTCCTGGGATCGAGTCCTGGGATCGAGCCCCTCATTAGGCTCCCTGCTTCTCCCTCTCCCACTCCCCCTGCTTGTGTACCCCCTCTCGCTGTGTTTCTCTCTGTCAAATAAATAAAATCTTAAAAAAAACACAACAAAAAAAAACATTGTTACCCTTCACAGATTTCATTACATAAAAAGATGTTCAGAAATACTCCAGGATTATGAATCTCCAAGTGCTTCTGTAAAGTATGTTTATACTCATCTTGTAATGCAGGACGGAATCGGGAAGAACAGTAGGTCTCCACATGAACAATCTTTGGCTGTGGTCCACACAGATCCAAGTCATATTCAAATACTATTTCTTTGGCTCTTAAGAACTGACCAGAGGTACAGGAACTGACCACAGGCTGCAGCCCTGTGTCCTCGGGGACAAGATGGATTTCTCGAAAAGCATTCCCCCCCCCTTTCATTTACTTACTTTCATCTCATTCCACAGAGGATTCTGGGCATCTTCATCGCAGTACTATGAGATCTTGGGCATCCTTGTTTGTTGCTGTTTATAACCTTAGACTTATATAACAAAGGTAAACAAGCCAAATGACAGCTCCCATTGGCAAAATGATTTTGAAGAGTCCTTTTAATATGCTCTTGCCGGGGACGCCCGGATGGCTCAGTCGGTTAAGCGTCTGCCTTCGGCTCAGGTCATGATCCCAGTGCCCTGGGACAGAGACCCGCATCAGGCTCCTTGCTCAGCAGGGAGCCTGCTTCTCCCTCTGTCTGCAGCTCCCCCTGCTTGTACCCTTGCTCTCTCTCTCGCCCACACTCTCTCTAACAAATAAATAAAATCTTACAAAAAAAAAAATATGCTCTTGCCAGAAAGCAAAGTTGAGTGTCCCCTACCTGTATGGATGTGTTAGGCATATAGAGATCTACAAGGAAATATACAGAAATGAAATATCTGTGAAGGTGGTGGGATTATGAATGGTGTTTTTTTCAATAATTTGATGTTATATTTTTATAATAAAATTTCGAATGCTTTTTTTAAAAGATTTTATTTATTTGAGAGAGAAAATGAGATAGAGCATGAGAGGGGGGAGGGTCTGAGGGAGAAGCAGACTCACTGCTGAGCAGGGAGCCCAATGTGGGACTCAATCCAGGGACTCCAGGATCATGACCCATAGCCCAAGGCAGTCGCTTAACCAACTGAGCCACCCAGGCGCCCAAATTTTGAATGCTTTTATCATCTAGAAAGTATTACTGTTATAATATAAATCTTAACACTGAGGGTCTCAAGGTATAATGAGAAACCATTCCAGAACCTTCTCCCCTAAAAGCAAAGCAAAACGGTTTTGGAATCCTACCCCAGGGAATCAGAAGTTTTGAAATGTAGTATCAAGACACTATAGCCTTGAGGTTAAGAGCACTAACCAGGGAATAAGTTACACCTGAGTTCAGATCCGATCTCATTAAGTTCTTCAATGTCTCAGACCTCAATGTCCTTATCTTTGCAATGGGAGTAATAATCAGGTATACTTCATCAGGATATCAAAATAAAACTTTTTCTGGGCCAGGGCTCAAGAAATGTTGGCTGCCACTGCTAGTGTTACTTATCAAACTACTTTAGAGGTCCCCAAATCGGATACTTGGGGAAAAGAAACTATATGAAAACATTTACCCCATTAACTTAGGTAAAGTCTGCTAAAAATCAATTTGAAGGTCAAAATTAGATACACTTATCAAAATGACAAGGTAATACAAAGATCAAGTACAGATGGCTTATCTGGAAGTTGGAATCTATGCATTTTTAAAGCTAAACTTATTGAGGTTTGTTAAATACAGTAACATTTGCCCTTCTCGGGTGAGCAGTTTTGAGTTTTGACGAAGGTATGCAATCATGTAATGACCACCGCAAGCAGGACCACATTTTCACCCCCTCCCAATGTGCTTTCCTTCCCCCCACCCCCAGGTCTGGCAACCACTGACCTCATTTCTGTCCCTATAGTTTTGCCTTTTCCAGAATGTCCCATAAATGCAATCCATACATATTTGAGAAAACAATGCTGTGAAACTCTTTTAAACCCTTCTTTTTTAAATGTTATTTTATTTTAAAGATTTTACTTGAGAGAGCGAAAGAGAGAGAGCACGAGAGGGGGTAGGGTAGAGGGAGAAGCAGGCTCCCCACTGAGCAGAGAGCCCCGACGTGGGACTGGATCCTACAACTCCGGGACCATGACCTGAACCGAAGGTAGTCACTCAACCAACTGAGCCACCCAGGTGCCCTAAAACCCTTCTTAAAAAACATTTTGAGACATAATTTTTATATGGTGATTCGTGGCACACAGGATGTTACTGGTCAATCACAGGTGGATTTTGTTTAACCCAGGTGACATGCCTTGGCTTCTAGGAAGGCTGAACAGGTTTTCTGCTACCGTTGAGCCTCCAAGCTGAAGTTCTCTCTCTATGGCTACCCCTGTAGATCACGTTCTCTTCCTTTCTTTCCATTTTAACTGAAAAGTCTGATAAATAATGGATAACAGAAATGAATTTGGGCTTGCTGAACTTGAGACTGAACTAAAAGACTGTATGGAGCTCTAGGTGAGAAGCAACAGGACACGTGGGGAAAGTCTTAAAATTTTCAAAGCTTCACATGTTCTAATAAATCAAATAAGGACTTTTTAAATTGTAAGTAAAGCTGGGCGGGACCGGTAGAACATAAGAATGAAGAGTCAACTGTCCTTAGCTATGAAGTAAGCAACTGTGTCAAACAAAGTGACTCACTCTCTCATGACCAAGTGGCGCATACAACTGCCGACGCTACTAGGGGATCACTGTGCACACTTATTGTTAGTTGCACTGTGCCCCTGGCAGGACAGGCCTGGGCAGGGAACTCTTGAGAATATGCCAACCGGTTTGGAGACAGTTTCTGACACTTGCTGGCCGTGACCTTAAATAAATCACTCTGACCTCTTTCTTGCCCATTTTTCTACACAATTGGAGGCTTGATCCTTTGTGACAGGCATTACGGATAATTTTCCCAGTTTATTATGTCTTAGACTTTTTTTTTTTTAGATTTTTATTTTTTGACAGAGAGAGAGACAGCGAGAGAGGGAACACAAGCAATGGGAGTGGGAGAGGGAGAAGCAGGCTTCCCGCGGAGCAGGGAGCCCGATGTGGGGCTCGATCCCAGGACCCTGGGATCATGACCTGAGCCGAAGGCTTAACGACTGAGCCACCCAGGCGCCCCTGTCTTTGACTTTCTTAGGCTGTTTTTTGTCATGATGAAGTTATAAATATGGAGAGAATGTCCAGTTGACCAATCTTTTTTCCCTTCTTGCTTCTAAAGTTTGAATCAAAGAGGAATTTACCTGTTTTCTTCTAATGCTTGCATGGTTTCATTTTTTTAATCCACTGTTACTACAGCCTCCAAGATGACCCCCAGTGATCCCCTCACATCCTGGTATTTTGGTGTAGTGCGTGTCCACATCGAATAGAGAAGACCAGTGTAAAAACAGCATACTACGGAAATGGCAGGTGACTTCTCAGACTAAGTCATAAGACGCATTGTGGCTTCTTCCTCCCTCTCTCATGGGTCACTCTCTCTGGGGAAAGTTAAATGCCCAGTCTCAAAGACATTCAAGTGGCTCTGTGGAGAGGCCAGTGTGATGAGGAACTGAGGCCTCCGGCGAACAGCCATACAAGTGGGCCATCGTGGAACTGGATCTCTCAGGCCCAAGCAAGGCCCGGCCGATAGGCTGACCACAATGTCATGGGAGATACTGAATGAGAACCACCCTGCTAAGATGTTCTCGAACTCCTGAGCCACAGAAACTGTGAGGTAATGTTCATCATTGTAAGCCACCAAGTTTCAGAGGAATTTGTTAACTGCAATAGATTAATATATCCACGAATTAATTTTTCCTCTAAGCAGATCACATTAGATTTGAATATGATATTTGTATCCCTTTTGCTACTCCAGGGTGTATTCTTTGCTTCTGTTCTTGTTTTTAGCTACAGTTCAAGATAACTGAGGCTACAGGATGTGATCTGTGGATACATACATAAACTGGTATCACATAACCACAGAGCCTCCTAGGACCAACACAGCCGTGTGCAGTTCTCGAGACTGTTCTGCGTTGGTTAAGACCCAACCAAAGTATACCAATTTGCTACACACTCTAGAACCTGGTCATCTCACTCAGGAGTGACCAGCCTTTGGGAGAAGTAGCTGATATCAAAATAAACATTTTTTTAAATCTACAAAGCAATGGTGTTATTTTAGAGTGACTAGTGTGTCCCTTCTTAAGAGGCTTAACCATTCTGTGAATGGCTTCTCTTCTGTAAAATGGCAAAAACTATTTCCACCTTACGTGGTTTTGTGAGGATTGTACAGCTAATACTTACAAAGTTCCAAAAGCCTCACACACAGTAAATGCTTAATATCATTATTATTACAACTTCTAGGATTGAATAACCATTACTTCAATCTTCCAAGCTAGAACTTAACTCCTACCTGTCTCTTGCTCTGCATTTTCAACCAATTACCACGTTACATCAAGTCCACCTCCTAAATACTCTGTAAATCATTCCCTTCTGCCACCTTACCCTCTCTCCATGGCCACTCTCCTAGTTTAGGCCTTCATTATTTCTTATTTTTTGCCTAGCACTGTCCATGGGTCATCCAATCGAGTCACCATGCCACTGTTAGGGTGACCTTTGAAGATATGGACTCGATCATATTACCTCCTTTTACAGCTTCCCACGGCTCACAGCACTGGAATCACCTGGGGAGTCAGGGAGTGTGAAAATACAGGCTCCAGGGTGCCACTCCAGACTCTACAATAGATTCTGAAATGATGGGTCTCAGAGCAGAAAGCCACATGAATTTGGGAAGCAGTTCAGGAAGGGGTTCCCCCACTGTGGATGCTGTGGACTCAAGGTAGATGAAAGCTGGTAGACCCTCCAGTAGGCCTTGTGTCCTCCCTTGGCCTCCGTATGTGCTTTTCTCAGTATGTGGACCCATTTTTTGTTTGTTTCTGGGATGCAGCCAATACTGGGATTTGCACCTTTAGAAAATGATGCTAACAAAACCAGCCTGAAAACTGGCAGTGTCATCTGTGGATTCTCCCCCAGGAAATAACTGACATAAAAATGGCAACTCTTAAAAGAGGCCCACCAAAAGAATAGTATATTTCATTCAAAAACATAACAAATGTCATAATAGCTATTGTGGGAGAAGCTGTTGGCAACTGATGAGGAGTTGTAAATGAGAAGATTCTGATTTAAACAGGCTCTAAGAGGACGCCTGGGTGGCTCAGTTGGTTAAGCGACTGCCTTCGGCTCAGGTCATGATCCTGGAGTCCCGGGATCGAGTCCCACATCAGGCTCCCTGCTCGGCGGGGAGTCTGCTTCTCCCTCTGACCCTCTGACCCTCCTCCCTCTCGTGCTCTCTATCTCTCATTCTCTCTCTCTCTCAAATAAATAAATAAAATCTTTAAAAATAAATTAAAAAAAAAACCAGGCTCTAAGAGATAGTAATGCATCTCTTGGAGGTGGGAGTATTACAGCCACTAAGAAAGTGAAGCAGAGAGAAATTCCCATCTCTAGGCCTGGGTTAAGCATCTCCCATGAAAGTGGAAATCAGCAAATGACCTAAGATGCTTAAGATGGTCCCAGGTGCCCTGACAATAAAAGGTGTCCAGAACACAACAGAGATCACCCTGAGGAGCAGGGACGCAAGGAGGGCCTTTCGCATTCAGGCTGTGCAGTGAGAAACTCATAATTTGGCATCTGGTTCATCCATCATTTCCTCATCGGTGGTATCAGGTGAGCCGGCAAAGCTCAGAGACCTACCGTTTGGACCTCCTTCTCTGCCAAAGTTATACACGTTGGTGTTGAGCCGTGTGGTTCAGGGATTAAGTCTTAGTTCTTCGGGTTTGGTGGGGTAGGTGTCACCAGGCCTGGTGAAATAACTGCATCGCATTTTTACCATGGCAGGTCACGTACACCCCTAAGCATTCCTGCTCTCCGTCCGAGTGTCCCGGGTGCGGACGATGAGGCCCTCCTTTCAGGCGGCTTGAACGACAATCCCTCGCGGGGGGCAGTGACAGCCGTAGTCCTACGAGTGACCCGACTGAGAGCTAAGGCACGAGAGGCGGTGCTGGTTCGCCTCGGCGCCACGCCCCTCCCACAGGCAGGCGCGGGTGAAGGCCAAACTGCCCAAATTCACCCGGCGCCCAGTGCGCGCGCCACGCCTCAAGCTCGTCCTATAAGACGCGGGCCTGGGTCCCCAAGCCCAGGACAACCGCTGGGGGCGATAGGGTCGGTGCGCAGGAGCTCCTGCCGCGCCGCAACCCGGAGCTCGGCAGCCTCCCGCCGCCGCCCGCCATGAACGCCTTCCGGCAGCCGCGCGCCAGCAGCTGGCGGCGGGCAGCCACCATCCTACTGGCGGCCGGCTGGGTGCACCCAAGCCCCGCCGCCCCGTCGCTGCCCCCCGAGGGCTTCCGGCTGCTGCTGCTGCAGCGCTCCGGGAACCTAGGCTTTTTGCCCGGGGCGCACGTCTTCCCGGGGGGCGTGCAGAACACGGCAGACTGTTCGGCAGACTGGCTGCGCCTCTTCGCGCCGCACCACCGGCCGCCGCTCTTCGGCCTGGGCCCCGCACGGTCGCGGCCGGCCTCCTTCCCGGGGCTGCCCGACGGCGCCGCCGACCAGGACGCCGCGGCGCTGCCGGATGACGTCGCCGCCCGCATCTGCGCCATCCGCGAGACCTTCGAGGAGGTGGGCGTGCTGCTGCTGCGGCCCCGGGCCGCCCTGCCCGCCGTGCCCGAGCTCGGCCGGGCCCTCGCGCCGCCACCGGGCCTGGACGCCTGGCGCGACCGCGTCCGCCGCGACCCGAGCCACTTCCTGAGCCTGTGTGCGCACCTCGACTGCACGCCCGACATCTGGGCGCTGCACGACTGGGGCGGCTGGCTCACGCCGTTTTCGCCCCGCGGCAAGCGCCGCTTCAATACAGCCTTCTTCTTGTGCTGCCTGAGCGAGCCGCCGGAGGTCTACCCAGACTTGACCGAGGTGGTGAGCTGCCAGGTAGGGCGTGCTGGGCCGGAGTGGGGACCCACCGGAACTTGAGAATGAAGGCCCCGGCCAGCAGCCAAGGCCCATCTGGAATAAGCCCAGCGTAGAGAGGCTGATTACAGGTGTTCTTGCCTCTGTCATGGGTCTACAGCTGGTGGACCTAATCTACCTAACATCGTGGCTTAGCCTGGCCGACCTCAAACGTGCTCAGAACACTTACATTAGCCTTCTGCTGGGCAAAATCACCTAACACAGTCTATTTTATAACGAAGGATTAACTATCTTATGCAATTTATTGAATACTGGAAGTAACAGAATGGCTGTATGGTACAGAGTGGGTGTAAGCATATCCTTTGTTTACCTTCAGGATCTCATGCCTGGTTGTGAGCTTGCTCATTGCTCCTGGCCAGCATTACCAGTAGTGAGTAGCTAGCTGGGGGGGGGGGGGGGAAAGATCAAAATCCATAAGTAATGTTTCCACGGAATGCATATGGCTTTTGGAGCATCCCAAGTTTGCGAAATTGTAAATTGAACCAAAGTCCAGTCGGTGTAGCTTCCTCAGAGCCATAGAGTTAGTAAGTCACAGAGTGGGCATGGCACTGAGGAAGTCCGGCCCTCAGCCCTACAGGCCAAAGCCAGGACCTTGGTGAAGTGCTTTCTGCCTTCCCCTGCTTCATAGTCCCAAGGCCTTACTCTGCCTCTCCCGAGGGAGAGGGCCCCGAGGGAGATCCCAGGAGTTGTACAGTGCTGCTCAGATGCCAGGCTCCTTCCTGAGCGCTTTACCTGCATTAACTCATTTCATGTCCACAATAGTTCAGTTATGTCCTCGAGAACATACTTTATGTGGTTTCAGTCTTAAATTTATTGAGACTTGTTTTTCTTTTGTTGTTTTTTTTTTTTTTAAGATTTTATTTAACAGAGAGAGACACAGCGAGAGAGGGAACACAAGCAGGGGGAGTGGGAGGGGGAGAAGCAGGCTTCCTGCTGAGCAGGGAGCCTGATTCGGGGCTTGATCCCAGGACCCTGGGATCATGACCTGAGCTGAAGGCAGCCGCCCACCGACTGAACCACCCAGGCGCCCTGAGACTTGTTTTATGGCCACAAATATGGATCTGTCTTGGGGAATGTTCCCTTTGCACCTAAAAAGAATAATGCTGTGCTTGATGGAGTGTTTATAAAAATGTCAGGTTAAATTTATTGGTAGTGTCTGTCAGTTCTTCTGTACCGTTTTCTTGTTCTATCAGATATTGACAGAAATGCTGAAAAAAATTTTTTTTTTAGATTTTTTTTAAGTAATCTCTACACCCAACATGGGGCTCGTAGTCACAACCCCAAGATCAAGAGTCACATGCTCTACTGTCTGAGCGAGCCAGGTGTCCCAGGAATGGTGAAATTTTTAATGAGTAATTATGGATTTGTCTTTTTCTCTTTTAGTTCTATTAGGTTTTGCTTCATGTATTTTGAAGCTCCCTTGTAAGGTGCCACATAGATATTTAGGACTGTTAAAGCTTGATGGGTTGACCCTCTGATTATTATGAAATGTCCTTCTTTATCCCTGGCAATATCCCTTTTGCTGAGATCTGAAATTTACTCTGTCTGATGCTAATATAGCCACTCTGCCTTTCATTTGATTAGCAATAGCATAGTATCTTTTCCTAGCCTTTAATTTTAACCTGTGTCTTTATATTTTTTAGAAGATTTATTCATTTTAGAGAGAGGGAGAGAAAGCATGAATAGGAGGGGCAGAGGGAGAGAGAATCCCAAGCAGACATGGGCTCATGACCATAAGATCATGTCCTGAGCCAAAACCAAGAGTCAGATGCTTAACTGACTACACCACCCAGGCACCCCTGTGTCTTTATATTTAAAGTATGTTTCTTGTAGGCAGCATATGGTCATGCCTTTTTTTTTTTTATCAATATGACAATTTCTACCTTTAGTTGGGGTGTTTAGATTATTTATATATGTTTATATATTTATTTATATTTAATTCAAATCTACCATCTTGCTTTTAGTTTTTTTATTTGTCCCATCTATTCTTCACACTTTTTCTTTTCCTGACTTCTTTTGGATTATTTAAGTATTTTTTAAGAACCCTGTTTTATCTCCATTATTGACTTATTAACTGTATCTCTTTGTGGTTATACTAGGGTTTGCCATATATGGGTTTCATTTCATGTATCATGTTAGAACCTTACAACAATATACTTACATTTCTCCCCCCATGTCTGTTAGCTTTTGTTGTCATACATTTGACTTTTACTGTTATTATGAACTCTACAATATACTGATTATTTTGCCTTAAACAATGTTTGAAAGACTGTGAAAATGAGCAAAAAATGTCTTTTATGTTTACCTTCATATTTAACATCATTAGCACTCTTCATTCCTTTGTGTAGATTAAAATCTACAACTGGTTTTTTTTTGGCCTGAAGAACTTCCTCTAATAGGTCTTGTATTTCAGATCATCTGACAAGGAATCTTGTAAATTTTGTTTATCTGAAAAATACTTTATTTTGCCTTTTTTTTTTTAAAGGTATTTTGGCTGGGTATAGAATTACAGGTTAACAGTTTTTTTCTGTCAGTAAAGATGTTGCTTTGGTATATTCTGGCTTGTGTAATTTATGATGAGAAGTCTGCTTTTAACTCTGTTCCACTGTATGTAATATGTTTTGCTTTGGTTTGGTTTTTTTGGTGTGTGTGGCTACTCTAAATATTTCCTTTTAAGCATTGGTGTTCATCAGTTTGATTATGATGTGCATGGTTTTCTTTTTGTTTTGTTATTTATTCAGATATTTTTCACTTTTCCCTATTTTCTGGGACTCCAGTTACACATTTATGTTGGACTACTTGATAATGTCACTGATACCTTGTTCATTTTTTTTTTCAAATATTTTCTCTCTCTGCTTTATTTTGGATAGATTCTATTGCTACATTTTCAAGTTCTCTCATATGTAGCATCTAGCCTGCTGTAAATACTATCCTATGTATTTTTCATTTCAATTAGATTTGGGTACCGACCTAACAATTTCAAATCTCTGATTGCCTCTGGAATAAACCTTAGGAACCCCGACCTTTGTCTTCCACAGTGGTCATCTCCATCAGAGGCAACTGAGAGTTTCATATCAAAGGAAATTTGGTTTGCACCTCCACAATTTTATGAAATAAGAAGACTGGGAAACTTTGCCTCTCTCTCTGACTTGCACAAATTTTGTTTGGATGGTGCATCGGAAGGAATGGAAAGATGGCTGCCGATCACATTTTTAACTGCTGATGCAATGCTCCAGCTTTTACCAGGTAAGTCAGTGAAGCATCAGTGCTTTTTCACATTTAGTATTCACATTCAATGCACGGGGCTGTATGGCAGTATTGCCCAACACAGAGACATGAATTATCATCTGTTTTACACAATACAGCAGTTTATTGAGTAAGGTCTAATTCTATAAAATATCCATAGTGTTTATTATAACCAAAAGTTCTGATAATTCACCTTATACACACACATATACATTTATTTAAATGTTTCCCAGACATTGACAAAGTTCTTTCTTATATATTATCTCACTTTTTTACATTTTAATTTTGAATCATGAGAACAAACTGAAGTTAAGAACTTCTGTTTTCAAGTACACTTTATTAAGAACTGGAATTGTGAGCAATTGTCAATTTATTTGAATTGGGGAGTTTGTTGGTGGTCGATTGTTGGGCAAGTGCCAGGCGGGGGTTTTTATGGCAGTTTAGAGCAGGGCTTTGTGACCTGTCTCCCGGCTAGCTAATTCTCAGAATAGCGGTGATATTTGTTCCTCATCTTATAGTGGGATAGTTTAGTGCTTTTGATGTGTAAAGGTAATTTCTGTAATTTAACCTTAAAATTGTTAGAACAGCCCACATTGAAACCCAAAAATATATGGATATCAAGGCCAATATTAATATTGACGAGGATAAAGTGAGTCATGGGCCAGTCTAAAACTGATAGGTCATAACAAACAATGAATCATGGAACACTGCACCAAAAACTAATGATGTAATATATGGTGATTAACATAACAATAAAAAAACTTTAATAAAAAAAAAAAAACTGATAGGTCATGATGAAAAAATACCAGTCATAAATATTTATGTGCCCAAAGAAAATTCTTGGCTGGGGAATGGGGAGGTGGGGGATGTGGGTATTAAAAACACAAGAAAGAAATTTAGGTAAGCTCATAAAATTAGAGTTACTTCACACCTGTCTCAGTTCCAAACACAACATGGATGAAAATAAATACCGATGTGTATGTCACTAACGTATTGGAATGTTTTATAAAATAACACTGTGGAATCAAAATATTTTTCAGGAGATGAGCTGTACTTAGAAGATTCAGAATTTTTAGAAAATGTTATGTCCTCTGAAAAAAAGACTGAAGAAATCATGAAGGAAGGCAAGATATTTCACCGACTAGTTTTACACAGCCACCATGTATATAATCTCCACGTGACTATCCATTCGAAGTATAAACAGATTTATCCTAAGACCTATGTAATAAGTAAGAGCCGTTTGTAGAGTATTGCTTATTTGTACTTAGTTGACTGCTTGAAGTTGTCCTGTGGAATACTGAGGGTTGACTAGACTTGCTTGGAGCGTAAGGACCTGCCCAGAAGTTATAGTAACAGTCCTTCACATTTCAAGTGCATTGGAGTACTTCCTTGCTTATATCATTCTTCAAACCTTACAGTATCCCACAAACATCAATAAAGTGCTAATGATCTTGATCTCAGATTGAGGAAAAAATCTTTCACAAGGGTTTCCACTTCTGTATTATTTTATTATCAGAAGTTTAAATAAGATGTCCGGTGTAGGGCGCCTGGGTGGCTCAGTTGGTTGGGCGACTGCCTTCGGCTCGGGTCATGATCCTGGAGTCCCGGGATCGAGTCCCGCATCGGGCTCCCTGCTCGGTGGGGAGTTTGCTTCTCCCTCTGACCCTCCCCCCTCTCATGCTCTCTCTCTCTCTCATTCTCTCTCTCAAATAAATAAATAAATAAAATCTTTAAAAAAAAAAAAAAAGATGTCCAGTATATTAGCACTTTCCTTGATGTGCTTAGGAGATGGATCCATGACCCCCTTAGATTTGCTGCTGGAATTAGCTGAAGGGTGTCTGATTACACAGGGGACAGTAGACTGAGATGACCTTCAAGTGACAGGGTCATTATTTTCTTGTATGTCTTTAGCTTGATGATTAACCTTCAATTCTGTTTACTACCAAATGGCCTCAGTTATTAGGTTTACCAAATGGGAAACCTATTTTAAAGAAATATGAAGCCATCACAGAAGCCATAATTATTTTTACTCTGGAGCAGTAGGTAATGAATACAAAGAGATTAAAGATCTGTAGAACTAGTCATCATTCAGTGGCGTTTTATTAATGATGCTTATTTTCAATATTTTTAATATGGGTAATTTTTTCATGTTCTCTCTTAAGAGGAATACTGTTTTGATTAAAGATGGGAAATGGGTAAGACATCAATTCTGTTTCAGATCCTTGACAATATTATGCATCATACAGTGGATTTTATTTTTCGTGAAATGTCTTAGTTTTCCTACCTATAAAATAGAGGTATTAATGAATAAGGTATATGTGTATTACTTGATCTTGGCTAGAGGAATACATCTACATTAGTGGTTCTCCACTCAGGGCACTTTTGCCCCTCAGGAGACATTTGGCAGTGTCTGGAAACATTTTTGGTTGTGAGAGTGAGATGCTTCTACCACCTAGTGGGGAGAGGCCAGGGATGTGGTTAAATAGCCTACAATGAATAGGACTTCTCTCCACAATAATTATCTGGTCAAGGTTGAGAAACTGATCTAAAGTAAAATCTGTTTTCTTCAGTGAATGGTTCCAATATGTAAATTTTGAGAACCATATACTGTTAGCATTCCCTCTGGCTTCTGGACCTACAAAAGTTCTCCTTACTGATTTTTGGCTTTGGGCATAATACTCTTTCATTCTCACAGAAAACAGAATGTTATAGCTGGAAGAGAACTCACTGAACACCTTTCTTTTGCCAATTAGAAAACTGAGAAACAGATTCACACAGCTTGTTAGTGCCATAACCAAGAGTAGAACCTGATGCTTTGTCAAGCAGGTGACATCTGTTACCTACCACCAAAAGCAGAAATGGTAACAACTCTGCCCACTGCGCCTTGGTATCATAGTCACCAAGGAAAGCACAGCACAGCCAAGCATTGGATGGAATAATGCTGTATTCACATAGAGAAGAGGCAGAGCAGAATCTGCTCCAGTAGTTCATGTCAGGCCCCCACGGCCCGCAGGTATTCCCTCTGCAGCTGAAAGAGAGCAGTTGGCCTGCAAACACCCCTCTTGTGCTACAGAAGGACCCCATCTTCTCCTGCAGTGGACAGATACAGTCGTGGGATTGGCCAGGGTCCTATGACACACATGCTTACGCAGAGCAAAGGAGGACAACATTGAGTCTGAGACAGGGAAACACATCCCACACAAGGCGATGAGGCCAGCACAGGCTGTGAGGACTCTTTCTGTTGGTAGGGGAGTGTTCCAGGCTCACTTAGGTGTCTGGGAGAGAGTCAGAAAACTGCCTGGTACCGCCTTTCCCAACCCTCCTAGCCCTGCACCCTTTTTGCTAGAGTTAACGTGGTTCAGTGGGTGATTTTAGGAGACGTGACAAAGAAACGTGACATAGTTTCTTCATAACGATGTATTTTTGTCTCTTTCTCATCTGAATGAAACCTTGTCTCCTTCCAAGAACAACTTTTGGAAGACTGTCCCATGACTTCCTACCTGTTGTGATACCCTAAGGCCCCAACACAAAATAATAGGGCCATCCTCAAGAGCCAAAAAGTGTTTTAGAGCCCAGCTTGCGAGAGTTTGTGGCATTTACCATATGCTCTTTCTTACCTCATGTATTCAAGCCACCTAGGCCTCAGATGCAGAAGCAGGAAGCTGATCATGTGTCCCTACTCCTCCTTTTAGACCCCTTCCTGCCCATGCTGTCATCCCTACTCCATGCCATCTCATCCACCACACAGCCAGGAAAACTCATTCTCTATGATACTCTACAGTCTCTTGAAGTTGAAGTTAACAAACTCAGGAATAAATACAAAGTCAGTATTCGTTTCCATTCCCTACCTTCCTTTTCTGATTCCTTTGAATGATTCCACAAGAATCCAAAACTGGGCAGGCATCAGCATTTCAGGTTAACATGTCTCGTCCTCACAGTTCTTTGTGAATAAAAGTAAGAGTGTCCTATACTGTGGGAGACAAAAAGGGCTCAGATATAAGAGGATTTCTCTTCCGAGGGATTTTGGGGTGGGGGAGCCCTCACATTTGGGCATATGCAGTTATTTACTGTCTTTTCTCAAACCTCTGTTTTGTGTTTAACTTCTCTGCAACTGTTGGCAGTTTTCCACTCCTCCTTCCTCCTCTTTTTTTTTTTTAAAGATTTTATTTATTTGAGAGAGAGAATGAGAGACAGAGAGAGAGCGCATGAGAGGGGGGAGGGTCAGAGAGAAGCAGACTCCCTGCCGAGCAGGGAGCCCGCTGCGGGACTCGATCCCGGGACTCCAGGATCATGACCTGAGCCGAAGGCAGTCGCTTAACCGACTGAGCCACCCAGGTGCCCCCTCCTTCCTCCTCTTTAACCACTCATCCTCTCTAACTTCTCCTCCAACTGACCTTTAGCTCTTAGAGCCTCTCAGTACCTGTTCTCAGACCCTCTTCTGCCCTTGGGTGAGGTAAGCAACTTCCAGGTCACATCCTTTAAAAAGAAAACTGCTTGCTCTCCACTTTCTCTTTTCCCTTCTCAATGGCTGAACATTGTGACAACTGGAGCAGCTCCCTGGGACCCTGAGACAGAAGCCAGGTGTTAGGACATAACTGCCTGCCAGACTTGGGCTGCTCACCTCTTGCTTGTTATGTGAAAGAAAATAGAAGCCACTACATTTTGGGGTCTCTTTGTTAAAACAGTTAAGCTTGTTTCCTAACCTATAATTTTCCCTTTTAAGCAGGTTTCCTCAGCCCAGTCTTCCCTATATCAGAAATCTACCAATTATTTAAGCTAAAAATATCAGTCATTCTCGATTCCACCTTTTCCTTTATATTCAGGTGACTAGCAAGTCCTGTTGATTCTGTTGCCCACAATTATCTGGAATTTCCCATCTTCTGTCCTCTGCACTGCCATCACCTTAGTTGAGCACAGTTCTATCTTACCTAACCAACTCTTTAACAGCCCTGTAACCAATGTAAGAGCTAGTCTCTCCATCTTCATTCTTAACCTCATGATGAATTCTCTCCTATTGAACTGGAAAAGTGCTCTTGACATCGAAATGTAAGCCATGTCCTGTCACTGCCTTCATTAAAACCCTTCAGTGGCTTTTCTTCACACTTAAAAACTGAATTAACTGTGGCCTGCGAGGCCCCACCTTTCTCTCTGATTTCATATACCCTTCTCCTTCTACGCTCCCATCAGAAGGGTCTTTCTGTTCCTTGATTATTCAAAGTTCTTTCCCACCTCAGGATCTTTGCACATATTGTTGCCTTGAAACAAACGTGGATCTCTTGACTTTTTGTTCTTGAGTCTCTCTGTTACTACTACCTCAGGAAAACAGATGAGGATGAGCACCCAACATGTCGATTGTTGGCATGTATAAAAGAAGATTCCAGGACAAAGGGAAGAAAAGCATTATTTGGAATAAAATTTCCTCAAGCTGAAGAAAAATGTTGATCTTCAGATTAAAAAGGTCCTGGTGCTGTCAAAAGAAAATTAACAAAAATTGTCCAATATCCGGATGATATTTTGAATTTCAAAGATAATGCAGATTTTCAGGAAGAAAAAGAGAAGATTGCTCACAAAGGTAGAAAATCAGGCTTCTGAGTGTGTGTCACAGAGTAACAGGATATACTGAGCAGGGGAAAAGGATGTGTGTAGTCAGTAATTCTATCGTGTGAAAGTCACGGATACAATTTTCATTTGCATATGGGCTCTGAAAATTCCACCTGCTCTGAAAAAATCCACTTGATAGAAATATTATGGATAACTGAGAGACTAATCAAAACAAAAACTTTTTAAGGTAGAAGTATATGGTAGAAGTCCTAATGGTGAGTGTGGCAATCAATCAAACATAGGAAGTAAATGTGAATAATATGTCTATAAAGTACTGTAAATGTTTTAAAAAATTCATATTTTATAAATTCAAAATGGATGAAAGACTTAAATGTGAGACAGGAAACCATCAAAATCCTAGAGGAGAACATAGGCAACAACCCCTTTGACCTCGGCCGTAGCAACTTCTTACTAGACACATCTCCAAAGCCAAGGGAAATAAAAACAAAAATGAACTATTGGGACTTCATCAAGATAAAAGTTTTCTACACAGTGAAGAAAACAATCAAAACTAAAAGGCAGCCTACGGAATGGGAGAAGATATTTGCAAATGACATATCCGATAAAGAGTTAGTATCCAGATCTGTACTTCTGAAAAAAATAATGCAATATATGTTAAGAAAAAAAAAAAGAAGAAGTTAGCAGGAGGGGAAGAATGAAGGGATGTAATTCGGAGGGGGAGACGAACCATGAGAGACAATGGACTCTGAAAAACAAACTGAGGGTTCTAGAGGGGAGGGGGGTGGGGAGATGAGTTAGCCTGGTGATGGGTATTAAAGAGGGCACATTCTGCGTGGAGCACTGGGTGTTATGCACAAACAATGAATCATGGAACACTACATCAAAAACTAATGATGTAATGTATGGTGATTAACATAATAAAAAAATTTAAAAAAAAGAGTTAGTATCCAAAATCCATAAAGAACTTACCAAACTCAACACCCAAAAAACAAATAATCCAGCTAAGAAATGGGCAGAAGACATGAATAGACATTTTTCCAAAAAAGACATCCACATGGCTGACAGACACATGAAAAAATGCTCAATATCACTCATCACCAGGGAAATACAAATCAAAAATCAAAACTATGATGAGACACCACCTTACACCAGTCAAAATGGCTAAAATCAACAACACAGGAAACAACAGATGTTTGCAAGGATGCAGAGAAAGGGGAACCCTCTTACACTGTTGATGGGAATGCAAGCTGGTGCAGCCCCTCTGGAAAACAGTATGGAGGTTCCTCAAAAAGTTAAAAATAGAACTGCCCTATGATCCAGCAATGGCACTACTAGGTATTTACTCAAAGATTACAAAAATACTGATTTGAAGGGGCACATGCACCCCAATGTTTATAGCAGCACCATCTACAATAGCCAAACTATGCAAAGAGCCCAAATGTCCATTGACTGATGAATGGACAAAGAAGAGGTGGTATATATGGTTTTGTGATAACAAATACCTATGTAAGTGCTCACTTTGTCAGCATATATACTGAAATTGGAACAATACAGAGAAGATTAGCATGGCCCCCGTGCGAAGATGACACGTAAATTCCTGAAGCATTCCATATTTTGGGGGATTAAGGGGCACGCTTGTCGTGATGAGCACCAGGTGATTAAAATAAAGACTTTAAAAAAAAACCTATGTAAGTGTTTTTAAATGCAAAAGTAGCTAGTAGAATTAAAAATAGAAAGGTCGGGGCGCCTGGATGGCTCAGTCGTTAAGCGTCTGCCTTCGGCTCAGGTCATGATCCTGGGGTCCTGGGATCAAGCCCAGTGTCAGGCTCCCTGCTCCGCGGGAAGCCTACTTCTCCCTCTCCCACTCCCCCTGCTTGTGTTCCCTCTCTCGCTGTGCCTCTCTCTGTCAAATAAATAAATAAAATCTTTAAAAAAAATAGAAAGTTCACTTTTCAAGTCATTCAAAAACAAAACATAACCCCTAAATGCAAAAGCCAGAAAACAGTGTAAGTGGTAATGAAACAAAAGCCAAAGGCTTACAGTGAAATGATTCAAGTAGGAATAATGTCAACTGTGACAATATACAAAAATGGGTTAAATTTATTCAGATATGAAAACTCTCAGATTAAGTGTATTAAAGCCTAATTAACTAGAAAAAGAACCAACCAAGCCCAAAGTTAGCAGATCAAGGGAAATAATGATTACAGCAGAAATCAATGAAGAGACAGGAAAATAATAGAAAAGGTTAACAAAACTAAGAGTTTGCTCTTGAAGAGAGAGACAAAATTAACAAGCCTTTAGCTAGTCTAAACAAGAACAGAAAGAGGACCCAAATCAAATTTGTAAATGAAAGGGGAGACATTACAACAGACACCAAAGAAATAGAAAGGATCATAAGAAACTACTATGAACGACTATATGCCAACAAACTGGATAACTTAAAAAGGCTAAATCTCTAGAAACATAGAACCTACGAAAACTGAATCCAGAAGAAATAAAAAATCTGAACAGACCAATAAGGGATAAGATTGAATCCGAAACCAAAAACCTCCCAAAAAAGAAAAGCTCAGGACCAGATGACCTTACTAGTGAATTTTACAAAACGTTTAAAGAAGAGTTAACACCAGTCCTGAAACATTTCCAAAAAATTGAAGAAGAGGGACTATTCATAAGGCCAGGATTACCCAGATATCCAACCCATATAATGACACTACAAGAAAGGACTACAGGACAATATCTCTGATGAATATAGATGCAAAAATTCTTTTTTTTAATAAAGACTTTATTCATTTGAGAGAGAGAACACAAGCTGGGGAGAAAGGGAGAGGGAGGAGCAGGCTCCCCTCTGAGCAAGGAGCCCGATGGGGGATTGATCCCAGGACCCTGGGATCATGACCTGAGCTGAAGGCAGATGCTTAACTGACAGAGCCACCCAGGCACCACTATAGGTGCAAAAATTCTAAACAAAATACTAGCATACTGAATTCAGCACATTAAAAGGATCATAAACCATGATCAAGTAGGATTCGTCCCTGGGATGCAAGGATGGTTCAACAAATGTAAACCAATAAATATAATACCTCATATTAATAGAAAAAAGACAAAAATCACCTGATTATCTCAATAGATGCAGGAAAGCATTTGCTAAAATTCAACATCCATTCATGATAAAAACTCACTGTACCTCAACATGACAAAAGCCATAGATGACAAGCTCATAGCCAACATCATACTCAGTGGTGAAAGGTTGAAATATTTTTCTCTAAGATCAGGAACAAGGCAAGGGTGCCCTCTCTCACCACTCCTATTCGGCATAGTACTAGAAGTCCTAGCATCATACTCAATGGTGAATGGTTGAAATATTTTTCTCTAAGATCAGGAACAAGACAAGGGTGCCCACTCTCACTACTCCTATTCAACATAATACTACTAGAAGTCCTAGCCAGAGCAATTAGGCAAGAAAAAGAAGTAAAAGACATTAGAATTGGAAAGGACAAAGTAAAATTGTCTCTATTTGCAGGTGACATCATTTTATATACCTAGAAAAATATATGTATAAAATCCTAAATATTCCACTGAGAAACTTAGAGCTAATCAATAAATTCAGTAAAGTTGTAGGATACAAAATCAACATACAAAAATCATGAGCATTTTTTTTAAGATTTATTTTTTATTTATTGAGAGAGAGAATATGGTAGGGAGACAGCATGAGAGGGAAGAAGGTCAGAGGGAGAAGCAGACTCCCTGCTGAGCAGGGAGCCCGATGTGGGATTCGATCCTGGGACTCCAGGATCATGACCTGAGCCGAAGGCAGTTGCCCAACCAACTGAGCCACCCAGGCACCCCCATGAGCATTTTTTTAAGATTTTATTTATCTGACAGAAAGAGAGGTAGCGAGAACAGGAACACAAGCAGGGGGAGTGGGAGAGGGAGAAGCAGGCTTCCCGCTGAGCAGGGAGCCCGATGCAGGGCTGGATCCCAGGACCCTGGGACCATGACCTGAGCCGAAGGCAGACACTTAACGACTGAGCCACCCAGGTGCCCCCAAAATCAGTAACATTCCTATACACTAAAATGAATTATTTAAAAAAGAAATAAAACAATCTCATTTACAATAGCATCAAAAATAATGAAATACTTAGGAATAAGTTTAACCACGGAGGTGAAAGATCTCTACACTAAAACTATAAAACACTGATGATGAAAACTGAAGAAGACACAAATGGAAAAGACAGCATGGATTGGAAGAATTAATATTGTTAAAATGTCCATACAACCCCGTATCATGTATAGATTCAGTCAATCCCTATGGAAATTTCAATGACATTTTTTTTGCAGAAATAGAAAAAAAAATCTTAAAATTCATGCAGAACCATAAAAGACCCCAAATAGCAAAAGCAGTCCTGAGAAAGAAAAACAAAGCTGGAGGCATTACACTTCCTGATTTCAAACTATATTGCAAAGCTATCACAATGGCATGGCACTGGCATGTAAGCAGACACACAGATCAGTGGAATAGAATGAAGAGCTCAGAAATAAAACCATGCATATACAGTCAACTAGTACTTGACAAAAGAGAGCCAAGAATACTCAATGGAGAAAACCTAGTTTCTTCAATAAATGGTGTCAGGAATATCAGGTACTCACATGCAAAAGAATGAAACTAGACCCGTATCTTATATTATTCATGACAATTAACTAGAAATGGATTAAAAGCTGAATTAAATGTGAAACATGAAACCATAAAACTCCCAAAAGAAAACATAGAGAAAAGGCTTATTGACATGGGTCTTGGCAATAATTTTTTGGAAATGACACTTAAAACACAACCAATAACAACAACAAAAAAACAAGTGGGACTACATTAAACTGAAAATCTGCACAGCAAAAAAAAAACAGTCAGCAGAATGGAAAGGCAAACCGCATATCTGATAATGTTAATATCCAAAATACATAAGAAACTCATACAACTCAGCCAGGAAAATCCAATTAAAACATGGACAAAGGATCTGAATAGACATTTTTCCAAAGAAGATATTCAGATGGCCAGCAGGTACATGAAAAAATGCTCAACATCAGTAATAGGAAAGTGCAAATCAAAACCACAATGAGATATCACCTCACACCTGTTGGAATGGTTTCATCAGAAAAACAAGAGATAGCAAGTGTTGGTGAAGGGGTAGAGAAAAATGAAGCCCTGTGCACTGTTGGTGGGAATGTAAACTGGTACAGCCACTAAGGAAAACAGTATGGAGGTTCCTGAAAAATTAAAAGTAGAACCACATGATGCAGCAATCCCACTCCTGGGGATATATCCAAAGGAAATGAAATCACTATCCCGAAGACATATCTGCACCCCTATGTTTATTACAACATTATTTATAATAGCTAGGACATGGAAACATGTCCATAGATGGATGAATGGTTAACAAAAAGGTGGAGCACTATTATGTTCATATACTCATATGTAAATGTGTATGTTCTAATACATATAATATATGTAATGTTAATTATATATGACGGAATACCATTCAGCCATAAAAAAGAAGGAAGTCCTGCCATTTGTGAAACACGGATGGACCTCGAGGGCAATATGCTAAATGAGATAAATCAAACAGAGAAAGACAAATACTGTATGATCTCACTTATATGTAGAATCTAAAAAACAAAATGAAACAACACCAAACCCATAGAAACAGAGATCAGATTTTTGGTTGCCAGAGGTGGGTGGTGCGTGGTGCAGGAATTAGTGAAGGTGGTCAAAAGGTACAAACTTCCAGTTATAAGATAATTAAGTTCTAAGGATGTTATGTACAATGTGAGGACTATAGTTAACAATATTATATTGTGTATTTGAAAGTAGCTAAGAGAGTAGATCTTAAAAGTTCTCATCACAAGGAAAATACTATAACTCTGTGAGGTGACAGGTGTTAACTAAACCTACTGTTTAGTTACTATATTTCATAATATATACATATATCAAATCACTCTGTTATACACTTTAGACTTACACACTATTATACGTCAACTATATCTCGAACTGAAAACTAAATCTAAGTCATGTAAAACAATTCTGCAGGAGGGCTAAAAGTAAAAAGAAAAAAACAAGAAAAGCTTAGAGAGTATTAATCAGATGAAGTATCAACGTACAAAGCAGTAAATGGGACAACAGTTAATTTTAGTTTGATAGTGTATAGTTCAAAATGGAGATGTGAGAACCTTCTTGCAGTGAATAACACAATGTTGAGCTATTAAAAATACATAAGAGGGGCACCTGGGTGGCTCAGTCGTTAAGCGTCTGCCTTTGGCTCGGGTCATGATCCCAGGGTCCTGGGATCGAGCCCAGTGTCGGGCTCCCTGCTCAGCAGGGAGCCTGCTTCTTTCTCTCCCACTCCCTCTGCTTGTGTTCCCTTTCTTGCTGTGTCTCTCTCTGTCAAATAAATTTAAAAAAATCTTTTAAAAATACATTAGAAACAGGGATAATCTGACAGTTGTATAATATTAGTGGGAAGCATGAACAAGGCATTCTCTGACAGACAGCTCAAGTCCATGAAAGACAACTGAGGTGTCTGGGAAAAACACTGGGCAAGTACCAGGCTTCTATCTTTGGGTTATGATGCCATAACTGTAATGTCCACTCTCTTTCAACTGATGCAAAACGTTTAAGAAATAAAAGCAAAAAAATTCTTTTCTTAAAATCAACTGACAAATGATTAAACCAGCTTTGGGGCCAAACTTCATTTTCTTTCCTTTTTGTTAAAATGATGAGACTATTTTTTTTATTTTTTTTTGAAAATTTTATTTATTTATTTGACAGAACTAGAGAAGTGTAGACCTTGAATTTTTTTTTTTTTCGGTCATGGGTTTACTTGGTAGCATTTTATTTGGGATTTCAGCACCTATGCTGAGAAGTGGAATTAGTCTGTAGTTCTTTGTGTTATCTTTGTCTGGTTTTAATATCTCAGGACTTAACTGCCTTATGAAAATGCACTGAGAGGGGCACCTGCGTGGCTCAGTCATTAAGCGTCTGCCTTCGGCTCAGGTCATGATCCCAGGGTCTTGGGATCGAGCCCTGCATCGGGCTCCCTGCTCCGCGGGAAGCCTGCTTCTCCCTCTCTCACTCCCCTTGCTTGTGTTCCCTCTCTTGCTGTGTTTCTCTCTGTCAAATAAATAAATAAAATCATTAAAAAAAAAAAAAAGAAAATGCACTGAGAGTCTTTTCATCTTATTATGTTATGGAGTAATTTTTTTTAAGATTTTGTTTTTAAGCAATCTGTACACCTAATGTGGGGCTCAAACCTACAACCCCGAGATCAAGTCACATGCTTCACCCACTGAGCCAGCCAGGCACCCTTGTGGAGTAATTTTTTTTATTGAGATATAATCAACATATTACATTACTTTCAGGTGTACAACACAATGATTTGAAATTTGTATATATTTTGAAATGATCACCACAATAAGTCTAATTGTCCCCATACATAGTTAAAAAAATGGTTTCTGGTGATGAGAACTTCTAAGATCTACTCTCTTAGCAACTTTCAAATATGCAATACAGTATTATTAACTATAGTCACCGTCCTGTACATCACATACCCATGACTTACTTATTGTGGAGTAATTTCTAAAACAAGGCTTCCCACTAGCTAGTGGGGGTATGGGGGGGAGACAGGTTACAGGTACAGATACTGATTCCCTTCAGCCTCAAGGGGCCTAGGAAGCGCGATGGAGAAATACTTCCATTTTCTGTGAGCTGTGTTGTGAAAAAGTTTGGAAAACATCATATTGTAGCATGGGTTCTAGTCAAAAGAAAAAGAAATGTTGACCGCACACTAAGAACTGGGAGACATCTGCATTTTCTTTGGGGCTTGGGAACTGTTCCTGGGACCTCCTGTTTAAATAAGATCTGATCCTGGGGCCCTTGGGTGGATCAGTGGGCTAGGTGTCTGCCTTCAGCTCAAGTCATGATCCTGGGGTCCTGGGCTCCAGCCCGGGATTGGGCTCCCTGCTTAGTGCGGAGCCTGCTTCTCCCTGCCCCTCTGCTGCTCCCCCTGCTTGTGCTTTCTCTCACTCTCTCCTGCTCTGTGAAATAAATAAAATATATAGAAATTTATATATGTTTATATATGTAATATATAAAAATATATTTATAATAAATAAATATATATGTGTATATATGTATATATATACACATATATATATAAAAGATCTGGTCCTTTCACACCTCTTTCTGACAAGGTCTGGAGCTTTCAGATTTGTTGGTCCTGCCAGGTGCCTCCACTGGAGGTGAAGCCTGGTTAGTTCTATTAGGCAACAGGTGAACTTCATGTACTCAGCAGCTGTGTTTTCCTCCTGACTGGAGGTCCACACACCTCTCCTCTCCAATTCTCCTGCCTGAGACTTTAAGCAGATGATGTTGCTTGACCTTGTGAAATCTAACAAACTTTTAAATCTGGACGCTTTTGTGAGCATTGTTTCTCAGAACCCCACAATTGCCATGATCTCTTAAAACTGGTGCAATTTTTTTGCCATCTTGTTGGTTCCCCTTACTAGCAAATTAATGCCTTTTTTTTTTAAAAGATTTTATTTATTTATTTGAGAGAGAATGAAAGAGAGAGAGAGAGCATATGAGAGAGGGGAGGGTCAGAGGGAGAGGCAGACTCCCTGCCGAGCAGGGAGCCCGATGCGGGACTTGATGCGGGACTCGATCCTGGGACTCCAGGATCATGACCTGAGCCGAAGGCAGTGGCTTAACCGACTGAGCCACCCAGGCGCCCCAAATTAATGCCTTTTGATTTGGGCTTAAAATTCTGTTTTTTCACAATCAAGATATTGAAGAATTCACCTTTAAAACCACATAGGCCCGGCATTTTTATCATTTATTTTAGCTGTGGTTCCTTTGATTTTTTTTTTTTTTTTTGAGAGAGAGAGTGAGAGAGAGTGCACGAGAGGCGTTAGGGTCAGAGGGAGAAGCAGACTCTCCACTGAACAGGGAGTCCAACGCGGGACTCGATCCCGGGACTCCAGGATCATGACCTGAGCCGAAGGCAGTCGCTTAACCAACTGAGCCACCCAGGCGCCCAGAGGTTCCTTTTGATTTTTAAGGAATAATCATTTTTCTTCTTGTTTGTTGGCTTATTGAAGTGTTGGAGTAATGAAAGCTGACCCTCCCTGAGTGCGTCTTGGGTGTCCTTTATTTCAGAGTGTGACCCCATCTAATTGTGAGTCTCATTTTTTAGGTGAGAAAAACTGAGGCGTCCAGGTGTTCAAAATTTAGAGAACTCTTCAGTGCCTCAACAACAACAAATACACGTGCGGGGAAGAGCCCGGCCCAGGAAGCTGCAGTTTGGTGACCAGAACGGCCAGTGACAGTCTGGGGGAGCCCTGCCGGCTGAGGGCCAGATGGGAGGAAATCTGGGACCCGAAGCAGGGGGGGGAGGGGATGTTGCCAGGAGCCCACTCCCCACCCTCCTATTAGTGACCGGCTGTGCCTCTTCCTCACCCCTAAGGCCACCAGGTGGAGGCGGGTTCGGCGAGACCTCCTGCCAGTCAACCGCGAACTGATTCGGGACGCGTAAGACGTCGGGGTGGGGGGCGAACCACGTGATGCCGGGCGCTGCCCGCTGTGCGACCCCTGCGTGTCTCCTCCCGGCGCCCCCGCCCCGCCCCGCCGCACCCGGCGCTCTGCGGAGGGCGGCCGGCAGTTGTCCCGGCCGTTGGCGCAGTGCGGGCTTTCTGGAAGCCTCGAGGATTGCGCGGTCGGGATCGGGCGCGGGGGCCGAGCGCCGAGCGCGCCCCTGGCGGCGTCCTCTTGGGAGGGCGCGGAGGGTCGCGGGTGGTGCGCAGCGGGCGGGCCTGCGGGGCCCGGGGTCGGAGCTGGGCGCGCCGGGGACCCCCACGGAGGGCGGAGCCTGGCCCTGCCACGGGCTTTGCCAGCAGAGTGCCTTCCGAGTAGTGATTGGCGACGGGAAGACCCGGGAAGGGACGCGGCCGCGACGGCGCTTGTCTCCTCACGTTTGTCCTCCGGCGGCGAGCGACGCTCGGGGAAGATGCTCGAGGTGCTGGTGCTGAAGGTGAGCGAGCGCCCAGCCCTGGCCGCCCTCTCCCCGCGCAGGGTCCGCCCCGGCTGGTCACGTCCCGCGGGGCTTCGGACCCATGGGTGGGTTGCCAGATGGGATCCCGGATCCCCGATTGCAGATCCACAACACGAGATTTCAGTTCAGGTGTGCCCATGTATTATTTGGGACACAGTAAAAAGTTAACCAGTTGTTTGTCCGAAACTCATCATGAATTTACTAACTCTGCAACCTTAGGGGGCAGGTTGTAACCGTAACCCCTTCTCCCACGCTCACCCGTCCGGGGAGGTGCTGGCGGAGAGGCCCCTGGGCCCCCCGGTCCTTGGACATGGGGACCCTCACCTGGTCCCCTCGCCTGACAGCGGTCCTCTCCGGTGGGTCCCCACTAAGGGGCCCCTCGTGGCAACCACCCCTCCACACACGCCCGTCCCGGCTTCACGCGGGAAACCCTGCTCGCTCGCGCCTTGGGACTCTGGCGGCCCCCTCCCCACGTGTGCGCCCCGGGGCTCGGATCCTCAGTCCTCGGAGCGGCGTGAAGGCAGGTGGGGCCGCCGGCAGCTGCAGTTCCGTGTCTCAGGTAAGATGCAGGAGATTGAAGGCATGGCGTGTTCGCGAGGTTAGTTGGAGGGAGGAGTTTACAAACCAGAGCAAAGGGGGTGGGTTTCGGTCTCTGGGAAAAGGAAATACAAATCATTTTTTTTTTTTTAATCATGCTTCTGTAGGCAGAGGAGAGGAACGTACCAAATGATGGGATTTAAAAAAACCATCAATTTTCCCGCTCCTCTTTTAGGCTTACGTAATTTATATGAGCAGAGATTCACGGTCGTTTGAAGCAGCTGATTCTTAGAGGATTTGCTCCAAGACTTTTAGGCTTTTCAGATCCAGCTGGCAAGCCCCTCTCCATCACAGTCCTAAATAGGCATCTCCCATTTCTCCTTTTGAAAGACAGGGCTCTTCTAGGGTTGCGGATTCTGCCACGTGCAAATCCACCGGGGCAGAATTTTGGCAGGAGGAGTTGGATTCTCACTGCCTCAGACTTGGGAAGCAACCCCCCTCTGGGATCCTTTTCTTCACCCTGTCAGCTTTGGTCTGTCCACACTTCTGGTTCTTAACTGTTCACCCTCAGCAAATTTTCTGTACAATATAGGAGTGGTTCCCTAAGTGTGGTGCAGGTTACCAGTTGTAGAGCTCCAGGTTAATTTAGCTTTTACATGGATAATTTTTTCCCCCAAGTGCCCATCAGTAGATGAGTGGTGAAGCAAACTGTGGTCTGTACATATAATGGAATATTACTCAGCTTTAGAAGCAAAGAAAATTCTGATATATGCTGTAACATGGATGAACCATCACTTGTTAAGTGAAATAAGCCAGATACAAAAGGACAAGTATTGTATGATTTACTTCTGTGAGGGTCCTAGAGTACTTACATTCATAGAGACAGAAAGTAGAAGGGTGTTTGCTCAGGGGCTGAAGGGAAGGGGGAGTGGGGGATTATTGTTTAAAGGGTGTAGAGTTTCAGTTTTGCAAGCTGAAAGGAGTTTTGGAAATGGATGGTGGTGATGGATGTGGTTAATGCCACTGAATATGGTTAAAATAGTAAGTTTTTGTGTATTTTACCACAATTAAAATTACTATTAAAATTATTTTTAAATTTTAATAGTTAATATTTGTTGTAATAGATTTTAGAAATAAAAACAGAACTAGCATTACAAGCCTGTTAAGATGAGTCTAATGAAGAAAAAGGTGTCAATTAAAAATAATGTATTAAAAAAGTACCCCAGGGAACATGCTATTACGTCAGGGATGAGTCGGGCAGAGTGCAGTGAGACACAGTGGGACTGGCCTCTATGGGCTTGTTCCCCGAGAAGGGCTATAGGAGAGAAAGATTAGCCATAGCATCTTTGATAAGAAAGGTGATGGGCACCGGAAAAGCCCCAGGGCCATTGGTCTTAGAGTCAAGCTGTGTTCTAGCAGGACTGTTGATGTTTCTGGACAGCGAGGCGTGGAGCCTTCAAGTGGACAGCTTGTGCCAGGGAGGGGTGGCAGACACAGGTGATGTTCTGAAAGCTGCAGGCTGTGATGTCACTAATGGGGTAAAGCAGCTGTTCCTCTGGCTCACACACACAATTTCAGTACTGTCCGTGGAATCCACAAACAGTATTTCAAGAGTGGTTTTCCTGCCCAGAGGAGGCCGTGTTGAGAATGAAGGTCCGAGGACCTCTCACATCAGCATGACTCTGAGTGGGCCAGGTCTTCCTGTTTCGTTTGGAATTGTCACAGCGTTTTAAAATGAATATCTTAATTTTTACAATCGATGTTGGGGAGTTTAAGTTTGACTAAAATATCTGGAGTTATTATGGAAATAACAACATACACGAAGGGGAATTGAACAGAAATTAAAGATCAGACTTGGACACACTCATACTACCGAATGTGGAAAATGAGACACTCATGACATTATTGCTCAGGGAAGTAAAAAAGTAAAGGGGAATAACAATGTAGGAAATAACAAAGAAAAGATGGGTTAATCATTCCTGAGAAATAATAAAAAGCACACCTAATTCAATTAAATCCTAGTAATGATGCGAAATATTGTTATCTTGCCGGATAAATGATTCTGCTTTTATTTGAATAAAATTTAAGTATTCAGTTTTGAATGGTAGGGGTAAAGGAGAAGAAAGTGGACCAAAATTTTATTATTACTTTTTTAAGATTTTATTTATTTGACAGACAATGAGAGAGGGAACACAAGCAGGGGGAGCAGGAGCTGGAGAGGGAGAAGCAGGCTCCCCGCCGAGCAGGGAGCCCGATGCGGGGCTCGATCCCAGGACCCTGGGATCATGACCTGAGCCGAAGGCAGGCGCCTAACGACTGAGCCACCCAGGCGCCCCGGACCAAAATTTTATATAGATGATATTTTTTCTAATGGAAATACAACAGACAATGTAGGGGGAAAATGTGTGAGGGTGATTACAATGTGGGCAGTATTGCTTTATAGCCTTGGCTGGAAGCATACAGTGTCAGAAGTGGGGTGCTTCCTATCCGAGTGCACCCACCCCCTCCCAGTAAAGCACACGTTCTAGCTGGTAAAACTGAATCTCGCCTACAGTTTACAGGGTTTTATTTGTTTATTTATTTATTTATTTTTTAACTGAATCTCGCCTACAGTTTACAGGTTTTAGAGGCAATTTAAAAAGAAATATTCTGGCAACTTCAAAGAATCTATGATGCCTTAAAAAAAAATTTTTTTTTAAGATTTTATTTATTTGACAGAGAGACAGCCAGAGAAGGAACACAAGTAGGGGGAGCAGGCAGAGGGAGAAGCAGGCTCCTGGCCGAGCAGGGAGCCCGATGCGAGGCTCGATCCCAGGACCCTGGGATCATGAGCTGAGCCAAAGGCAGACGCTTAACGACTGAGCCACCCAGGCGCTCCTGCCTTAAAAAAATTTTTAAGCGTCTTTCCAACTTTATGTTCTGAAGTCTTTCAAATATAAAAACAAATTACAAAAACCATATTGAGAATAACCATATTCTCTACACCCTAGTTAACATTTTGTTGACCTGCATATTTCTTTATAAATAGTATTTATGAAATTATTTGCTTTTTTGCTGAACCATTTGAGAATGAGTTGAGAACTCTAACTCCTTACACATGTATTTCCTAAGAACCAGGACTTTCTCTTACATCATCGGGATGTAATTATCCCACTTGAGAAATTTAACATTGATCCAGTACCATAATACATAGTCTCTGTTCAAATTTTTCCATTTGTCCCAATAATGTCTTCTAAAACTTGTTTGCTCCAGGATCCAATCAAAAATTGTACATTGCATTTAGTTGTCATGGCCTCTTAGTCTCCTTTAATTTAGGTCAGTTCCCAGGCTTTTTTTGTGTCTTTGATGTCATTGAAATTTTGAAGAACAAGGGCAGTTGCTTTGCAAAGTATCACTCATTTTGGATTTGTCTGTTTCTTCATGATTATGTTCAGGTAGGCATTTTTAGTAAAAATATTGCATGGGCAATATCACATCAGAGGACAAGAAGGTTTTAAAATCATTCCTGTGATTAAAAATAATTTAAAATCTTTTTATTAGGAAATATTCTGGACATACAAAGAAGTATAAAAAATATAATCATAAACACCTGGACATACACCACTTAACTTTGTCAAACCTTTTAACATTTTGCCATGTTTGCTTCACATCTTTTTTTAAGATTTTATTTAGTGTGTGTGTGTGCCCGCGAATGCAAGTGGGGGAAGGGGAAGAAGAGAGAATATTGAGCAGACTCCCTGCTGAGCGCAGAGCCCAGAGCGGGGCTCGATCTCACAACCCTGTGATCATGACCTGAGCCAAAACCAAGAGTCAAACGCTTAAGTGTCTGAGCCACCCAGGCGCCCCTCTTTTTTTTAACCCATAAACTATTTTTTAAATTGAGGTATGATTTATATATGGTAAACTGATCATTTTTCATGTAGAATTCTGTGCCATTTTGAAAAATGCATACAGTCCTATAACCACCACAATCAGAGTAGAGAGCAGTCTGTCACCCCTCCATTACCTTATACTCCTTTGTAGTCCTTTCTTTGCCCCTCTCCAAATCCCCTGCAACCACTGATCTTTATCTTCCCTGTTAGCTTTGCCTTTTCCAGGATGTCATAAAAATGGAAATGGAAATGTGCACACGGAATCATGCAGTAGGACGGAGTCTCTGCATCTGGCTTCCCTGACTTAGTGTATGCATTTGAGACCTGCCCGCCCGGGGTTGTTGCGTGAATCACGATGTCTTCCTTTTTACTGCTGAGTCATTGTCCATTGTATGAATATGCAGATTTGTTTGTACTGTCACCAGCTGGAGGCCCTTTGAGTTGTTTCCAGTTTGGGGAGATTATAAATAAAGCTGCTGTAACCTTTGCAGACAGGTTTTTGTGTGAACACAAGTTCCATTTCATGGATAAATAGGCTTGGATTATCTGTCTAACTTCATGAGAAGATCTTCCACAGTGAGGATACCATTATGGGTTCCCATCAGCAATGTGTAAGAGTTCTAGCTGCAGGGCGCCTATAATCGGGGTTCTTGACCTTGGGATTGTGAATTTGAGCCCTATGTTGGGTGTAGAAATTACTTAAAAATAAAATCTTAAAAAAAAAATGTCGAGTTGCTCTGCATCCTCACCAGCACGTGATGTGGTCAGTTTTTTTAGATTTCAGCCATTCTGGTAATGTTTAGTTTAGTGTGTAGTAGTATCTTGTGGTTTTAATATGCATTTTCTAATGATGAATGTATGTTAATTATCTTTCTGTGTGCTTGTTTGCCATCCTTCCACTCTTTTGGTCAAATGTTTGTTTGGATCTGTCCATTTCTCTAGTTGGTCATTCTGTTACTGAGTTTTTACACTTTATATATTGTGGATGAAGTTCTTTGTTGGATGTGATTGCAAATATTTTCTCCCAGTTTATGACTTTTCTTTCTCTTAATGTCTTTCAATGAGCAGAAGTTCTTAATTTAGATTAAGTCCAGTTTATCAATTTTTGCTTGTACAAATTATACTTTTGGTGTTATATCTAAAATCTTTGCCTAACCCACAGTCACAAAGATTTCCCCCATGTATTTTTAGAAATTTTATAGTTTTATATTTTACATTTAGATATAGGACCCATTGGAGTGAATTTTTGTATCTGGAATGAAGGATGGATCAAAGTTAACTTTTGTGCATACAGATAACTAATTGTTCTAGTATCATTTGTTAAAAACTACCCTTTCTCCACCCAATTGCTTTTGTGCCTTTATTGAGACTCAATTGACCACATATGTGTGGGTCTGTTTCTGTTCTATTGGTTTTTGTCTGTGCTTTCTCCAGTAGCACAATTCTAATTACTGTAGCTTTTTAGTAAGTCTCGAAATCAGGTGGTATGAGTCTTCCAACTATGTTGTTCTTTTCCAGAATTATTTGGGCCATTCTAGTTCCTTTGCCTTTCCAATAAGAATTTCATAGTTCATTGATTTCTCAGTTCCTGCTGGAACTGAGTTATATTTATAGATCATTGTGGGAAAAATCAACATCTTAATCCAGGAACACAGTATACTGGCATTAAAGGCCTTCCTTGATCTATTTGATCAGTTTGTGTACCTTTCAACACACATTTTGCATGTATTTTGTTAGGTTCATTCCTGAGTAATCCTGTTTTTTGGCACTGTTGAAAATAGTGCTGTTTTTTTAATTTAAATTTCCAGTTTTCATTGCTGGACTATAGACGTACAATTGAATGTACTATATGCCTTTGTACCCTGGAACCTTGTTAGAGCCACTTACTAGTTCTAATATATTTTTTTGTAGGTTCCTTAGGATTTTCTATGGAGATACTGTTTGTAAATAGAGACAATTTTCTTTCTTCATTTCCAGTCTTGCTGACAACCTTCTTCTTACTTTGTTATACTGACTAGGGCCTCCAGTACGATGTTGAATAGGAGTAGTAAGCACGCCACTAGTAACATTTTTTTTTTGTACGTTTTACTTTTTAGTTCAGGAATTAGCTTTTCCAGTTTTTTTTTTTTTTTTTAGTTTCCATTTCTTAAGTGAGACTCTCCTCCTTAGTAAACACACAAACTCACTACAACCATCTTGTCCTTAAGTTGTTCAGCATATTTCTCACAGCTGCTTTGACATCCTTGCCTGTTCATGTCAACTTCTGGGCGGTCTTGGGTCACTTCTACTGACTGCTTTTGTCCTTGGCCACACATCAGATTTTCATCTCTGCACGGCTAGTAACTGCTACACGGGATATTGCAGCTGCGGTAAAGAGTGTTGACCTACGCTTCAGTCACTCGCTGCATGCACCGTCTGGGAGGCTTGGTTTATCCTCTTCAAGCCCCTGTTTGCTTTTGCTAGAGCACATTGTGTTTGTCCAGGAGTGAGGTCTGGAGTTCGCAGGCGTGGCACGTCAGGGGTTTCCCTGGAGAGCCTGTGGTGCCTACTGAGCCTAGTGAATTTGGCCAGACTCCCACTGCTGACTGTTTCCCAGTGATGGGTGCCAAGGATAAACAAAGGCAGACATTCGCTAGAGCATTAGCTGCCCAGGAGTAGGGGCAGGAGCTGCGGAAGGGCAGAGGGGGCCGAGCATTTTGAGGAAAGACCAAGGAAGAGGAGGGGAGGGGCTCCAGGTATATGAGGGCCACTAAGGACTGGTCAGTGCCTGCCGGCTGAGGAAGGAGGTTCCAGGTGGCAGTCTCGGCTTTCAGGCCCTCGAGACATACTCCTGAGCAGCGGGAGAAACAGACACATCTCAAAGGGACGGGGAGGATTGGCGCCTGTCAGCCCTTTTGAGGAAATGCTCACAGAAAGGGTGGTCAAGGGTCTCTGTCCGTAGACGGTGGGTTTCCCTGGCAGCCTTGAGCTTCCCCAGGCAGGCATTTGAGAGGGGCGAGGGCCATCCTTGGGACGGGGCCTCTTGGTGCAGAGGTTTGGGGAGGTGACATGCCACGAGTTTGCCATTCTGTCGAGCGGCAGCTAAAACCGGTGTTTCTGTCCGCCTTCTCGTGGTTGCTTTCCTCTGGACGGCCGGGCCCTCACTGCGCTGTGCAGGCTAGCCAAGGACCTGGCTCTCCCCATGGCGGCTCTTTCACAATTTCTCCCCTCAGCGTCCCTTTTCTGGTTCCTCAGGCCACAAACACTGCGGCTTTCTGCCTGAGTTGCAGCCAGTCGTCCTGGGCTGGAAAAGCTGTACGGAAACGTGGATCTCACCCAAGACCCATCCTCCTTGCAAAGCATCCGGTCCCTGCGGTTTCTCTTCTCTTCACTGCCTTCATATTTGTTATTTTGTATTTTTTCCTGGGCTGATCATTGTTACTTGCAGGTGGATTAGTCCATGTAAACGACTCTGCCATGATCTGGAACCAGAATGGCCCATTGTTCTTTCTTTTCCCTCCCAACTATTTATTTTAAAAATATTCAAATATTTAGAAAAATAGAGTACTAATGTGAACACCCGTTCCCCTGCCACCTGGTACCTCGGATCCAAAGTCTTGGGATGTCATTGCTTTTAGGCCTTTTCAATAGGCAGAGTTAGGAGTTCCTACTGATATTTTTAACTCAAATTTAACTTTTTAGGTTACATCTAATCTCTCTAATGACACTGATCTATATCAAGATACATTCAGAGGAGTCTGACTTTCATCCCTCTCCCTTCTATGTCTGGCTTTCTATAGGTAATAACTTAATACTTGTTTTGGTTTATCTGCCATTTCTTTTTTTTAAATATGAACAGAATATACATATATTCATATTTCCTTCTCTTTTTTACAAAAGACATAGCATATTGCAAACATGGGACTTTGCTTTTGTATTTTATTATGCATATTTTTAAAATACGGGAGATGGGGCGCCTGGGTGGCTCGGTCGTTGAGCGTCTGCCTTCGGCTCAGGTCATGATCCCAGGGTCCTGGGATCGAGTCCCGCATTGGGCTCCCTGCTCGGTGGGGAGTCTGCTTCTCCCACTCCCTCTGCCCCTCCCCCTGCTTGTGCTCTCTCTCTCTCACACTATCTCAAATTAATAAAGAAAATCTTTTAAAAAAAATAAAGATTAAAATAGAGGAGATGGAGGGCATTGATCTCTGCTTTTTGAGTCACAGCACATAATTAAAAATTACTGATGTTATTGGTTATATTTTTTTAAATTTTTAACATGTTTTAGAGTTTTATCTTTGTATCTTTTTTTTTAAGATTTTATTTATTTATTTATTTATTTGACAGAGACAGCGAGAGCAGGAACACAACAAGCAGGGGGAGTGGGAGAGGGAGAAGCAGGCTCCCCGCCGATCAGGGAGCCTGATGCGGGGCTCCATCCCAGGACCCCGGGATCATGACCTGAGCCAAAGGCAGCCGCTTAACGACTGAGCCACCCAGGCACCCTATCTTTGCATCTTTTATCTTTTATCCAGCTTAATTGAGATATAATTGGTATCTAACATCGTATAAGTTTAAGGTGTAAAATGTGATGATTTGATCTACATTGACAGACTTTTATCTTTTACCTTTGGTCTGATTTTTTTTTAAGACAGGTACTCCTCTAGAATTTGTTAGATCACTTATATTAGTAACAGGTATCATGCCTCTAAGGTTTATTATTTTATGATTCTGCTTTTTAAACCATGCATTGTTTTGTTTTTAAAAAATTTTTACAGATTGAAGATCCAGGATGCTTCTGGGTTATTATAAAAGGATGTAGTCCGTTTTTAGATCATGAAG